>NC_084994.1:31564927-31779927 GCF_963854185.1 Sardina pilchardus | reverse complement strand
CTGACAAGACATGCTGATTTCATATTAGAGGTTGGTTCAGACGCTGCAATTTTCATTTCAACACAACACGCAGACTCATAGTATAAACACGTGTTGCATGATGCAATTAACAAACATGCAACACACACTGGACACACACCTTAGATTTGTCTTCGTCATCAAAGAGAGAACCTTCCGGTCTTTCTGTTGGTGGTGGCATTACTATGGTTGCTGGTAGCTTGGGGTCTTTCTTGATCACCCCTAAATCACATAAGAAGAGAGTAATAATGTGCAAAACGAAATAAATCTCTGATGAACTGGAAGGAGAGGGGAGTAGTAGGATTGTTTTCTTATTTGACAGGGACAGTGCTCATTAATCAACTGATTAATGCAAGTAAGAGTTAAAAGTTAGCCGAATTGACCAATTGTCATCTAATTGTCCCAGTAGCCATCTAGAATAAAAGGAGATTACCAATCACAACAGCTACAACGGACACACACAGACCACTACAGGGCAGTTGCCTTGTTTCTTGAGCACCCAATGATATAACGACACACAAGTCATCCCTGTGACAGGGAGGAGAGCGGAGCAGTTAGGCCTTGCCTTGTTTCTTGAGCATGCGGTAGGCCTCCTGGACCTTGGCCTCGTCCTTCAGCCATGTCGTCCAGCTGTACAGAACCTCGATCACCCTCTGCTTCACGGTCTCCGGGCTGTACGTCCCCAGGTACTGAGGGGAGGAGCCAGAGATAGACAGGACAGAGAGGGGGGGGGGGGGGGGGGGGGGGGTGGTCAGGAGAAGAAGGGGTGGGTGGGTGTGGAGAGGGGGTTATTAATCACTCATTAGCAGAGAGAGCATATCCTTATTTGATTTGTACATCTAAGAACAGAATAAGCAATAGAACAGGCCTATTCTAATGGAATAGAATAGAAAAGGTGCAGATATGTACAGTATCCTATTCTTAAATTTATCCACCCTTTCACCCATCCATCAATCAGTCTGCAAAGTCTGCAAGCTTAACGCATCATGTCAGTGTTCCTTTAGATTAGAGGATAGCAATATATGAGAGGGCTGTTTTATAGGCTCTGTGTGTACTACAACCTCAACCAGATGAAGGGAAAATGTACACATATGGATGATATTCATCCATTTTTAATCCACTATCAATCTCCCCCAACACACACACACACACACACACACACACACACACACACACACACACACACACACACACACACACACACACACACACACACACACACACACACACACACACACACACACACACACACACACACACACACACACACACACACACACACACACACACACACACCTCTCCACAAATCAATTCATCAATCTGTACAGTCCTTTGAAGCGCTACCTTTGGTGAGAGAACTTTGATGAGTTCGTTCAGAAATCGAAACTTCGCAGCCTCGCTCTGGAATCTCTTCCCGCAGTAGTTCATGCAGGCCTCTAGGAGCTTTTCAATAGAACCATAAGAATTGGAATGCATATAACCAATCAAAGGACAGTAGACATTAAAAGAAGATTATGATGTCAAAAGTTATAATATGCATTTGTTTACTGTTGTTTTGTGTTATATGTGTGAACACAATAATAATAAACAAAATAGAAACACATCTCCAAAGACTCTGACAAGACTCCTCTGTATTGGGTTTCCATACAACTCATACAATAACTTATTCTACATAAACGCATATAACATAAGAGATAAGTCCACTACAACCAGAGGAGGAAGTAAGAACAGATATGAGTTCAAAACCAGGTCAGGTTGTCAGGGCAACTCTTAAAAACACAATAAAATCTCAAACAAAATGGTAATCGATCCATCCCAATCTACAGCAAATTAATTTATCATTTGAAACAAGTTGAATGGAATCCAAGCTAAACAATCCTGTGAGAGAAGCAGTCACAGACACTGAGTCAAGAGGTCGGCCTGAGTGAATTTGGCCAGAGAGGAAAACCTGAGACTAGCAAACCGTATATACACTGTGACTTTCATTACATTATAACTCTGGACGTTAGTTTTCACTGCTGGAGCTTAAACTGGCGGGTTAGCGTTCTGCCAAAGGTATGCAATGAGTCTCTGTCAGGAGGAGTTCAGCTGACACTTGTTAAAAAAAAAAAACATGTGGACGTTCGTCAGCAGCAGTCAACTAGCGTTGATATGACAGTAATGATAAACTTCTTAATGTCTAACCTTGAAAGAGCCGAGAGTAAAGATTAGACCAGAGATTAGACACAGACACAAGTGCCATAGATTAACCAAGTGTGCAATTCAGTAATGACACTGAAGCAAAGCATTCTGGGAATTGTAGTCTTTTGAGGCAGTGGGGGGTATAATCTTACTGTAAGTGCCTGCAATGCCTCCTTTTCCTGAGGAGACTGGATCTTATGGGCCAGAAGACGAGTGGCAACCTGAGGCCTGAGAGTGGGAGGAAAGAGAACCAAAATGAAAACCTAGATGCAACGTTATTACTGTGATACACTGTGTGTGTTTGAAGTGTTAAGTGTGGTGGATGATGAAATGCTGTGCTACTAAAACAAACTCAAGCATGACCACAATTGCCATTACCCTACAACCAGTTCAAACAACTTATCTTGTCTGTGTGTATAACAAAGGAAAGGCATCGCAATGTGTAAGTGAGCATACTGCTCTCTGCATAAAACTGAAATAAAAATGCATAGGCCTACATGTGGACGCTGACAAAGACACAGAAGTGTTTAAACATTAGTCTATTGCTGTGTGCACAATCATAAAATATAACTAAAAGCCATCTCTGTGTGCTCCAGTGAACCTTCTCCCTCTCAAAAAAAAAAAGAATCTTTGCAAGAGAGAAAAAAACAATCCTTATCAGTCAAATATGATCAAACAAATAAATAAATAAACTGACAAACTCTAAAATTGACTAACTATCTGCAGACAAGACAACAGAACTAGCCCAGAACTCACGAAAATCTGGACAGGGTCAAGCGTGGTCTAGACAGCTACAGTACTGTGTAATGTGGTCGTGTCGTGCGGCCTACTAACCCATCTGATTCTCTGTTGACCTTCTCATAGAACCCTTGAATGCAGTCCCACCTGTCTTTCGTATTACTTGGGTCTGTGACTTTATCTAAGGGAAAGAGCGAAATGTGTTAGTTTTTGTGTACAGCAGATCAGACAAGCAGGAAGGGGAGAGAGAGAGAGAAAGAAAGAGAGAGAGAGAGATTGCCTCACAGAGTTTGTCAAGACGAACACGACAACACGTTACTTTCATTAACGTTTGAAAATAACTTTACGCCATTTTTTTTACTATTTCAACAAATTCATTCATTGCCATTGCTAACCGTTCAAGGTTTCCCTTCCTGCTCTCAAGATTGTGCAGGGAACCATTTAGATGTCATGACCATGAATGACAGTCACGCAGCTGGTCAAGTAATAAAGTGACGGTTGTTGGGTGTCACACTCACAAACCGCAGCGTATCTTTCTGCACTCGCGACTCTTCAGAGTGAGGAATTCAAAACTTTTGACGAGCACATGACAACTCGCTCAACGCTTCCTGTTTTTTTCGTTCATCAAAAACAGATAGCCTACGACATATAACCTACGCATTATGACTTGCGGATTATCATTCTAGGTAAAACGGCTCGCCTAGTTTCTTTTGTTAAACAACCATACAGATCTGACCATAAAGGACGAGCGAATACGAGAATTGACGCGCTCTACCGGGAATGTGGATCTATTTAGCTGTCATCGTTTCCAAAACATCAGCTTCTTGGCAAAATATTGAAAATGCACGAACCTGAAAACAAACAAACGCTACAGTAGCGTGTTCAGACGTATCCTCTTATCAGAAAGGCAACATAAGTGGCAACTTTGACAGCTGTGCTGTGCTGACAGTGACTAGACAAGTCCAGCAGCACCATAACAAAGCTGACGCGCTCGTTACATTATAGTCAACCACATCTACATTAAGCACATTCAATGGTTACCACGTCTGGTGATATAAGCCTATATTTGAAAACTTTTAGACTTACTCAGCCAAGTTTCTAATGTATCCGTGCTCTCGCCTGTCGCCATGTTCGTCTGGGTTGCCATCCACCGTTGTGCCCGGAGCAGCAGCAGCGACTTCCAGTTCGGCTTTGCTCGGCAACATGTGACTTACATTTCGCTGGCTCAGAAGTCACGCTGATAATTACGCACTCACGCCCCCCTCGACGACACATTTACCTACTTCTCCTTCTCTCTTATAAATCCTCTAAAGCCAGTAGCTTTCTTCAAATACGACAGCATATTAATCATTATTTGATTTTCTGATTAGCCATAATAACAGCTGAAGTTTGCGCAGCAAAGCAACACGTTAGATACTGTACGTCTTCTGCACAAACCAGTAGACCGACTGAGGTGAATGGCTGAGCAGTTCTGTGTTCAGGCTGGTTGCAGTTAGTTTGTTGCCGCTTGATTCGTGGGGGTGATGACTTCCCTTGCGCAAAATAACTAGGCTATCATATTGTTTTGGGACAAATATTTTAGTGATCATTGTATTATCCTAATATTTTGGGACACACAGAGGTATTAAAGTATTTTGGGACATAGGCCACTAGTCTACTATAGGAACACTGTAGAGGGTAGGCATACTGTAGTATACAGTATATGTAGACATTATATGTAGATTGTAGACATTATATTAGCAATTACAGAACATCACAGAAGTAATACACTACCATAGAAATCATATTCATGGGTTTCACCAGGTCCCTTTCCACAGGTGTATAAAATCATGCACCAAGATTATGAATGCACACTGCAAGGTGTTTGATTAATACACCTGTGGAAAGGGACCTGACGAAACCCATGAAAAGTATTGCTAGTTCTTTTTTGTAAGGGGATTCTTGATTTGTGTGACCACATTGGTGGTTATGGCATTCAATGCGCTACTACTCATAATAACCCATCTTTTCATATGGCAGGTCACTGGATGCCTCCATGAAACAGATCCCAATATCTATCCAAATCAATTGTTTATTTGTTCACAGAAGCAAAATACAGATAACATCAATACAGAGACCAAACAATAGATTTCAACAAGCCGTGTGTTCTTCTTATCAGTGTTGCAGCACTCGGCGCAGTCGTTGGCAGGTTTCTCCACTACCTAAAGATACCATCATCTCAGCAACACTTGGCCCTTGCTGCAAGAGGAAAAGAACAAGCATGTTCAAGTTAATCCTTTAAGTAAAGCAACACATAGACCACATCCACTGGCCACTTTGGTACAGTAGGTGCACATTGCTACAGTAGTATTGGATTGGACTCCGTTTGGCCCTCAAAGCTTCCTTGTCATTCTTTATAAGGCAGAGATTCAACAAGGTGCTGGAAGCACTCCAGACAGATTTCAATCTAACCATATTGACATGATTGCACCACACTCAGTTGGCCTGCACTGCTTGCATGACTCTTGTTGGTGACGTTTGCGTTGTTGGTGATTTTTTAAAACAATTTTTTTTAAGGGAATTCCCCTACCTAAAGCACTAGGAATTTAAGCTATTTAAGATTTTAGCTACAATGCTAACATGTACACTGAACATGGGGACTCACACCCCTACTATGTTACACACCTACAATCCAATTGAAGTAAAACTGGATATAAAATCATATAGAAACAAAATTATAATTTATACTGAATGAATACATTTTTTTTATAGATCTATAATGTCTGGCTTAATCCCCCCCTGGTGGACCATGAGAGGGCGGTTGCTACCTGCTGTCCACTGAGGGCGAGCCTGAGGAGCCTCATCACGGAGCTGTACTTGGTGGACTTGACCTTCTTGGCCACGGCCTTCAGCTCAGCGCTCAGCCAGTCCGTGGTCAGAGCTTTCCCACGGCCTGCCTCCATCAATCTACACAGGAGGGATGAGATGGGGGAGAGAGGGGAGGAGGAGGAGGAGGGATGAGATGGAGGAGAGAGGGGAGGAGGAGGGATGGGGGGATGAGATGGAGGAGAGAGGGGAGGAGGAGGGGGAGGGGTGGGAGAGAGAATGACAGAGAGAGAGAGAGAGAGAGAGAGGTTGATGATGCTGAATTCAAACGCACACTACTGATGGTACTCTGTGTTTTATACACACACCCGCACGCATGCTCACACACACGCTCACACACACACACACACACACACACACACACACACACACACACACACACACACACAATGTTACTTGCAATTTCATTTTCACTATTCCAGTGGTCAACTAACTACTGAAAATATTCCCATGAGCAATTCCTCAGTCATACTGCCTGGGCAGTCCTTTCCCGATTATTTACTTATTTACTGGGTTACAGGCTATTGCAGGTCTATTTAAGTTTAACCAAACCAAAGCCCTAGCCATAAACTCAACCATAAATGGTCTAGTTAACATCAGAACGTTTCAACAGAAAGTTTGTTTGGTCAACTAACTCATCCAGTCATACTGGCTGGGAAGTCCCATCACGTTTATTTACTTAAAGCAAGCACTTGGTTACAGGCACGCACAACATAATGTAGTTGTTTGTTTGTTTGTTTACACACATTTGTATTTACTTGCAAGCTACATTTAACCAAACCTAAGCCCTAACCCTAAACTCAACCATAAATTGTAGTTACCATCAGAACGTTTCAACAGAAAGTTTGTTACCAATCTGAGCATCTGTAGATCACCTACAGTATAGTATAGTTTGCAATCCAAACAGAGTGACCCAATCTATGGCTAAACCACACTGAAGCTCCAGGCCTGTTGTTGTTTGTTTTGGAAACTCACTCGATCACCAGCGTGGCGATGGTCGCCGCGTCCGACGTCAGCTCGTCCAGCTGCTGCCGGGCAACCGACGGCCTGATCCACAGATAGGCGTAGGTGGGGGTGACCAGGTCGTGCACAGCGGAGATGTGACCCTGTGGGGGGAGAGAGGTCAAATGGTCAAGAGCATCCGTCACAAGAGCAGACACGAGGATGACGACGACGACGACCCAGGACCATAATTCCATGTCAGTTTGGGGTATTTCTGCACTAGGTCCACGCCACGGTCTATTCCAAACCATTTGTTTTTGGAATTAACTACTGGGCTTTGGGCTTTAGAAAGTTATTCCATCTCTCTAACGTACAGTAACCAAACAGAAATGTGCTTGTAGTGTGCACCTACACTTAATAACTCTGTACCTACAACTTTATTTACACATTCACATTCAAAGGAAGTATCTTAATTTAAGAGAAGGCTACATACACAAACACACATCAATTCAAAAGGGGCTCAAAGTACAACCAGTATACTGAATGGTCAGAAAACATAACAGTGTGTCTAAATTCAGCTCGGTGAGAGCCACAACACTGCATGTGTCAGTTTAACTCCAGATAGCGTTCACAGTTTATGTGACTGAGCCCCTTAGTCGTCAGAACTAGGCCAGCTCGACACATAGCATTCGGAGAATCAACTTCTTGCAGGTTTGCGCGTTGAGTTTAGCTCACGAGGTGAAGACGCGTTTACTCAGAGCGAGCTTGCACATGAGGCACAACAGCTGTTGGAGGAGACGAGGAGAAAATGGCTAAGGTGCAATACACGAGTTTTGAACAACATACAGAGCAAAGAGCGAGCAAGAAAGTGTGAAAAAAAACCAACGCAAAACATCTTCAGCACACACATCTTCAGAGACGGGTGAGGAGAGGAGAGGGGACGATTGACCTTGTCATCTAGATGACATTTGGCATGACACAGATTCTCCACTGTGTAGATGAGACGGGGGCGAGTGAGTGGTTTCACCATAACCTTAGCACAGCCTCTCGGTCTCATCATTCCAGTGAAATGTAATGTAACAATGTGTTTATGCTTGTCTATGTTTTATAAACATTCTATTGAGATAGATAGATAGACAAATGAACAGACAGATAGATGGATAGATAAACAGATAGATAAATAGGTAGATTCCCTGATGGCAGGCTGCTTTTCACCCATTTCACATAGGCGAGGGTGAGTGAGTGGTTTCGTTATAACCTCAGCACAGCTTCACTGCTTCATTTTTCGACCAATGTCATGTAATATAAAGTCATGTAATATAACGTCATGTAATATAATGTCATGTATTTCTGGTTTTAATGCCCTATTACCACTACTATTACTCCATTACTATTACTACTAATTAATACTACTGAGATATATAGACAGACAGACAGACAGACAGACATGTTAGATAGATAGATAGACAGACAGACAGACAGACAGACATGTTAGATAGATAGACAGACAGACAGACAGACAGACAGACAGACAGACAGACAGACAGACAGACAGACAGACAGAATCAATGATGGTAAGCTGCATTTTACCCATTTGTGGTCAATGACACAGCACACAGTGAGACGTAGACACCCCCCCTCACCCATTTTTTTTATCCTCCCAGTCAGGGCTTGAGCCGGCCACCCTTCCCTTCGGTCACATCAAGTCTGATTTGCTAACCGGAAGGTCACAGCTGCCCCATTTTGTTACAATAGTGATAGACGTGTGATACAATAGATAGTGAGAGGCAGAGACAAAAAGGTGGAAGGTGGGCAGTAGCACTGAGAAACGACATTGGGCTAGAGACTCTGTCACTGCCTAGACTAGTCATTGCATACATGCAGCATATAATGACTGATTACACAGGACAATCTAGCATTTCCTAGGATACTTCCTATCGTTTTATGAACAGGCCATATCATAAGGCTACAAATACTTCAGAATGGATCCTAAGCCATGAATCATAACCAAAGCTAAAGCAAGCAATTCCATAACGACTTACAGTACTGCTAATAACCACCAAGAAGACTGACACTCAATAGAGGGGTACTGGTACTATGTTAAGAAATAAAGAGTCTTCTCTACTTCCTTCTTCTACCTACAGTACTGTGGGGTGACTGATCATTGCTATGAGAGAGTTGAGTGGTCATGGCACCTTTCTGAGGTGAAGGACCCTCTGGATGTACTCCTCGTCTAGGACATCATCCTCCTGGATCTGTGGGCCAAACGTCTGGATGATGTGCTCCCTCAACTCCTCCACTAGGTGGCGGCAACGTTCCACGTCGTCTATTCTCTGCGAGAGGTGGATCCTGCAGCAAACACAGAGGCCATAGTTATACACAAACACACACACACACACACACACACACATTCTTAATTAACACAAGAAACAACTTTCCCTCTAGCCTTCTGGTTTTGTCCTCCAAATACAGATGTTTACTAGAAAAGCACTCAGAGAGCGCAAACCTCTTCCAAGCGAACACATAACCACCTCCTGTATCCAGACGGTGATACAAATCACTCAAAATGTACTCTTTTCTTGGGTCATTTCAGACCTTCCCTGAAAATTTCATCGACATCCATCCATAACTTTCTGAGTTATCTTGCGAACAATCAGGCAGACAGACAAACAAACCAACAAACAAACCCCGACGAAAACATAACCTCCTTGGCGGAGGTAATAGAGAGGTAGAACAATTAATTTAGTTTCAACTTTTTGAAAAAGAAAAGCAATAGCACAGTCCTTCTAATCTTTGGCAGGTGACGCCGTGCGGTTTCCCTCACCTGTTGAACTCTGGGAGTTTGTCCAGATCCAGAAGGGCCGAGTGAGTGGTGATCTTGGACTCGTTGAACTCGGCGATGAGCTCGTCAAGGTTACGTCCCATGCGGTTGCCTGGGTGATAAAGACACAGTCAATCACACATACTTTCGCGTAAAACACAGACCACTTCGTTCACAACTCTCTCTTTCTCTCTCTCTCTCTCTCTCTCTCTCTCTCTCTCTCTCTCTCTCTCTCTCTCTCTCTCTCTCTCTCTCTCTCTCTCTCTCTCTCTCTCTCTCTCTCTCTCTCTCTCTCTCTTTATCCTATTTTCTCAAGTTAACATCACTGATATCTGCCTGCCTGCCTGTCTGTGCCTCTCTCTCTCTCTGTCTGTCTGTCTGTCAAAATTCAAATTCAAAAAAGTTCAAAAGTTGCTTTAATGGCATGACAAATTAAAACTTGTATTGCCAAAGCAATTTGTACATGTGAAGGTAAGACATAACAACAATTACAGAGACAAAACATATACATGTACATATACTTTAAACTGATATAGACATTTGTATAAACATACTGTACTACTTCACTGGAATGTGTGTCTGTCTGTCTCTCTCTCTCTCTCTCATTCATTTCAATTGAGCTTTACTGGCATGCCAAAAATACAATTTGTATTGCCATAGTATTCTGCCTCAACCTCTCACACACACACACGCACACGCACACGCACACGCACACGCACACACACACACACACACACACACACACACACACACACACACACACACGCACGCACACCTTCGAACCCCGAGCCGCAGTTGGTCACCATGTCCAGCAGCGCCTCGGGCAGCGCCCCGCGGCGGGCGAAGCTCTGGACGAAGATGTCGCCCTGGCGCTTGGACAGCTTGGCGCCGTCGCGGTTCAGCAGCAGCGGCAGGTGGCCGAAGACGGGCGGCGCCCAGCCCAGCGCCCCGTACAGCAGCAGGTGCTTGGAGGTCGAGATGAGCCACTCGCCGCCGCGGAGAACGTGCGTCACGCCCATGCGCCGGTCGTCCACCACGTTGGCCAGGTGGTAGGTGGGGAAGCCGTCGGCCTTCATCAGCACCGGGTCGCCCTCCACCGCCGACACCTCGTGGCGGTTGCGGCCGAACACCAGGTCCTGGAAGGGCTCGGCGCCGGGCTCCAGGCGGAAGCGGATCACGTGCGGCGTGCCCCGGGACAGACGCTCCGCCAGCTGGGGCGGCTGGAGGTGGCGGCAGCGGTTGTCGTAGCTGAAGAGAAATGAAACATGATGAGACGGTGGATATGTGTACAGTATGTCTGCAAGTGGGTGTGTGTGTGTGTGTGTGTGTGTGTGTGTGTGTGTGTTTGTGTATGGTTGTGGATGTGCATGCATGATCTAGTCTAGTCTGCAAGTGTGTGTGTGTGTGTGTGGGGGGGGGGGGGGGGCATCTTAATGTTTGTGTATGGTTGTGGATGTGCATGCATGATCTAGTCTAGTCTGCGTGTGTGTGTGTGTGTGTATTTATGTATATGCAATTATGTGTGTGTGTGTGTGTGTGTGTTTGTGTATGTACAGTATGTGTCTGTGTCTGTATATATATGTGTGTGTGTGCATGCGTGCGTGCGTGCATGTGTGTGTAAAAACCCCCGCCTCACCGCGGCGTCTCTCCGCTCCTGAGCGCCTCCTTCTTGAGCAGCTCCAGCCGCTGGGCGGAGCAGAAGCAGCGGTACGCGTGGCCCGACTCCAGCAGCGTCTGCGCCGCCTCCGCGTACAGGCCCAACCGCCGAGACTGCAGGTACGGCCCCGCGGGACCGCCGCGCCGCGGACTCTCGTCCGGAGGGATCCCTACGAGCCGGGACAACAACATTACATTACAATACATTTGCCTGACGCTTTTTAACCAAAGCGACTTACAACATGGCAAGGCAAGGCAAGGCAAGGCAATTTTATAATATAGCACATTTCTTATCAAGGCAGTTCAATATGCTTCACATCATCAGTTAGAACAAGTAAAAAAATACACTAGTAACTTACATGGTAAAGCTTTTAAGAACAATTTAAAAAAAAAACACACAATAAGTGCACCAGTAACTGTAATAAGTGCATAAATGGTAGAGATGTTACAATTGAACTTGAATGAACGAATCAGCATACTAGTGATGTTAGGGGTTAAAATTCTGTGATCCTGTTCAGGACACAGTGGATATGAGAGGATACTTGCATATAGAAAGAAAATATTCATGATCATGTTAACAACTATACCAATGACCATTTGCAAACTAAATGCATGTAAATGTGTGTGTGTGTGTAACACCCACTGACCCACTGAGTATTTTCATCTGTGAGTGAGTGTGTGTGTGTGTGTGTCAGTATGCATATGTCTGTAAATGTGCAAAAAACCCTAACGCACTGTGTACTATATGTGTGTGTGTGTGTGTGCATGTGTGCGTGCGTGCGTGCGTGCGTGTGTTTGTAAGTGGCTTTGGTTAAAAAGCGTCAGCCAAATGAAATGTAATGTAATGTGTGTGTGTGTGTGTACTGATCAACAACAATCGACCCCCTCATAGACTGTTTTTTTGTTGAGTTTACTGCATGGGCCCCGGCCCCTACCTGCCCACTCCAACATGTCCTCAATGGCATCTGCCGCTCCAGGCACCAGTCTGCTCTGGTCGGTGTCCTCCATTCGCAGGATGAAGCTCCCGCCATACTTCTTGGCAAAGAGGTAGTTGTACAGTGCTGTGCGAAGCCCTCCTAAATGAAGGAAGCCTACAGGGAAAAGATGGTGAATAATAATTCAAGGTTAGTTGCTACGAGACCTGTAAAGTGAGTCATGTTTCAAAGAATGAATTGACGTAAGCTAACTATTTCATTGTATGTTTTGGGTGTCACACTGACCACCACCTATATGCGTGTGCGTGTGTGTGTGTGTGTGTGTCTATCCAGTGTCCAAAATCCTAAATGTCATAGAACTTCACTGGGTTTTACCTAGTCATCTTCTAAGTAGTGATCCCTAAAATGAATAAGCATCTAACGCTTTGAATGCCATCTGATCTGACCGTGCACATCATATAATAGACTCAGATTTGACGGCTTTGACATTAAACGAGGACGAGTCGATGACCCCCTTCGCAGGAAGGATAGGTTGCTCACCGGTTGGACTTGGCGCAAACCTCACCCGAACCTGTCCGTGATCAGCAGAATGATGCCTTTTCCAATGAAGGACTACGGATCTCTCAGAGCCGCCGCTGATGGACGACCACCTCGGTCCCCAATGATCCCGTTGAGAAACTCCTTTTGCTCCCACGAACTGATGCACAGGTCGCCCCGGAACTGTCCACTTGCAATGTTTACAAAGTTTCAGTAAAGTGCTGCGGTGCCTTGCTGGAGTGCAAGGTAACGCAAACGTGAGCGATGACAGGACCATGCCTGCCTACTTGCAAGTTACCAAACGATACGCGGAGAATCTGACAATTCTTCTCCTACCGTCTCAGTATGGCCGTTTTTTCTGTTGTTGCTTAATGCTGTATCATTTTTGATTCATTTCTCTAATGCAATATGAATAGTATCGTTACAGACATGACCTCAAGTAGGCTACACAAGTTACTTCCTGTGTCGCACTTTGCGTAACGTTCAAAATAAAAGCCGCCAATGTACTAGCAATGAAGGTTTCAAAATAAAAGCCGAATCAATTCAAACCAAACTCGTGGAATTTCAACCAATACTAATATTCTTCCCCAATCAGCATGATTCTGAATAGTTATTTTTCTATTAGGCTACTTAAATGCAATGGGGAAAAAAAGCATTTTACTGTGCAATGAGAATGTTAAAAAGGTGTAGCCCACTACATTTAGCCTATGCTGAGTGTAGCCTATGTGAAGGGATGATCACAGTTTAAACATAAACTTCACATAGGCTTATAAATGATACATTTTCCTAATCTGCTTTAGCCTGTGATGATTTGTCTTATTCTATTCTGATGTAGGCTTATCATTGAGGAATCTCGATGTATTGCTCCGAAAAGAGCAAAAGATGAAATGAGAATAACTGAATGCTGAATATCGATTTAGGAAGTTGGCCTATTGTAGGCTATTGTTAGTTTGTGTTATTAAGGTATTATTAATTTGCCTATTAAAATGTAGGCCTATAGCCATAGGAAATTATCTTAAAATGACATCACCATGGCTAAATCATATTGCACATCTTCTTTAGAATGATTTACTTTTGATATGTGTTGATTTGAGTCATAAAAGAAACTGTGACGTCGGTTCTGCCTACTGATGACATACAGATCTTGAAATTGGGGGATTTAAGGAAGAATCCAAGTGATTCATTTCCGTCCTTTTCCATTTTTCCCTCCCTCTGTCATTCAAGGATGCTTGCATCAGCCCTAAAATACTCAGAAATGTATCGTAATGGTGTGACTCATTTATTAAAATGGCAGATTCACCACATCAAACCCAGTACCCATGGATCTTGATGTCGGTTTTCTTCAGAAGCATACTGTACACTGGAACTTGCACTGTAAAATATTATTTCAGCATCTCAGACTTTTTGGACTTGCTTCAAAAAGCAAATGGCCTTCTGGGCGGCAGACAGCTTTTTGCCTGGCTTGATTTCAGACCTCTCCATCTTGGCAAATGTCAAGTTTATCGTCACTGTACCAATAGTATCAGTGAACATCATGGCAGATCATGTGGTGATGGTGTTACAGTAATCATTAAGGTTCCGTTTTCTCAAGTAGGCCTACACCTGAATAATGTACTCAACCTTTTCAATGCTGTGTAGGTTGCCAGGTAGGTGTGTGTGTGTGTGTATATATATATATATATATATATATATATATATATATATATATTATAGATAGCTAGAGAGATACAGTATATATATATATAGATATATAGATATAGATATATATATATAGGCCTATAGATATATATATATATATATATATATAGGCCTATAGATAGATAGATAGATATAGATATATACGTATATAGGCCTATAGATAGATAGATAGATATATATATAGGCCTATAGATAGATAGATAGATATATATATAGGCCTATAGATAGATAGATAGATAGATAGATATAGATATAGATATATATATAGGCCTATAGATAGATATAGATATAGATATAGATATATAAATGTATAAAGTTCAGACTGGACAGGACAGGAGGAGCTGAGGAGAAATATCAGTAACATCACTCAGCATTTAATGACATCACTTTGTTATTTGTGGACAGTGTGACACATTGGTAAGATGTTCTTACAATGGTAAGAATTGCAGTTTAAGATAAGGATACTCCCAATCTCCCACGTAACTTGATAGAGCTCAAAAACTCTAAATTAAAATTTCCCTGTAAGGCAAATTTATTCTTTCAACTCACTCATTTAAACGAATAACCTTCCACTTAATTTTGTTTAGTGAAATATAAGGGCTCAATCAGTTTAATTCCGATTGTAAAAAAAAAAACACAAAAAAAAAAAAAACAAGCGTAGGACTTGGTCGTTAAAAAAGTTATTTTATAAGCGAAATCACAGCAATAGAATAACATTTAAGATAGCCTATTTAAGCATTTTAACATTTAAGCTAGATAACTACAGTGTCAGCATTAGAATAACATTTAGGGTAGAGTGGGGGGAAACACCCCCCAGGGGTAAAACGCCCCCCGCCTGTTTCTCCCATAATATCACTACATGCAGTCAAGTTACACTTTTACTGTTGCCCTGCATCCCATTGACTACGGGGACACACATATGTCCACTGTGAAGTTTAAGCTCGCGACGTAACTGAAGGAAGACTGATTTCATGGTAAAATGTCATAATAATCCGTGGTCAGTTAAGGAGTGTAGGTTATGTTAGGTTAGATAAGGTGTAACTTGGCTGCTGGTAAGCCTAATCTATGAATTAAATATAGAATCTTACAATTAATTTATTGCTTAACAGCTTGTCTGTTGATTTGGCTATTAATGTATGAAGCAAATAGTTTTTTTAGGAGGGGGCATCTTACCCCACCCATGGGGGTCATTTTGCCCCACTGCTGGAGTAAAACGCCCCCTTTGTATACATTTTATTTGTGTTAAAAATCTAATGAAATATAAAGTCTAGGCAGTTTTCATAGTTGGTTTATAATAAATGGCATTGCCACTTACAGTATAACCATGATAATAATTCAGAACACATTTAGCTTTTGTTTCACAGTAATGCCACATTTTTCCTTAAGGGGGGCGTTTTCCCCCACTCTACCCTACGCATTTTAACATTTAAGCTACATAACTGCCGCATTATAATAACACTTAGATAAAGTGCGAAGGCGACTATAGCTAGGACTTGCACTGCATCTGTCAATACTACTAGAGGATAATGCGTGCTTACATATCAAGTACTAGTCAAAGTATGAGGAGAAGTGGTATAAGAGGAAGGAGGTAGAGGAGGGAGGAGAGGAAGGAGGAAGAGGAAGAGGAGGGAAGAGCATGGTATATATACAGTAGGTGTGTAAGGTTGTAAAACGCGCTATAGGAGAGGGTCTTCAGAATCGTTTTTGAAGATAAGAGAGGAGCTTGCCAGATTGTTCCACCATCAGGGGACCACAGCTGGAAAAGGTCTGGATTGCCATGGGAATGTGGGGGCAGCAGCAGTGCCACACGGCAGCATTCCTTGGAGGTGCACAGCAGCCGAGGGGCAACATAGATATTTATGAGAGCCCTTAAGTAAGTGGGTGCACTGCAGGCCCAGCAATCGCTTTGAATGAAAACATTAGTGACATGAATTTGAGGAAGTTGTGTGATACATAGCAGTGTTATGAGAAGTCATGTGAGTGAATGTCTGGGCCCACTGAGGTAGTGTACACAGCAAAAAGAAGTTGGCCGGGTTTCCCAGAATCGTTAAGAAGCTCTTAAAGGGATATTCCGCCATTTTTGGAAATACGCTCATTTTCCACCTCCCCTCGAGCAAAACAATCGATATTTACCTTGTTCCCGTTCATCCAGCCATTCTGTGAGTCTGGCGATACAACTTTTAGCTTCAGCCTAGCATAGATCATTGAATCGGATTAGACCATTACTGTAGCTTCTCGCCTGCTAGCTTCATGTTTAAAAGTGACTAAGATTTCTGGTAATTTTCCCATTTAAAACGTGTCTCCTCTCAAGTTAGAAAGTGCAATAAGACCAACTGAAAATGAAACCTGGCGTTTTATTTTTCTAGGCTGATTTGACATGGAACTACACTCTCATCTGGCGTAATAATCAAGGCAACTTGCAACCTACTAGCACTACTACTGCTTGTTGTCTATGGGGACTATTTTCAGATGCTGCGTACGATATCACTGCGCCTATGGTACGTTTACAAGTTGCCTTGATTACTACGCCAGATGAGAGTGTAGTTCCATGTCAAATCAGCCTAGAAAAACTCCAGGTTTCATTTTCAGTTGGTCTTATTGCACTTTCTAACTTGAGAGGAGACACGTTTTAAATGGGAAAATTACCAGAAATCTTAGTCACTTTTAAACATGAAGCTAGCAGGCGAGAAGCTAATGGTCTAATCCGATTCAATGATCTATGCTAGGCTGAAGCTAAAAGTTGTATCGCCAGACTCACAGAATGGCTGGATGAACGGGAACAAGGTAAATATCGATTGTTTTGCTCGAGGGGAGGTGGAAAATGAGCGTATTTCCAAAAATGGCGGAATATCCCTTTAAGTGCTAAGAACTTCTAGGAGCGTTCTTAGAACATTCTTACAGATTCAGATTCAGATTCAGATTTTATTTGTCACATACATAAAATGCAGTGAAATGTTACAGTCGGCTCCATGCTAGGTAAAAAGAGGCATACAAACTAACATAGAACAGAAACAGTAACAACAACAACAAAAACAACAAAACAACAATACATTCAAGATGTCGGGGGGGGGGGGGGCTATTGCAGGTAGAGTAGAAAGTGCTATGTGCAGTCAGTTCCATTTAAGTGCCGGACAGCTTGGGGGAAGAAACTCTTCCTGAGTCTCTCAGTCCTTGCCGCCAGTGTGCAGTATTGTCTTCCTGAGGGAAGCAGAGAGAACAGACCATAGTCTGGGTGGCTGGGGTCTCTGAGTATCTTGGTGGTCTTGTCCTTGCACCGCTTGGTATAGATGTCCTTTAGGTTAGGGAGTTGCCCCCCTATGGTGTGTTCAGCTGAACGCACCACTCTCTGCAGGGCCTTTTGGTCTTGGATGGTGGTGTTACCATACCAAGCGGTGATGCACCCAGTCAGGATGCTCTCTATGGTGCTGGAGTAGAAGCTCTGCAGGACTGTTTTGGATGCTCTGAATTTCTTCAGCCTCCTTAGATGGTACAGTCTCTGCCTAGCTTTCTTTACCACAGTGTCCAGGTGGGTAGACCATGTCAGATCCTCAGTGATCTGGACACCGAGGTACTTGAATGTGTCCACCCTCTCCACAGGGGTCCCATTGATGGATAAGGGTGTGTAGTCCCGCACCTGCTTCCTCCCAAAGTCCACCAGCATCTCTTTAGTTTTGGTGACGTTGAGATGGAGATTGTTTCTCTGACACCACTGGGTCAGGCACCTCACTTCCTCCAGGTAGGCCGCCTCATCGTTGTTGTGGATTAGGCCTACCACTACGGTGTCGTCAGCAAACTTAATGATGGTATTTGAGTCTGTGGTGGCTGTACAGTCGTGCGTATACAGGGAGTACAGCAGGGGGGACAGAACACAGCCCTGGGGGGCCCCTGTGCTGAGGGTGAGGGAGGTTGAGGTGTGCCTGCCCGCTTTCACCACCTGGGGTCTCTCTGTCAGGAAGTTCAGGATCCATGTGCAGAGGGCGTCATTCAGCCCCAGGCTCCTGAGCTTCGAGATGAGGGTGGAGGGAAGAATTGTATTGAAGGCTGAACTATAGTCAACAAATAACAGTCTCGCATAGTTCAACACTTTCCCCTTGCTCTTGTCCAGATGTGATAGGACAGTGTGTAGTATGTGAGCAATGGCATCCCCAGTGGATATATTGGGCCGGTACGCAAATTGTAGAGGGTCCAGTGTGTTGGGCAGTGAGGAGCAGATGTGGGCCTTGACCAGCTTCTCAAAACATTTCATCACCACAGAGGTGAGTGCAACTGGGCGATAGTCGTTATGACAAGCTGGGCTGGGCTTTTTGGGTATGGGGATGATGGTAGACTTTTTAAAACAACGCTCCTAAGAAGTTCTTAGAACTTAAGAGCTTCTTAAAGAGACCCTATGCAACTTTTTCATAGTCATAAAATCGCTTAGAAATCGTTGTTTTGCTTGACTGACCAGTTTTATCGAAAACAGTCACATTTCCTCACGCCCCTGGTGTCCCTATCCGCTATTGCAACCTTGCAACTTTCTGATAAACGATCGTTTGCTGTTTACATCTGGAAGTCAGAGACGCGTAAGGAACAAGAAGAACCACGCTTGCAATTTATATATTTATATATAGCCTATATGTAGAAATATACACGCTAAAGCTGTCGGGGAAGCTCTGCAGAGAAATATGCAAGCATAAAACGAGCGAAAACGAAAAACGAAACCGAAACCAGGGATGAAATCGCCAATCCTGCATTGTTCCTCTTTAACGATTCTGGGAAACCCGGCCGTTATCTGTTATAACAGTAACTGTCATGCTGATGGCATGACATAGGGCTTGTTGTCAGAGTTTGTGTCACAATGGAATGACTTATTTGTTAAAAATACATCATACATATACTTCATTCTTAGAAAAGGTGTGTGCAATTATTACACATGCTTTCAGTAATGTTTGAGTAATGTTGTACAGCCTAACCTGATTGGATATGACGGAAAAAAAAAAAAGAAATAGCGATATCTGTGTCCCATGATAAAAGAAACCATGTAACAAATTAAGTCCAGTGCATCTCCAGGAACTGGTCCTCTACAATCCACAACTGGTAAGAGCTATACACACATTTAACTTTCACGATGTAATATTATCTAAAAAATAATGAAATTAAATGAAAAACAAGTGTAGGGGGATTCAGCTGCATTTTGCTGGTTGTAAAATAATAAATATAGAATGTGCATGTATGTACTGAAAAAAATAAATAAAAGAAAGAAAGCACATTACAATATCACATGAACAGGATACAGGGAGGGATAGTTAATTTCACAAATAATAAAATGTGAAGCCCACTGTTTCTCACAAATAAATCAATTGACTGAGCTATGTATATAATCGATATATGAATTCATGACACATAAAGGTCTCTGTGTGACACTCGTGTAATATGTTGATCAGACGAAAGGGTCAGAGGAATGCTTTGGCCATTTTTCTTTTCTCCGGTAGTCTTCCTCCTCGAACAAAGAAGAACCGAAGACAAACTTGCCCGAATGGAGCCTTGTGCTGTGAAATTGCTATTACGTGAGTAGCCTACCTTGTGCTCTTTGATTCATTCCAATTTTATTATTTCATGTGTAATTATACGGGCTGGAGAAGATGGGAGTGCAAAGTAGTATGTTTAGGTCCCTCTCTGCAAAAATACTAAATTGTCACATAATAATCCCCCAAGGCGGCTAAAATTATGTTTATTATACAATATTGAATATGTATGTGTGAGTTATTGTGCTATTCCCTTTCTTGTGTTCACAGTTGTGGTCAGCATGGTCTTGCTTCCCATGAGCCACAGCTACTCTGCTACCATCATCCTCAGAGAACATCTAGAGGATTGTCTGACTGACAGGGACTATAACAAACTACTTCAGACTATGGAGAGCGGCCTTCCCCCCACAAACACATCTCGCCATGTTGCCATCGTTGGAGCCGGTATGGCTGGCCTGACGGCCGCCAAGTTACTGAAAGATGCAGGACATAACGTAAGCTAACAAATCAATCTATTTCTTAGAGACGAAGAACCAAATGTCTTCTTTTTCTTCATTGTGTTAATAATAATAATAATATTAATGATAATAATAACTTTAATAATAAAAACTATATTAATAATTCTACTTAACTCTTCACATAATGTATTTTATATGCATCCTGCTTTGACCCAACATAACCACAGGTTTGTAAGTAACTCAAACCCTACGGTTGCAACTTTCCCCAATCCTAAACTAATGCTGTGTTGTACAACCATATTAGAGGTGTTGTAACTAACTCTTCATGCCGTGTTGTTAAAGGTGTTGTAACCAACTCTTGATGCTGTGTGTTTAATGGTGACCATATTAGAGGAGTTGTACTGTGTTGTTTAAAGGTGTTGTATAACTCTTCATGCCGTGTTGTTAAAGGTGTTGCAACTAACTCTTCATGCCATGTTGTTTAAAGGTGTTGTAACTAACTCTTCATGCCGTGTTGTTTAAAGGTGACCGTATTAGAGGTGTTGTAACTAACTCTTCATGCCATGTTGTTTAAAGGCGTTGTAACTAACTCTTCATGCCGTGTTGTTTAAAGGTGTTGTAACTAACTCTTCATGCCATATTGTTTAAAGGTGTTGTAACTAACTCTTCATGCCGTGTTGTTTAAAGGTGTTGTAACTAACCCTTCATGCCGTGTTGTTTAAAGGTGTTGTAACTAACCCTTCATGCCGTGTTGTTTAAAGGTGTTGTAACTAACTCTTCATGCCGTGTTGTTTAAAGGTGTTGTAACTAACTCTTCATGCCGTGTTGTTTAAAGGTGACCATATTAGAGGCCAGTGGGAGAGTTGGAGGACGGGTGGAGACCTACAGGAATGAGGAAGAGGGCTGGTATGCTGAACTGGGAGCCATGAGGATTCCTAGTTTTCACCAGTGAGTATATATATATATATATATCTATATATATTTAAATATATAATGGAGCTACTCCAACTAACTCCACTTCCCAACAGTATTGTTCTCTGGCTTGCTCGTGACCTGAACCTCACGTTGAATGAATTCATCATGAATGACAACGAAACCTATTACCTGGTGAATGGAGGACCACCACTGAAGACACGTGTGGTAAACGAGAACCCAAACATCCTGAGCTACAACGTGTCAGCAAAAGAGAGGAATAAAACCGCTGACCAGCTGCTCCAACAGGCGTTACAGAAGGTAAGTCTACATGGGAGAGAAGAGTGCTACTGGCAGACATTAGCAGGTAAAAAACAATGACTATAGGAAACAGTGAAGATGGAGAAAACATCTTTGTGTGGATTCTTTGTTTTCCATTTCTGTAGGTGAACGACGAGGTGGAGGCGAATGGCTGTAGAGCTGCGCTGGAAAAATTTGACCACTATTCTGTGAAGGTAAAGTTCAATATCAATGTGAATCAATGACTCACTTAAATGTTATGTATTGCACCATTAACAATTTAAGAGAGTACACTAAACAATTTGAAGAGCACATACTAAAACATTTGGGTAAAACTTTGAGCAGAACCATTAGCTTCTGGCCAATCTAAACTATAGTTGCTAACTAAGTTTGGTTGCAATGCAATTTCCCATTGCCAACCGACTAAGTTGTTAACAGGTTAGCAACTATAGTTTTGGGAAATGCACCCCTGGTAAACAGGTGGTCTGGTGATAATAATTGAATTTGAATTGTGTGATCAAGGAAGCAGAAGTTCCTCCACCACAATTTTTTTTTGTTTCTTGAACAAATGCTGAGCCTTCTTCCTTGTCCACCCTGAATGCACATAATTACTGAATGTTCACTGTTTTTGTTTTGTTTTTTTTTCAGAGAGAAATATTGATATTTATTGATAATTATTGATAACAGTGTTTCATTATCAACAACAAACATAATGGCCATTTATAGTCTATTTCTGTTTTTGTACACACTATAACAACATCATTGTTTACCAATGTATTTATTTTACAGAGTTTTCAGAGTTTTTTTTTTTTGTTTGTTCACTGTTTGTGTAATAGGAGTACCTGAAAGAAGAGGGGGGACTGAGTTCAGAGGCCATCAGGATGATTGGAGACCTGCTCAACGAGCAGAGCCTAATGCACACGGCACTAAGTGAGATGATCTACGATCAGTCCGACATTGGAGACGACATCAAGTAAGGCCTGGCAGTTATTCCAAATGGCTGAACTCATACTGTGAAAGCAATGAACAGTTACAAAGTCTGTCTCACAGCATCAGCGGAACAAAATAACAGTACATTTTCGTTGTTGAAACTTAACTGAAGGACATAGTAATTCTTCAGTGTACTCAATTCAATGTGATCTGTTAACACAGTACCAACTTGAGCTTAGCCCATGGTCAACTATAAGACACAGTAACTTAGTGGCGTGTAGCATGCAACATGCACTTGTTGATTAACACAAACATTCACCTCACCTTTGTTGGTGTGATGGATCTATCACCATTTAGCTTTCATGTGCCAGAGTTTAGCTTGAACATAGGATTATTCAGCAGATGGAAAAATAATATCAATGGCAAAAATGTCTGCTATGATTAAACAGTGTATACTGTAGTAGTGTGTGATATATAAAATACAGTTAAGAACAAAATCATTCATACCCTTTTCAAATAATCAGTGAAAACATCAAAATGGTTCTTACAATACCTACCAAGCCTCTGTATGTCTCCACAATGATTCCGGACTGCACCCTTTTAGCAGCAATCTGGGTGACCTTCTGAAAGTCAAGGAGCTACAATAAGATTTTTTTGGGGAAAAGATCAAGCAGTCTGCTGAGAGACCTGCCCCAATAGACAGATTTGGACCATTAAACCACACAATGATCCAAAACATACAACCAAACAAGGCAAAAAATTATTAACAGATAACAATATAAACGTTTTAGAGTCCAGACCTCATTTCATAAAAAAGTGAGCACAAGGCCAGTGTGATGGCAAAGAATCATTCCTGCCTCAAAACCTGGATTGCTGTTAAAAAGTTGCGGTCTAGAATCATTGTGGCAACGTATGCATACGTTCGGTTTAGCCTCTGCTAATTTATTGAGTGCTTGGCAAGAGTGCATGCAATAAGTAAACTACCACATGGCTACATAAGGCTACATAAACTATTGGTCTTTTTGTTTCAAAGGTACTTTGAGGTGATAGGTGGGTCTGACCTTCTTCCCAAAGCTTTGGCAGAAGTCCTTCATGTCCCCATTCGCCTGAACTCCACGGTCAAACGTATCAGCCAGTCAGATGACGGAGTCATTGTCTCATATAAGGAAGATGAGCAGTCTACACTCACTGATCTTCATGCTGACTTTGTCCTTGTCACAGCCACAGCCAAAGCAGCTCTTTTCATGGACTTCAACCCACCTTTGTCCATCCCAAAGATGGAGGCCCTGAGGACAGTCCACTACGACAGCTCGACTAAAATCCTCCTCACCTTCAGCGAGAAGTTCTGGGAGAAAAACGACGGCATCCGTGGAGGAAAAAGCATCACAGACCGACCCTCTCGCTACATCTATTACCCTAGCCACAGTTTCCCTGGAAACGACAAGATTGGCGTCCTGCTAGCTTCCTACACCTGGTCAGATGAGTCCCTCCTCTTCCTGGGCGCGAGCGACGAGGACCTCAAAGAGCTGGCCCTGACAGATTTGGCGCAGATCCACGGAGACTATGTCAGGCCTCTCTGCACGGGCGTGCTGGTGAAGCGCTGGAGTGCGGATCCTTACAGCTTGGGCGCCTTTGCGCTGTTCACGCCGTACCAACACTTGGAGTTCGCCGACGAGCTCTTCCGGAGCGAAGGCAGGGTGCACTTCGCCGGGGAGCACACAGCTTTCCCTCACGCCTGGATCGAGACGTCGATGAAATCGGCAATCAGGGCGGCGAAGAACATCAACCTAGCGGCACCGGAGGACGAGTCGGTTGGACGTGCAGCCTAAAAAGAGTTTTAGTCGAGCTGCTTTTGTCAAACTTTTTGTGGTCCCACAGAGCTTTCTTTGAAAACAGCAATAGCCTGCTTTCCAAAGAAGCTAATAGTTTTTGCTTTGATTAATTGTAGGAAATAGCTACTTCAGGCACAGTCTGTTTTTTTTATGACTTTTATTTTCAATTTCTAAGCATCATTGCTTGCTTGTTTGATTTAGACTTAAACCTCTATGGTATGCTTGTGGAAAAAATATTGCCATTGTTTTTTTGTTTGTTTGTTTAAAGCAACACCATGGAGTTTTTCAACCTTTTGGGGTTCGGGTACGAACCGGTACGAACCAAAGAACTACAAAATTCGACTGCTTTACGGCATATAGGGCACACTTCCCCCACCACTTCCTCAAATTCTGTGCGAGCGTTGAATAGACAGTTGATGCCTTATAAACATGAGCTACGTGATCTTTTGGCGTTTGAAAAAAATAAAACCCATGAAATTATATTCGTATGATGATATGCTGAAATGCATGCTATGGGCTAGGCCAAAGCCATCGATATCTCAAAGTTGCGACACTACCGTTGACTCCCGTGAACAAACAATGGCGGCACTTCCGGGAACTATTCCATTGAGAATGAATGAATATAATACGACTTTTCTACATGACTTATAGTCGTGTGCATAATAATGCATTTTCATTGAGTAATGTATATGTATGTGGAAATGCAGTTTATAGTCATTTTCATCGAGTATTCACCGTAAATATTAATGCGATCGCTGCTGTCAATCCCGTAGTAAACCAGGGACCGAGGGAACTACTGAGTCTACCCACTAACCACGTGACCGCTCTAATCTGGCTTTAACATGGAAGTCAACGGCTGTCGCAACTTTGAGATATCGATGGCTTTGGGCTAGGCTACCTGGAATAGCTAGGCTATAGCCTACATTTCACACGCAACGCAGGCAGTCCGAATTTGCCCAAGACGTGAGAACTCCTCCTGCAGAAATCGGCTTATCAACAAAAGCACGTGTATCCTAGCTCTGTCATCTAATCACTAGATTCTAGTGTCATCATGCTGCCAACCAAATTGCACGGGAGCTGGTTATGTGTGCTAGTTATAGCTCAACGTGTAAATCTACCGCCTATAGGCTACTGACCAAACAATTAATTATCTTGAAAAACAAAGTTATCACGTGTAAGATTCTGTCATCATATTATAAGAGCTCTGCCTCTCCAAACATTTTGGGCGTGCAAATATATGCCACTATGGACGTGAATACCATAGAATACAATATCTGGTGACCATCGATTTTTTGTTTTATGTTATAAAGACACTAAAAATGACCACCCTAGATTAGGCTACGCTATTGCTCATAAATATCGTAATCGTTTTTTTAAAAAAAAATAAGTAATTGACCAACAATGACCAACATCATCCCAATACCGAGAACGTGCACAGGCCTGAGCTGAAAGCCTAGTTTTACAAATGTATCACATAACTGGTATCGTAGTAGGCTACCACATAATTTAATATTTAATGTGCAGCCTCAAGTCTAGCCTATAGCCTACTGTACGCTATGTCTAACTTGCTTCTGGTGTAACCGTGACAGATTTTACGACATATATAAAAAAAATACCGTTTCCCAACTGTAGGGGGACCCCGAGAGCAAAACTTACATGGTGTTGCTTTAAAGGGACACTTCACCGATTAGCATTAAGCTTTGTATCTTTAGAAAACAAATCATGTTTTTGAATGGTCGCGCATCATTCCCTCAGTTTGCCGTGAGATGGGAGAAACACGGATTTCAATGAAACTCATGAATAGGACTTCCTGCTTTCAATGATGTAAAATGATGATTTTTACATCATTGAAAGCAGGAAGTCCAACTTTGAAATCCGTATTTCTCCCATCTCAAGGCAAACTGAGGGAATGATGCACGACCATTCAATAACATGACTGGTTTTCTAAAGATACAAAGCTTAATGCTAATCGGTGAAGTGTCCCTTTAAAAAGGTACACTTTAAGAATAATCATTTTCATATATATTTTTAAAACAATATTTTTAAGATTTGTTGCCCCGAGGCAACATTATACCATCATGGTAAAAAATGAAATAATTCATACTTTTAAGAATTAAAGATAATTTATTAATTTATCCACTTACTGTAATTTTATAACTTAACTAGCAAAAATATGTATCTGGTTTTAAATGCATTGCAAGTATACTTAGCAAAAAATCTCAATTCTGATCGCAACACACACACACACACACACACACACACACACACAAAGCTCTTTATATTTGTGCTGAGTATTACATAATTATGTACTAGAAAAGCACTCAGAGAGCGCAGACCTCCGCCTGTATTGTTCTTCCTAGGTTGTCAGACATTTGAACCTAAACTAATCAGATCGCCACCATGTGGCCATACCATGCCATTCCACCGCTAAGCGAAAAACATAAACAGCTCCGGAATGCCGACGGTGATACGTATCCCTCCCAAAATGTAATCATTTCTTCCTTGTGTCATTTCTGACCTTCCCTGAAAATTTCAAAATCCATTCATTACTTTTTGAGTTATCTTGCTAACAAACAGACAGACAGACAGACAGACAGACAGACAGACAGACAGACGAACAAACAAACAAACTAACCCCGATGAAAACATAACCTCACTGGCGGAGGTACTACTCTGTTTCTAACAAATACAGGCAATGCATTTGCCAGTTTACTCACAGGTATTAATATATTTGCTTTTGACTGGCCAGTTTACTTATACAATGCACTTGCTTCCCTACCCTCGTATATTTGGTATGGCGATATGCAAATTATGCAATATGGTCTGCTGTGGTACAATGTTGCCTCTGCGCACCATGCAGTTTTTTTGTCATTTCCGATGACATCTACTTTGATATGTTAGTAAGGTTGTTGATTATACAACTTTACTTATCAATAAAGCTTACTAATATTTTTTTCTTGATGATTCACTGTAAGTGTATGATGTTAGATATGTATTTAATCAAGGTGCCAACATAGTGGACTTACGTTTCGATGTTTGCCACGTCTTCATCAGAAAATAAAAACTATAATTGAAATGTCAAAACTATTCATCAATAGAACCCGATAAGGCTGCACAGCAAAGGAATGTGTATGTACAACACTCAAATACGTCCCCACAGAGTATGCATGTGTCTCCACACTTTCCACAAGAGTCATCCTGCAGTCTCTGTTCTCCATACTGTGCAGGTCTCCCTGGGGCAGGCTGGGCTGTGATAGGCTGTTGCTTGCTGTCTTGCAGTGCTAGAAATTAGAATGTACTGTGTTTATTTATAAGGCTACCAATTTCAATCCAGTTTTCACATTTCGTATAGAAAAGGCTAAGCTTTTTCATGGCTATGCCTTCTAAATGGGATTTAATATGCATTGAGACATGGCCCACCTTCCTCCATGCCTTTGACAATACAGTATTTCTGTATCATATTTGCACAGTACTGAAACACACTGGTTTTCAATGAACAACTGGTTTTGAATAAACCACATGTGGAAAATGGATGGTAAAAAAAAATCTAAGACAAATTAAATATGAACTTCCAAACAAATTGTTAAAAAAAAAAAAAAACATAGCCTATTTGAAGAGAAATTACAGTCATCCATAAAATAACTCTAAATATAATGTAGGCTACTCTCTTGTTACAGGTCATTTGAGGTGGTTTAACAATAAATGCCCTTATTTTCTCACCTGCTTTATTCTGGTCCTGCACCAACTGTGTGTCCGCTCTCTCTTCATACTGCTCTTGTCCTCTCTCCATCCTCCTCCCTCGCTCTTTACAGACATACAAACGTCACAACCTGATGAAGGTTCACAGTGAAGGTTCACTGTGAAGGCTCTTTAAATACAAGTAACAGTGAACCTGAAGAAGCAATGGCGAAACACGTTGTTCACTAAATTAAAACAACGCGGGTTTATTCTAGTTTATGAGTTTGTTTGATAAGCCACAAACGAGAAGTTGTCTACAGTAGCATGGTACAATATTTTCATTAAACGCTTTGAAAATACAGTTGACACTTCATGACCAACCAAATGTTGGCTGGTATGAATAGGCAGATGGAAAAAATAGTGATTCAACAGATGTAGCCTGCTGGAGTAGGTATATCGATTATTTGCGTTCTGCACAACCAGTAGACTACAAATAAGCCATGTAGCCTAACGTAAAAATGTGTTTGCGACTTACATTTCTGACGGTGCTCACAGACGCTTGCGGTAAATGCAGTGGCCGAGACGCATTTCCTTCACCTTACGTGGGCTAACATAGTCCTTGGTTTGGTTAACAGATGACACCACAGTCATTAGTTTCGTCGAGAACAATGAGAGAAAAGGAGATCTGGACAGGGTGAACCAGCTGACCCACTAAAGTCTTTCTTGAAGAGTTTGGTGAACCGCTATCAGGGTATCTGGGCGTAGCCACGATTGGGCCTGGGCCCACCCACCTGTCAGTTAGGCCCATCCAATAGGCTTGTACCAAACGCAATAACGTTCGTTTTTAATAATATCGCTGACTGGTGTGATATTTTTAGACTTGCATGAACAAGAAGAACATTGTGGAAATATTCTGACGTGGTATAGTTACCATTAGGCATAGCCTACGTGGTGCACAACACCTACCCACGAAAAAGATAAAATATTTCTCTCTACGCACCGTTAGCGTACGCTGTCATTCTCTCTCCTGCGCAGACGCGTTTATGGACTACAGAGCACAGTTGGGAAGTTATGGTAGGTCAACACGGAGTGAATCAGGGAAGATTCTTTCTGTAGCCTATTCGAAACTGCAAGAGTGGGCGCCATTGGCTAGACTGCTATAGGACCAAACACGCATCTGGCTTCAGCGTCATATATTTTTTAAAAAATAGACGGACGAAGCCTTGGCTATTTGAAGCTAAACAAACGAATCTGTAGCTGCATCAGTGCATTTCATGACGCTGCTTATCAAAGTGTAGATATCTGTTGAAGACCTGGCGTTATCTGGGCATTTCTGCGTGTTCTCATGTCATCACACACTCAGAACATATGATGGTAAAAAGGTGAATCATAAATGATCAGACAAGTGCTCTTTTTGCTCTTTCCCTGCGTCATGCTGCCATTTAGTGGTTATGGAATATTTCACCCATTACCAAAGCTTTATTGGCCAGGTTTGCGTAAAGAAGCAAGGGATTTGACTGCGGTTAATCTTTGCTCTCAAGTACTGTAGGCCTACAACACTCAATAATAGCATAGACACAGTAAGAATAGAACAAGGACAGTAAGGCTATGTATATGAATAAATACAGTATGCGCATTTACAAATAAGCAGATGGGTGGGTGCTATTTCTGAATGTGCCCTCGGCTCGACTAGGCCTATTTGTTGTACTTTGTCACAAATCGTTTGGGTTATCCATCTGTAACAGGGTGGTCAGGGCAACCACCCCAAATCTGTAGCCTGACTACGCCACCCTGGGGCCTAGCGCCTCAGGGAATCTTTAGGAGCTTGGGACCTTTACCAAACAGAGCTGCACAGGTTCTTTAAAGCATATTGGAGACATGAATTCCTTAAATAAACAATTTATTGAACACAAAAGACAGACATTCAGAGACAGACAGAGCTTGCCTGAGGGGGCAGGCTAATATCAAGGGTGATAAGTTTGTACCCAACACAGCAATTCTACAGTATGAAAGTGTTAAGAAGTAATGCAGCTCTCCCCCCCCCCCCCCCCCCCCCCCCCCCCCCCCCCCCCCCCCCCCCCCCCCCCCCCCCCCCCCATTAACACTCTGCCTGCTCACAAAAGAAAGACAATGGACAAAGACAATCAAACCAAAAGTAACAGACAAAATAGTAAATCAAACATCAAACAAAACTAAAGGAAGACAAGACAGCAGCCTGACCAACTGTAGAAGTCCGGAGAAGCAGGCAACATCACCCCTGCCGTGGTCCGGACAGGCGGGGCACCCAGCTACAGTACATAAAATGAAACATTAACCACAATGACAAAAACTAATACAAACAGAAACACTCAAAAAGATCGCATACCTGGTGGAAGGCTCTGGTGTGCTCACACCTTCTTGCAGCAGAGCCTACACTGTTTGCTAGCCACCATGCTCTTAAATAGGCTGCACTTGAGCCCGTTTACCAATTAAGGTCACTGCCCCGCCCCTCGTTACTCAATTGGCAGGCCAGAGGGAAGACACAGGGGTAGCAGTCAGTCTATCCTACTACACATCTAATACATTGTGTTTTTCTCTTCATAATTCGTTCCTTTATGAATTGTAGTATATCGGCTACCCTTTTGAATGTAAAACATGTGAACATGTGAACATGGCATCACACATCGGCATCACACATCTGCAAGAGTTTGATTCCAAAACGCTATATGTCGTTTTTTTTAAATAATATTTAAAAAAGTCATGTTATTTAATTGTGTATTCCAGGAAATAGTTTAGATGTTTTGCTTGAGTAAAGATAAATCAAATAACAATATCCCAAAACATTTCTAAAGAAATTACTTGGAAAACAATTTGTAAAAAAAAAATATTTATGAAAACTAAGTACAAAGTGCTCCTAAGTGCTATTCCGACATACATTACAGTTATCCTTCTTACCCGTTTAGAAAAGCGCCACGTTTTATTTTGTGTCACTATTCTATAGTAGGGAAAAGGTGGAGGTGTTTGGTCGCTTCTAACTTCATCTCTGTTTGGATCCTAATAAATGAACTGGGCTAGCTACTGTAAGTGCTGAAGTAGCGCCGCGCGCTTGAGCCATTGAGTGCACGCATTGGAACGCGAGAGATATGTATCAACTCGTCTTAGTTAAGGGAATAACGTAGTTTGATATGAAAAAACGGTGACGTGTTCTGCACACAGCCTTAACTTGGGGTATTAAATGAAGTGGTACTGCGATAGCACTTGATACATTTGTAAAACTAGGCTTTTAGCTCAGATCTGTGCATGTTTTTGGTGTTAGGATGGTGCTGGCCAATCGTGAAACGTGGAGATAGACACATGTAAGGGTTAATGTATAGAACACATGAATCAATTATCACAGCATGAATCAATCTAGTAAAACTAAGACATTTCATTCATGTGCAACCGCTGTATATGCTAAATAAATCCAGCCATTCTTTTTTTTTTTTCAGTATAGATGGGTTTCAGCTTCAGCGGCCGCACCTCGGTGCTCGGGCCCTAATAAAAACATGTATTCTGTCATTATGCCTCCTGTCATTATGGAACTCACACAAAAGTGCCCTTTTGTCTGTGTTCCTCTATTTGTACTGAAACTGTAACACAAACACCATGCAGCATCAAGGTAATTGGTTTGTGATGGTAGTTTGTAGTTTGCTTTATATGATTCAGACAATGGTTTTAAATGTAGCAGACCTAGTAAGCTACTGTGAATACGTCTCACAGTAAATGCTTTAAAAGGTACACTACTTCCGTTCACAGTATTTAATGTATTCACTGTAAAAAAAAACAATTAAACATTGTGATTTTAGTTGTATTCACAGTATTGATCCTTTTACAGTAGAAGAAATATCAATTATACTGTGATATCAATTGCATTTACAGTGCTGATTTATTTACTGTACAAATTAAGCACTGTTTGTATTGTACATGGCAGAGAACAATGTCAACATTTCACAGTGGCCCAGAGTACAGACCTCAATGAGCACAAGGCCAGCGTGATGGCAAAGAATCATTCCTGCCTCAAAACCCGGATTACTGCTAAATAGGTCTAGAATCACTGTGGAGACATAGAGAGGCTTGGTAGCCATTTTGAGACCTTTGAATGCAAATAAAAATGTATCAAGTAACGTGAAAGTTTCTTGTTATAACAAGAACTTTTTCACGTTTTAACTAGATACGTATCATGTTATTACATGAAATTATCACGTTATTTCATGATAATGATATTTTCCACGCTATAACATGAAAATATCATGTTATTTCAAGATATTATATTTTCCACGTTTTTTACAATATATTTATCATGTTATTGCAATTGTCACAGAATTTCAAGATAATGAAACTAAACGAAAGGACAGTTTTCCAAAACAGCAAGGACGGCTGAACATCAATGGACTTGTGAGCTGTGCAGAAATAGAGGCTCAACAATGCACATTTTGCCCAAGAACCCAGAGTTGAGGATTAAATGGCTAAGTTTATTTTTTAAACAATGCCATATCAGAATCATTCAAAATTCTCAAGGACTCAAGGGAATGCTATGTACAGGTTTAATGTACTTGCTAACCTAGCACTCGCTAAGTTCATGCCATGATGCTAAAATTAGTTGATAACAGCTGTCGCCAAGCAGTCACTGGAGCAGTAGCCTACTATCACAAAAAACACACATACCCACACATACATAAACACACAGACACAGACACACACACACACACACACACACACACACACACACACACACACACACACACACACACACACACACACACACACACAGACAGACAGACAGACAGACACATACACACTCACTCACAAGCGAAAACTCACACAGAGAGCACATAGCCTACACAAAAGCAAGTGCACACATGCGCACACTAATTTACATACACAAAACTTGCAGAAGAAGGGGATGGAGTAGGAGATAGAAACAAATTGACTAGTGCGATTTATTTTCGCGGAGAGAATGTGCAGGATTGAGCTGCAGTCCTTTGTTGTACCGCTTTGCGGTACATGTAGTATCGGAGATTCTGATACATTTTCAAACCGGAATTGTGCATATACGTCATGTTTGAAAACGAATCTAAGAAATAATCACATTATACAGTCATCTAAGAGCTGCAAGCAGCTACATCAAGTCGATCCCCCTAATAGTGCAACCACGTGACCTGATTTATTTTAAGTCAGGTGGTTTATGAGAAGTCAGGACATGTGTATGAGTCTCAGACCTCCGTCGTTTATGCAGATTAGAATAGCCGAGATGGGTCGATTTATGAGACTATTGGTGTAGGCGACCAGTTCTTTCAGGACCACGGACAGCACTGTTTGTTAAGTAGGGTGCCGCGCCTAAGCCTTGCAATACCTAAAAACGGAGCAAGAGGAATAGCCTAGGCTATGTGTGTGGCTTAACCGGCTTGCTAATTTGTGAAGGTGACACTGGCTAATTAACAACATACACGGTATAGGCTATCTTTGGGGTCTTTAATCCAACATATTGAAACCTTTTTTTGTTAAAATTCTCAGCAGATGTTTACTTCAACCTATTTGCAAGTCATATAAACAACATTTGTTACATTTGTTGCCTTTACCTTTGTTAAATCACATGGTTATGCACAGAAGTGCTACTCGTTTTTGTTGCACAAATGCAACAAACTTAGGAAATGCATCCTAAAACAGCCATAACTGGACAATGATCAACTAATGTAGGCTACAAATGAAGGACTCTCTCCCTCACTCACTCACTCTCTCTCTCTCTCACACACACACACACACACACATAGGCTACTGTACACAGGCCCAGAAACCTAAAAGGGGAAATGAGATAACACAGGACCTATGATTTCCACATATTATAGCCCCGGGTCCAGTAGACCCGCGAAGAGCCTGTATGTAATAGAAATGTGCAGGGGGGGGATGCAGGGGGGGTTCAATTTTTTTTTTTTTCTGAATTATGTTCCTCACACAAAATGAGCCAAGGCCAATGAATCTCAGTTTGAAAAAATAATTATTTGTATCACTTTTCTTAAGATGAAAACTGAAAACGGGTCCCACAGACCCGAAGAGCTTATAGCCTAAGGGTTAAGCTATATCCTCGGTCCGTCGGGAAGTTTGGGATGTTTCCCATGGTTTCCCCCAACCCATCCAGCCCTGATATTTCGAAGGACAGAAGCCCAAGAAAAGAGAAATGTAGCCTACATCTCATGCTTGGCGCTGTGAGAAGTAGTTAGTCTACGTAATGGGTTGATACCGTTTCAGTTCCACACATTTAGCAGCCTACCACGACTTGTGACAAATTATGTCCTGAAATCTATTCTACGAGTAGGCTACAAATCTGCCGTTAGGGTAGGCTACAACACACCTTGCAGTAACAGTATCATAGGCCAGCCAACAAATGTAGCCTATTAGTCAACGGTTAAATCGTCGTTCAACATAAAGCTGTCCTATGTCTTTTCTACAGAGAGGCCTACAAAGATATCTGCCACCCTGCAATCAAAAAGTGACTTTTAAAAGCCTGACTGATAACGATACAAACAATTTTGACACTGAGTTGTTACCACTTTGTTAACTGAAGTCAGTGCACAGGAAAGCCAATGATTGTTCCTGAACGCGCCAACACATAGCAGAAACAGATTATCAGATTTGGTTGACCACAAACGGATGAAGTAAACTGTTAATTTTCCCTTTTCATGAAATAGATTAATGAGACTGCTATGATATCTCTAATAATTGCATATATTATATATGTTTATTGTATCTAAATTAAGTAGTTCGTTGATGGCAGATATACAGTAGCTGAAGACAATAAGCAAACTTTTTCAAGAAAAGAGAAAGAGGGCCTACTCTGTTATGGTCTAAATCCACTTTCTCCCCTGTAGTCAGGGGGCCAATTCTGAAAAGGGCTTCCGTTAAGACTTTTGCGGACATGTTTTGGTACAAGCGGTCAACCTATTTTTTTAGTTAGAAGACACCCATAGGTAAGATATTATGGTGGTTGTCAAGCAAAAAATTTTTTTTTTTGACTTGTGCAAGCAATTTCAGGCCAATTTTTTGGTTTCCTGCTCAACATGACATGCCAACGATAAATGTTGAATATCTCCACAACCACAAGGACCATATAGATGAAAATGGTATGGAATGAAAGCTAACACTCGTGGGATGTCTGCTGAAGTGTCAGAATTAACATTTATTGTACAGTATAAGAGACAACAGACCTAGAACATGAAAAAAACAATCTCCGCCTAAAGATAACCAGTTTTCAAAGTGAATATCAGATTGGAAACATAACATAGCATTCCAAAACCTCTACCAATCAGTACCCCTATCTATGGGAATGAGTCAAGCCAAGTTTAAAGCTTGTAGGGAGAGACAGTGCACTGCTGCACATGTTGTAATACTTTAATGTTATGGCGAAAATGTAGAACTGTAGATGGTGGTCTATGGTGCTATTTGACTTCATTAATGTACCAGGTTGTGACAAATTATGTTTAATGGACATATCACTATATTTATCAATTCTACCCAAACATAACTGCTCTCTCAGTTCTTTAGGATTAGAGGTTAGTAACTAGTTAGTAGTAATAACTTTGTAATAGTCGTATGGCAAAGGTATTTTTCCCCATCCAAGCAGTGGTGCTCGGGTATAGGCAGCCAACAGAAGAAGGGACATGAAGGATGGCATGCTTTCTCCCCAGCTTTTAACCACAGAGGTCAGGTGCTTGGAGCTTGGTGAGAACAGGTCAGGTGCTTGGAGCTGACGATATGTGGATGTGAGGAAAGTGGAAGTCAGTGCAGTACCAGGCAGTGTCGATGTCCCTGACCAGGACTGAGCACATGGACATGGTCCCTGGGTACCTTCTGTTGGCTGCCTACCTGAGCACCACTGCTTGGCTGCACTGTAAAACCCGGGAAGTTAACTTAAGTGTAAATAAGTCATTCAGCTGAGTTATTTCTATGTGTGTAGTTTGTGTTGGGATAACTTTAAGGAGTCAAGTAAACTACTGTATACTCATTTTATTCACCTAATTTCAACTTGAGTAAAATACAGTCATGGCTGAAAGTGTTGGCACCCATGTTAAAGTTGACTAAAAAGAGGAATATAAAATCATCTTTTGGAAATTGATCTTAATGCCTTAAGTAATAAAAGTAGAAAATATCCAACCTTTAAGGACACCAACTTTCTATGTGAAATTGTGAATGAATAATGTATCATAAACAAATAAATGTATTGGCACCCCTATGTAACCCTATGGGAATTTAACACAAAGGGTTAACATAGGGGCAGGCAGATTTAAAGGCCACTTATTTCATGGATCCAGGATACTATGCATCCTGATAAAGTTCCCTTGACCTTTGGAACTAAAATAGCCCCACATCATCACACACCCTTCACCATAACTAGAGATTGGCATGGCGTTTTGTTCAGTTGGCCTATTAGCTGGTTTGATTTGCATTGAGCTCAATGAGCATCAAACAGGCCAATAGGCTAACTGAACAAAACTGAACAAAACACCATGCCAATATCTAGGTATGGTGAAGGGTGTGTGATGATGTGGGGCAATTTTAGTTCTAAAGACCAATGGAACTTTATCAGGATGCATAGTATCCTGGATCCATGAAATAAGTGGCCTTTAAAAATAAAAATCTGCCTGCCTCTATGGGAGTTGAGAACAGGGTTAACATAGGGGTGCCAATACGTATGACCCCAGTCTTTTAAGGAAGAACATTTATTTATTCATGATACATTATTCATTGCATGGGGTGCCAACACTTTCAGCCATGACTGTATATGCCACTCATTTCAATTAAGTAATCATGGCAAGAAGTACTGTATATTCACAATAAGAAATGGCTGACCACACATTACATTTCCCAGAATGTCACCGTCCATAGTATTCTTAACACATTATCACATATTAATCTTGACTGAAATTGAATCTTAAATGCAATAGTTAAACTATATTTACGGCTATACTATAGCTGTTATGTTATTGTGTTATTTACATTGACACTACACACCATCAAGCAGATGACTATCCACAACAGACTTGGCCTGTGGGCTGATTTTAAAATCTTAGATCATGTGTAATGCTTCTGACAGACATAATGATAATCTGAAGATACAGTATATCATGATGGCCAGCACTGCCATGGTGATAAATATTATGTTTCACAATTACCCTCATTCTGCAGTAATCCTATTCATTTAATAGAAATTTAAACCTATAAAAAACCCCTGAAATCTTTACTCCTGAACTCATATCCTGCCCATAAGAGGGGTAATATAGTTACTCAATGTAAACATGCATAATGTGTCTGTATCTCCCCAAGAGACAATACAGACAGACAATAGGAGGCTCAATCACACCATTGGGATACTCAACTTTGTGACACTTTCAAGTGACTATGGGTCAAAGTCAAATTGGGAAACACAATCAACTTTGCATTAGGCCAAGTAAAAGTGAACTTCATAATGTTCTTTATATTTTGAGAATGGGCTTCTCCTTAATGGTATATCTGACCATATTCTGAAAATCATCAACACAATATTGTTGCCCATCACCTGGTAAACAGTAAGAAGCCACAATTAACAGCTATGAGAACAAATACTTATTATAAAATCAAAGAAGCATTTACCCATAATCCATAGAAAATGATAGCTCACACATTGAGTAGATTGCATTTTTTCGTGTGTAGGCCTACATAATTCTTACTTGTCATGATAATTCGCTCAAGTTGTTATTAGGTGAATAGAATTAGTGTAGTTTACTTCACTCCTTTAAGTTATCCCAACACAAAATGCAATACATACTGTACAATATACTAATAACTCCAGTTGAATGACTTATTTACACTCAAATTAAATGAGTTGACAAACTCAAATGTCAAGGCATCCGGTTTACTCAAATAATGTCAGATAAGTTAGCTTCCCAGGCTTTACAGTACTCAAATAATTTGAGTTCAGCTAACTTCCCGGGTTTTACAGGGGAAAAACATACCTTTGCCATACGACTATAACAAAGTTGTTATTGCTAACTACTGTAGTTACTATCCCCTAACCCTAAAGAAGTGAGAGAGCAGTTATGTTTGGATTGAATGAATAACTATAGTAATATGTCCATTAAATATAATTTGTGTCACAACCTGGTATATTAATGAAGTTAAATAGCACTATACACCACCATCTACAATTCTACATTTTCACTGTAACATTTAAATATTATAACTTGTGCAGCATTGCATGTCTCTCCCTACAAGCTTTAACTTCGTCTTCACAACCATCCTGATATCTTACCTATTTGTGTCTTCTAACAAAAAAAAATTGGGTGACACTGACAGCTTGAACCAAAACATGTCTGCAAAAGTCTTAACGGAAGCCCTTTTCAGAATTGGCCCCCTGACACAACAGTGGCCCTTGTGGTGTGATACTCTTGTGGTATTTATTGATCATTATTTTTTAATGATCATGCTTGCACATAAGTTGGATTATATTGCACATTTGCCCAAGATTACAGTAGGTAACATGGAAGAAAAAGGAAGCACTTTGGGGGAAAAATCCGCTTTTTCCATTTTTAAGAATATAGTGTTAAAATGGACAAAATAACATTTTCTAAGCTGACAACCTGTCTAGAATTCATGTTGAGGGGTTAAATATCAATACTGGATAGGTTGTATGCTTGTACCAAAAAGTGTCCGACAAAGTTTTAATATCAGTTTTGGCCCCCTGACTACTGTCAGTAGGCTACGTAACCATAGCTTCTTGTGTCCAGATTTACTCTAAACACTGAGGATTTCTTTGAAATCATGTGATGCTCTGCTGTGTGGAGCTAGCTATAAAATAACACCACCCATCTGGCCTGGAGTCAGAAGAGGCAGACGTCTGCATGCCGGGCACATCCAGCAAGATAGCAGCATACCTGAGGTAAGGAATCCAGCAAACAATGTTTCGGTTCGGGGAACCCGCCGAGGGGTGAAACATTCGAAGCTGACGTTCGCACACGGTAATTCAGAATAGTTTCTTGACAGCGTCGGAACATTTCTTCATGGTCAAATCTATAACGCAGTAATGTATAGCATGGGAATTATGCCAAAAAAACTCCATTCTTGTATATCAAAGGTCTTATTGATCAATCTACCAGCACGTTTATTGCTTTGTCATGCAACGACAAATGTGTAGTCTGCCTCTCCGGAGTTTTTGTTTTTGGTGCATTCGGTCTGTTTGTTTGTCTTGTAGCCTATTTGCATTTGTATTTTCTACTAGCTTAGATTTTACTTATGTTGCAATGAATACTGAACATGACCAACAGAGCAGGGCTACAAATTGGTTATAGTGTCGATAGCATATTGCAAGTGATTGTGAATCTTTCAGGAACTTAAAGCAACATTAAGAGTTTTTCGTACCTTAAAATAACGTTTCCAAAATGATTTCAGCAGTTCATCAACTCGTAACAGGGTGAACGGCACTTCTGCATTCACTTCGGCTATTCAAAGTATATAAATATTCATTCATGTCTGGAGAACTATCAAATATTACCTCATCAGGGTAAATAAGTGGGAAGAGTCCACATTCATATTCATTGGCTTTTATTTATTTGTGTCAATAAACTAGTAGGCCTATAGACCAAAAAATTAAAAAGTACAAAAAAGTAAAATTAAATGAAAAGTGTTATGCTTTCTACATGGAGCAATAAAGCTTACACGTCATGCATAGATTAATGGTGCTATTGAGCGAAGGGTTGCTGGTTGAGAATTAGGCCTTTCTGCAACTACAGGCACTTTTGAATTTCCTAACTGAGGAAAATAAACCCTTTTGAATTTTAATTTAAACCATTACATCATGTCCAACAAACATGTAAGTACACAAATTTGGAAAAAGTCATGAAGTTTAAGCATGAAAATGTTTTTTTAAATGATTTTCTTAATTTGTTTCTCGGGGAATGTCATTACCGCAACAGAGAAAGAACAGTAAATGTATCCATATTTCTTTTAATTTTTTCACACAATTTCTTCACCTTTGTATTCACTGCAATCAACTCTTACTTATCATCTTCAAAGAATTTAAAAAACATGTTAAAATAGAACATTTTAAGTCTTCCTGTGTACCAGGAGGGGAATCAGACCGTTGACACAAATGTCAATAGTACTCATACTCACAAAAAAAGCTAAAATGACAAATGTATATTATTTAATATTGCTCCAATATGTAGTCTACATGTCTGATAACTTTGAAAACATTTTTGTGAACACATGGTTTTTTTTATGATTTTCTTAATTTGTTTCTCAGGGAATGTCATTACCGCAACAGAGACAGAACAGTAAATTTATCCATATATATTTTTAAACATTTCACACAATTTCCTCACCTTTGTATTCACTGCAATCAACCCTTACTTGTAATCATCCTCAATAAATTTAATAAACATGTTAAAATAGAAAATGTTAAGACTTCCTGTGTACCAGGAGAGGAATCGGACCGTTGACACAAATGTCAATAGTACTCATACTCACCAAAATAACAAAAATGACAAATGTATATAATTTAATATTGCTCCAATATGTAGTCTACATGTTTGATAACTTTGAAAACATTTTAATGAACAACTTTTTTAGAAAAAAAGAAAGGAAAAAAGATAAATGCATTGCTGCGGTAATGACATCTTGCTGCAGTAATGACATCTTGTTGCGGTAATGACAACAATTGTGAACAGAGCAAAATGTCTGTACAGTGTCACAGTATATGTGGATGTTTGAAACTAAACACAACACAGGCACATAGGGACACAGGGACAGGGTAGTAAGCAGTAGTACTAAAACAGCTTGAAAACACTATTTGGTCATTTTTTTCTGCATAATTATGGACGAAAATTGACCAAAGGGTGTTTTTCTGAATGAAAATACATCAACTAAGCTGTGAAGATGGTATTTTTCATTGATCAAGCATATTGGTCTATTAGTTATTTACTATCAAAAATCTTCATCAAAAATGAAAACATATCTAATCTAAGCATCCTGAAAGTAGAGTCCCTGGCAGAAGTGCTGCGGTAAGGACATGCTGCGGTAAGGACATTTAAGCTAATATTGAAGAAAAAAGACATCTAGCAAGGTCTGCTGAATTAGCTATTTCTCACACTCTCTTATATACACTAGTTACATTTTAATATTATTTTATTTTTAACATTTTATGCAAAATACAGAATTACTAGGCTGCCCGGTAAGGACAAACAATAAGTACTACATAGGGAGTTATCATATTTACCTTGATTTCTCCAAATTTTGGGACACATATTGTGGAAGGTCAAACTATGTGCACAATGTGGTCTCCTGAAGTCTTTGGTGTCCATGGAAACTAGATTTGTTTGGCTTGGGGAAATATGTTTTTCTATGGCATTTCATAAGTGTTGCGGTAAGGACTCAAAAGTTAGGGACAGGTGCATTTTAATTTTTAAATCATATAAATAATGTTGAAAGACAAAAAAGAACTTTAGCATGATTACAAGTATATTTTTCTTTAATAGAATACATTTTTTAAATATTTTTTTATTTTTAAAAAAAGCCCTTTTAAAATGTTTAATCATGGATTTTGTCGTCCGGGGACACAACCAAAAGGGGTGTTTTGACATGTTAAATGAGTTGGAAATGTTATTTAATCATATTTTTTGGGGATTCTTTTTTTTGTCAAAGTGTACCATACCACTGCACATACATTTCAAAAACATTTCAGTTCAAATTTTGAAATTTATGTTCATTTTCATTCTGGGGACTTAAAAATGCCCGTAGTTGCAGAATGGCACAATGCGCATGCTCATTCACACACACACACACACACACACACACACACACACACACACACACACACACACACACACACACACACACACACACACACCATGGATGGAAATTAGCCACCCGCCAAATGCGTGTAGTTTTGCGCACTGGCGGGTGAAATATGTCAACACACCCGCCACTGTGGCGGGTAAGCAACTGCTTCTACTTCAAGTTGTTTATTTCATCAGAATATTAGCAGTCGTCGCAGAGATAAGCCTACAACCATTGACTGTATACATTTACAACGAGGCTACCGGTTAATACGTTTAGGTAGGAAAAACATTGGAGATATATATATTGTAGCGTGCCAGCATAGGCAGTCCCTAGTAATGAGTTCCCACAATGCTGTGCGAAGCATATCTGAATGTTAATGTTGATAACTGTTGAGTACTACAATGTTGTTTACGGTAATGCATTATCTTGAATGTTGTGGCTGTGTTCTGTAGTCACTAGAGTTCTTATTACTGGTGTGTGCTTCCAGCACAGCCTTATACAGAGGTACAGTCCTGGGGGATTAGGGCCGGGTCTGTCCCTGCGTGTGTGTATTCAGAGTGACAGAGAGTTAATAAAAACACTTTGAAGAAATCATTCCCGCTCTTTATTGCAAAACGCTTCAATATATATGTATATATAACATATATACCAAACTCCGAGTCATGGTAGCCTACAAGTTAAGCACCCAGCCAATTCAACTTGACCAAGGAAAAAGTGAACGGGTCAACTCACAATGCCATAGGCTACCACGGTAACCTACCTAAATCATAGAAGTTAAAGGAATTGTTCGGAATTTTGGACATAGGACCTAATTTCCAACTTTACCGAGGTGATATAGGTCGGTGGAGACCGTTTTTATCGCGGATAACCCCTTCCTTCAGTTGCAGCGTCCCCCTTTGCTAACGCTGTTTCTTAGCTAAAGCATTTCTACGGTAACATCAGTCTGACATCAACAACAGTCTTACTCACTCCACCGCACACCAGAGACAAGTCAATTAAAACGTCAGACTATTGATATACGTGTCCGTGTTGATAGAATAATTTTAGAAGTAAAACTAACCTTGCAACTCAATGATTTATTACATTTTGAGGGACTAGTTTCTCAATATCAATCCGCCACTGCCATACAGGGAACAAAGTAGGCGATTGCAATGCGATGCAAGGTTAGTTTTATTTCTAACATTGTTCTATCAACACAGGCATGTGCACTGATAGTCTGACGTTTTCATTTATTTGTTTCGGGTGTTCTGTGGAGTGTTTTCAGTGGCAGGCTGGATGTTACCGTTGACTTGCGTTATCTCGGCACCTAGGTTAGCACGAGATGAACGCTGCAACTCAAGGAAGGGCAGAAATTCACTGAAAATGGTCTTCACCGACCTATATCACCCCGACTAAGTTGGAAATAAGGTCCTATGTCCAAAATTCCGAACTATTCCTTTAACATTGCAAGACACTTATCTTTTCTATGACGCCAGAAATATTTTCCTTACCTTCTTAGTTTTTTTCAACATTCAAAAACGAAACGAAAAAATTGTAATGAAAACATGTATCCTTGAACTATGCCTGATTTTCCTAAAATCCAATGAAAATTATGTTCACGTACTTCTTAAAGTGACAAGCACTCAATTAGACCTACACACCACCACCCCTGTAATATCATTAAAGACAAGTGTAATCAATATGAAGTATTCAAATTACTGAATATTTGGAGTAATTATGCAAATGCTATAAATTGTTAACAAAAAATATAAAGTATGAATTCAAATATGAAATAGAAATAAGACAAGCCATTTTCTGAGCAGGGTTGAGCAGCGACTAGGATTGCCACTGCTCTGAATGATCTGTATCCAGTTTAAGGCAAAGGTTTTGCCTATATTTTTGTAATGTTAGACACAATCACACTTTTTAAAAACTATTTCAGCTTGTGTAGGCCTATCTGTGCTTTCTTATTGAACACAATACCGCGATAATACCGAAAACCGTGATAATTTTGGTCACTATACCCGTGGGGTTAAATTTTCATACCGTTACATTTCTACTTGGCAGTATAATGTATGGAACGGTTGAATATTGGCTGGTAAAAATGTTGAGTGGCTGGTAGATTTTAAAATCTACCTGCCACAGGCAGGTGGACAAAAAAGTTAATTTCCATCCCTGACACACACACACACACACACACACACACACACACAAAAGCAGTTCACACATGCACACAATAATTTTCAATCACATGAGCTGCAAGAGTAGGAGATATATATCCATTAATGCAAGGAATGTCTGTCTGTGTGTCACTCTGTCTGTCTGTCTCGAGTCTCGACCCACTCATCCGACTGACCTAAAATTTGACACATGTATTGCTAATGACATGCGTGAGTGCAGTGCAAAGTTTGGTCGTGTTCGGACAAAAAATGACAAAGATATTGTTAAATAAGCAAACCACACTTCTACCGCAATTAGCCCTTTTCACGGTGATGTCAGACGAAGCGTTGCTGGGTATCCTCCGGCATGTCCAGCCGCCAAATACTACAGAAGAAGAAGAAGTATTCATGGGTTTCATCAGGTCCCTTTCCACAGGTGTATACAATCAAGCACCATGCAGTCTGCATTGATAATCAAGGTGCTTGATTGTATACACCTGTGGAAAGGGACCTGGTGAAACCCATGAATACTTCTTCAGCAACGCTTTGTCTGACATCTCGTGAAAAGGGCTAATCCCACAATTCTACCGCTCTCCGCATTAGCCAATCCCCTTCTCACTCTCACTCCAGCATAGAAACAGAAAAGCCCATTTCGCTGACAAACTCACGTGTTGCCATTCATGGAAATTACGATGTCTCACTTAAACAACGGATCGTTTCAAGATTGTTGATCTTGGATACAGTAAACATGCTGAGTCCGACACGCATGCACCCATGGTACGCAGGCTGTATAGTAAGTATTAGTAACGTATAACGTTGCATATAGCCTATCTGCTAGCCTAGCCTACCACATCAACAACCGCGGTTGCCTTCTGCCCTGGCGGTTCGGTTGCCTGATCAGGTTGCTGATCTTTCAACAATATGCCAACACACACACATCGGTAGCATTCTGTTAAAATTTGCATTTAACACAGCCGCTCTTGACTCTATCTGGACATCGGCTATGGCCATTCAAACATCACTTCCGAGTTAATAGCACCGGCATGGCCATGTCATGTGCTTAGCTTTATAATTTCCCAACAACAGCAGAAACGCACGGGTATGTACAGTAATGTGTCTAATATTGCCATTAGCTGCAACTCAAACGCCTTTCCCCTTCACTTTTTTACTTTGCAAAGTCAGTAAAAACCGCTACTAACTGCACAGGCCTGATTCTACATCATCGCCAATCTAACATGATCTACCTGCATCAACGTCATTAAGCAACACGTTTCTTGGTAAAACATTGTTTGTACGGGCACTGCACTAGTGCATATAAATTGCACAAACAGAAGATACAGGAAGGTGGACAAGCGTCATTCATTTTTGGGGAGAAAATGTGCAGAACTGAGCAGCAGTCATATTGTGTACCGCTATACGGTACATCTAGTTTTATACTGTATTGTGCACATATGTTTAGCCTACTTTATACAATGTACTGAACATATCTTATTCAATTGTAGTATGTACCATTGTAGCCTACTGTGTGTTTCACTTTTTTTTGTGTGCAAAAAAAAAAAAAAAAAAACAATAACAAAATAATTTCCCTTCCAACCGGCCTCATGGGACTTAGGAAACCTGTGAATACAATGAAGCATCCTCATGGCCTGATTTCTTGTAAATCAGATGGTTTAGGAGAATTCAGACCATGTGTATTCAAAATCTCCCTTTTCCCATGTGGTGACTCCTTTAGCCTATCATCAAAATGTATCAGAATTGATTACTTACAAGGTTTGTGTTTCTGCCCCTTCTGCTTAAGAGTTATGAATCCGTAGGAGAATCGAGATGGGCTCTATGTGATTATTGGTGTAGGCTATCAGTTCTCTCTGAACCACAGACAGCACTGTTTGATGTGCGTTGAGGTGCCGCAGCTTGAATACCTAGGCTATACTGTACCTTAAACTGAGCAGGGAAGATCAGTACAGAGAACACTTAGTTTGTTCGTGAGAGAGAGAGAGAGCAAGAGAAAGAGAAGAAGCACAATAATACCTGTTTCACTAAAGATTTGGACTTGTCAGCATAATCTTACTCGGAATATTTTTCTTTTATTGATGAAAGCTGACATAGGCTTCAGCCACGGGCCATAGGGCCCAGTGTTTCCCCTACAATGTATTCAGCAGTGGTGCAAGGCCACCATCATGGGTAGTCCAGACTTTCCTGAAATAGGAAGATAGCATTTATAGATCATGATCATTACATTGGGTTACAAATAGATAAAAAAAAAAAAAAACTGAACAACATAGGTGACCTCTTCTGCATAATTGAATGTACTGAAATACAATATTTTTGACTAGGCTATTTTCTGAATTGTGAAAATATGCTTTGTAGTTTGTAGTTGTGAATGTATTGCAGTATCACCAATCTGTGTGCATGGCTAAAATTCTGAAGAGCAAAACTTTTTTCATCCATAGTTAAACAAAATAAGTGTAACCTCTGAATTTCTTTTCAAATAACAGTGATACATTGTACATACAGCCACAAAGGGTGAAGAAAGCTGTTAACTTTCCCTTTTCTTTGAAATCATGTGATGCAGACCTATAAAACAGCACCACCCATCTATTCTGGAATCATAAGAGGCAGAGGACAGCGGGACACACATCCAGCAAGACAGAAGTAAACTCAGGTAAGCAACTCACACATTTACAAAGTGCTTTTTGCATACAATTTGGACAGCAGCAAAAACCCTGGAGCCCTGAAGAGATTGCTGTAAGGGATAATGGATGACACGCAGCTAACAAGCAGTATTGTTTTGATGAAATTGTGTTTAGTGTTTACTTTGCTGAGGAAAAGGAAAATGCTCCCTGCTCCTTCCTGTCACGCCCTAATTTTTAATTATAATATTACGTTATGCAAATTGATATAGGAAGGTTAATACACATGTACTGTATACATACGATGTATTCTTTGATTTGGCTGAAATGTCACAGGTTATCACAGTGCATGATGCACTGTATGCATGATGCACAAAATGCACTGTACTGTTATCAGTAAGCTTCTTATTACAGTGCACGCTAATCAATGTGCAGGATTGCTATTCTGTGGCTTCTTCTGATTTAATATTACAGTGCATGCAAAGCAAAGCAATGTATTGTTATTCCTTAGCTTCTTTATATGTGCTACTTACCAGGAGTTTCATTCAAGACTAATGTCATCACATTGACGGCATACTGGCAGCAGCACAGCCATACGCTTAATGATTGCAGTGCGATTAAACAATTATTTGACAGAAAATATCACTTTGTACCAGTGAAGTGAAATCAGATACTATTTGTCAAGGCACACTAGTGTTTCACGGCACAGTGGTTGACAAATAAGGCTTTAGACCCCCACAACACTACCACCACGAACAAGAGAATTGGGTTAGACTAGAGGGAAATGTTTACCATCACCATGATGCGTTGAGCAAGTCTTCTTCACCAGTGAATACCAGTAAATTGGCATTGGATGTGTTCCTCTTCTCTCGTCTCACTCCCTCTTCTCTCTGTCTCTCTTGTGTGTAATGTCAGTGGCCATAGCCTCTCAGTCCAGTAGCATGGATCCGGATCCGTCTTCTTACTTTGTCAACCGGCCCTCGGCTGAGGACCTGAATTCAGTCATTGAGAACTGTAAGTACCTTCAGAGGTCCATTGCATTCTGGGTAATGGGTAACACATACAATGTATGTAATGAATGTTACCTTAGAAATGTTTTCTCTCAATTCAATTCAATTCAATTCAATGGGGCTTCATTAGCATGACTGTTAAGGCACAGTATTGCCAAAGCTAGTGAATCACAGGGCACAGAACGTACCAACGTACAAAACATCAAGACACATATTACATGAATTTGAGTTGCAATTGAGTTTTCTCTCTCTCTCCCCCTCCCCCCCCCCCCAATTTCCTGATCCCTGTGCTCTCTGCCTCTAATGATGTCATGAAGTTAAGTGTGTTAGCGGGATAGCCAAACCACGTTCTTGTGTAACTGTCATTCATCACAATCCAGCTGTCCAATCTTACCATCCTGTCATTTTCGCTAGAAAGACAATGAATAGGTTAACATTAGCCTCTTCATTAGAATTATCGACATTGACACTGGTTTACTATCTGCCCACTGTAGATAGAAAGGATCTCACTGTCGTTCAGAATCTTAAAAGGATATTCCGCCATTTTTGGAAATAAGCTAATTTTCCACTTCCCCTCGAGCAAAACAATCGATATTTACCCCTTTCCCGTTTATCCAGCCATTCTGTGAGTCTGGCGATGCAACTTTTAGCTTCAGCCTAGCATAGATCATTGAATCGGATTAGACCATTAGCTTCTTGTCTGCTAGCAACATGCTTACAAGTGACTAAGATTTCTGGTAATTTTCCCATTTAAAACGTGTCTCTTCTCAAGTTAGAAAGTGCAATAAGACCAACTGAAAATGAAACCTGGCATTTTTCTAGGCTGATTTGACATGGAACTACACTCTCATCTGGCGTAATAATTAAGGGAATTGCAAACGTACCATGGGCGCAGTGATATCACGCACTACTTCCTGCTTGTTGCCTATGGGGACTATTTTCAGATATCACTCCGCCTGCGTTCGTCTGTGTGATGGGCAAGTGCTTTCGAAAATCAAAAATCCTTCTGGTAACTGTTGTGAGCCATGGTCTGAAGATCATGTATGTCAAGTTTCGAAAATGTTCTGATTGAAAAAATTAGTGACCTATGAAAGTTTAGTTCTGCTTTTGCTAAAATCCAATATGGCTGAAATTGCATTGAACTCGGCTTGATCCAAGGATTCTAGCAGTACCTCATTTTAGAAAATCGGGCTTATGGGTCAAAGGTTACGTGCTATAATATTCAATGTCCAAAAACACCAAAACGCTTTGGCTGATTGCAGTGCCCCCTAGGGGTAGAACGACACCAGATTACTTAAGCATACTCACAATGGAGTACTAAGTTTGGTTTTGATACATGAAAGCAATTCTCAGATAGGTAATACTTCAGGTTTGATGGCTATGCCACCGATTTCGTTTGGCTGTGACGGGCAAAAATCAAAAATCTTTCTGGCAACATTTGTGAGGCTTGGTCTGGGGATCACATGTGTGAAGTTTTGTGATGATCTAAATACATTTGTGATCAATGAAAGTTTAGTTTCGCTTTCTATTCAATCCATTATGGCGGAAGAATGACAAGGGTCAGTGACACAATCTTCAACTTCCACTCTACACTGGTTCCGGCCGGACGTTCCTGAGTTGGACCGGTGGTGATATCTCAAAAGGTCTGGGAGCAGGAGCTGGCCAAAAATTTGGCTGACAGGAATAAGAAAACTTAAAGGAACACTTCACCGTTTTTCATATTAAACTACATTATTCCCTTAAATAAGACGAGTTCATACATACCTCTCACGGTTCAATGCGTGCACTCACTGGCTCTGGCGCGCGGCGCTACTTTGAATGGACAGAGATGAAGGTTAGAAGCGATCAAACACCTCCATGTTTACCTCCGCCAAGGAGGTTATGTTTTCACTTGGGTTTGTTTGTCTGTTTGTCTGTCTGTTTGTCTATTAGCAAGATAACTCAAAAAGTAATGGATGGATTTCAGGGCAGGTCAGAAATGACCCAAGGAAGAAACGATTACATTTTGGGAGTGATCCGGAACCGTCGGGATTCCGGAGCCGTTTATGGTGGTGTAATGGCATGGTATGGCCACGTGGTGGCGATCTGAATAGTTTAGGTTAAAATGTATGTCCCAGACTTAGGTGCTACTTTTAGGGTTAAAATGCTTTGTGAATTACTCTTAGTCAAAAAAATTAGGAGTCCTAAAGTTACGAGTGACACGCCCATTATTATTAGGATTTTTTTCTAAATTCACCAGTTAGGAGCTAGGCCCACTTTTAGCCTTAAAATTCTTATTAATACGGGCCTTTTTGTCTTTATTTTGTCTTTTTAATTGTTCTTTAGGCACAAGCAGAGTTGAAGTTTATTCTCAGATAATTCCTCCATCATTTCCTGATAGAATAGTTGCCAAACAACCTGAACCTGAACTATTCATTTTAGAATTGGTAATTTGACCATTGTTAAGATCAGAATATTGAGATTCAAGAAGATGATTCAGTGCAAGATGAGTAACGTGTAGGTTGCTCACACACACACTCCCTTTCTCACACGAACCCACTCATTCATTCAACCAACCACATTACTCGCTCACTTTTTCGGTAGAACTTTGGAACAACTTTGACTAACGTATATGTGTCCTCCAAAGCTGATACACAGCTGAGAAATGTTGCTGGGCAATGTTCCTGAGTAGGCTATTGCTGTTCTGGCCCATTGATATTAGGCAACTTCATCATAGGCAATTGTCAGGCGAACCATCCGATCATCTAGCCTAGAAATCTAGACGCACCCCAGCGGCAAAAAATATTTGGTCTAGGATCACACCGTCAAAGCCAATCCTGCGTCCGGCACCAAGTCAGCCGCTCCAATCAGAACGCTCTATCTGTGTACCGAGTCCTTGAGCCTGCCTTAGCACGGTGACGACAGAGCTTCGCGACAACGAGATAGCAGAACAACCATAGAGAACAACGAAGATGGATGAGGCTAACGAAGCACGCTCGTTTGAATCGGCTTTGTCATCGACTTTGGAAGAGTTAGACTTTGGCTTTTTTTTGAAGGTTGAGCAGAAAGAAGCACTCTAGTCATTCGTTTTAAAGAAGGATGTATTTGCCGGTTTGCCGACCGGCTACGATTGGCAGGAGTGCTGGCCTATTACGTGCAGAGGCAGTTTGAAAGACACCGGTTCATCCCACGCACAGGCTTCAGCTCTGTGAATGGTCCGACTCCAGACTATACATTTAATGTATAGTTGGCTTGTCAGGCTACCGATCATCAACACATGGGGTCGGTTATGTGGTTGCCCTGCAAATTTGCTCATAAAGTTGGCCCATGTATCACATCAAGAAACACTATGAAAATCCATGTATTTATTATGATTAAACACATTATGATTAAATTGTCATCATAATATGCCCCCAAGGTTCAAATTCTATAGTATATTATACAGTATTGTTTATGTATATTGGAGTTCTTATGTTTTTCCCAATTTGTGTTTGTAGGGGTCAAAATGCGCAGAGAGCATGGAGGGCTCAGAAAGATTCTCCTTGGCCACTCTAATGCCATCCCCAAAACAGAGTTGGTTAATTGTTTGAAGGATCCGGACTATGATAACTTGCTTGAGACCATGAAGAACGGCCTTCGCCCCATACCCATACACAGACACACTCCTCGCCATGTTGCCATAGTTGGAGCCGGCATGGCTGGCCTGACGGCCGCCAAGTTACTGAAAGATGCAGGACATCAGGTAGGCTGCATGTACAGACCGATCTGTTTCATAGAGAGGAAGAACCAAATGTCTTATTTTTCTTCATTGTGTTAATGATAACAATATTTAAAGTGTTTTGTAACTAACCCGTGTTATGAAGGTGACCATATTAAAGGTGTTGTAACTAACCCTTCATGCCATGTTGTTTAAATGTGACCATATTAGAGGAGTTGTAACTAACCCTTCATGCCGTGTTGTTTAAAGGTGTTGTAACTAACTCTTTATGCCATGTTGTTTAAAGGTGTTGTTACTAGCTCTTCATGCCGTGTTGTTTAAGGTGACCGTATTAGAAGTATTGTAACTAACTCTTCATGCCGTGTTGTTTAAAGGTGTTGTAACTAACTCTTCATGCCGTGTTGTTTAGTGTAGGGACACTTCACCGATTAGCATTAAGCTTTGTATCTTTAGAAAACCAGTCATGTTTTTGAATGGTCGTGCATCATTCCCTCAGTTTGCCTTGAGATGGGAGAAATACGGATTTCAATGAAACCCATGAGTAGGACTTCCTGCTTTCAATGATGTAAAATGATGATTTTTACATCATTGAAAGCAGGAAGTCCAACATTGAAATCCGTTTAGCATGGCGGCCACCATACTGTCTACACCATAGATACGTATACTGTATCTATGGTGTAGACAGTATGGCGGCCGCCATGCTAAACAGGAGACCAGTGCTAGCTAGCCATTCCATTGAATCCTACGGGGCATAAGCGCCACTTTTGGCATCAAATAATGTTACAACTGTAGCGTTTTAAGCCTTTAAATGAACATTTTCTATTTTCGGAGTAAATAGAACATTGTGAGATTGGCGTTATAACCTCGTAACTGTCTTATCGGCGGAGTAATAAACGTTTTTTCTGAAATCAATGCTAAAGTGTTAATGCGCATGCGTCCAGAGAGAGTAAAGCATCGCCATAGTTCAGACTCGGTCAGACTACGTGCCTACGTACGTCACATGTACGACACCTGACCCCCCAGTCACACACGCTACAAGCGACAGCGACAAAGAGACAGGCTGCCGTTCATTTTCAATGGGAGTAGACTTTTGCCAGAGACAAGCGACAAGCTTGCCGCTGTCGCGAGCAAGGCGGGGCTAAAATAGACAAGCAGGCTATTTTATGCAAATGTTGAGCGAAGCGACAAAGCGACTGCCAATCGGAGTGAAGGCAGCCTGACGTTCCTTCTTTGAAAGTAAAGTTGAATTTTTTATCCAAGATGGCGGAGCTAACTAAACGAAGGCAGTATTTCTGTACTAACAAGTAAGTTCAGGGTTTGTTGCCTTATATTTTGCTACTTCTAGTGAGAAATATGAACTTTACAATCCAAAGAGCCAGGTTTTGTAACCAAAAAATATATCTGAAGGCATGTACGAGCTATCGGTCAGCCACCTAGCACGTAGCAATCGTTAGCCGTCAATCACTCGCGAATCACCTCCCCACTCAACGGCAAGTTTGTGGAGTTGTCGCTGTCTCTTGTAGCGTGTGTGACTGTAGGGTGAGCCTGCGCAGGAGACCTATGACGGAAATAGAAGACCTTAAACGTTGAAATTTGCTTCCTCAATCTCTGCTGACGTCTACGTGATAGCTTTGTCCATATCTTTTACTGTCTATGCCGTAAACAGGGTGTGGGTCCGTCACTGATTATGGTCCCCATTTCCGTTTTCATAGTTGCATTTCGTTTTCATCTAGTTTGCAGTTCGTTTCCATTTAGTTTGCAGTTCATTCCCATATTTGCTCGCGTTTTCTGAGTTTGAAAGTGTTTTCTGAGGTTGCAGATATTTTTGAATATGCATGTGTTGTGACCCTTCTCGGCCACCGTAATATGCGGCTGAAACGCTAGTGGTCCCACATTTTTCAACATTAACATTTTAATATATCATTGTAGTCATTTTGGCCTTTAGAAAATGTTTTGTTTTTGGGGAAGTGGGGCAGTGCACAATAGGCCCCTGTGGCGCGGCCTAAACTTTTGTTTTTAATGGTATTTTTTCCCTTACATTGCTTTTACTTTTATACTTTAAGTAGGTTTGAAACCAGTACTTTTATAATCTTACTTAAGTACAAAGCCTGAGTTGATACTTCCACTTCTACAAAAGTATTTTAAAAACCTAGTATCATTACTTCTACTTGAGTAGTGAATGTGAATACTTTTGACACCTCTGCCATATTAGAGGTGTTGTTACTGACTCTTCATGCCGTGTTGTTTAAAGGTGACCATATTAGAGTTGTTGTAACTAACTCTTCATGCCGTGTTGTTTAAAGGTGTTGTAGCTAACCCTTTGTGTCGTGTTGTTTAAAGGTGACCATATTAGAGGTGTTGTAACTAACTCTTCATGCCGTGTTGTTTAGGTGACCATATTAGAGGCCAGTGGGAGAGTTGGAGGACGGGTGGAGACCTACAGGAATGAGGAAGAGGGCTGGTATGCTGAACTGGGAGCCATGAGGATTCCAGAATTTCACAAGTGAGTATAAATATATATTTATACAAATATATATTTATTTATTTATTGGTGGATTTCATAGTCTTAAACTAACTCCACTTCTCAACAGTATCGTCCTTTGGCTTGCTCGTGACCTGAACCTGACGCTGGATAATTTTGCCATGAATGATAAGCAAACCTATTACCTGGTGAATGGAGGACCACCACAGAAGACATCTGCCGTAAAAGACGACCCCAAAATTCTGAATTACAACCTGCCACCAGAAGAGAGGAATAAAACTGCTGAGAGGCTGCTAGAGCAGGCATTACAGAAGGTAAGTCTACATGGGAGAGGAGAGTGCTACCAGCAGACATTAGCAGCTAAATAACTGGTAACATCTTTGTGTGATCATTGTTGTAGGTGGAAAATGAGGTGGTGGAAAATGGCTGCAAAGCTTTTCTGGAAAAAGTTGACCGCTATTCTGTAAAGGTAAAGTTCAATGTCTGAGTTTTATTTATCACCCGGAGAGAAGAAATTCTCTTTTGTGATTGGCTGGTGGGTTGGCTATTACTTCTGAATAATGGGACACCTAAAGTAGATCTGGTAAAAAAAAAAGTTTAATCACCATTCCATATCAATGTTTTTGAATGGTAACTACGACAATCATGTGATCAACGATTGAGCCTGAAAGCAGGCTTTGCATCGTGATTGGATCAGAATTATGTGAAAATGAGGCAGAAGTCTTCTTGTCCACTGTGACTGCATAAAATGTTTGTTTGATAGGAGTATCTGAAAGAGGAAGTGGGACTGAGTCCTGAGGCCATTTGGATGATTGGAGACCTGCTCAACGAGCAGAGCCTGATGTACACGGCGCTAACTGAGATGCTGTATCTCCAGTTACAGATCAGAGACGATGTCAAGTAAGGCCTGACAATTATTCCAAACTGTTCTTTCACAGTAGAGTTCAAAGTCACATCTTACACGAACAAGAGACCACTTTCATTACTGGAACTGAAGGACGAAGTAATTCTTCTGTGTCCTCATAAGTTTAATGTGCTTCGTTAACACAATATCAACTTGGACTTGGCCCCAAGGGGTATCTCACAAAGGCAGAATCAGGAAATCCAAGATAAGTAAGGCTTGACATAGGCCCAATCCTCATGTCCGGACTCATGGACTCACAGACTTTGGTGCGCGTTCTCGCGAAATTCGTAAGGGCTTAGGGCTGTCCCAATGTCGAATTACAACGGGCGTGATGGTTTGAGTACACACTTACCGAGCCCTTTCCGTGAGTCTGCATCTGTGCAGACTTAACCTGAGGGAATTACCGACAGTTCAAAGTGTTGCGACGTTTACCGCGAAATCTGGAAATTACAAAAGTAAACAACAGCACGACACACACGTGCATGGTGCAAATGTTAGCAACGTCTTTGTTAGTAAACATCGCCAAGGTACATGTGATCTTGTGAAGTGCTGTCCCAATCCCAAATACCTATCTGAGCCCATGTGGCCTCACACATTCACTCACTTACAGTAGCACCTGAGATCAATTAAGTCTGTGAGTCTTAAGTCCTTAGTCCTAAGGGTTCACATTGGGATTGGGCCATAGTGTTGTCTGGTCATCCTAGCTCTACTCGTTTCACTAACGCCAATCCAGGATGAGTACGAGCGACTATGACAAGCCAGGTGTGAGTAATTCAGGATATGTGCACATTCTCGTTTCTCCCCCCTAGAACTCACGGTTGGAATTAAAAAGTTGCAGAGAATAGCGTAATTCACTAAGTGAACAACTGCTTTTGATGTAGACTAACAATGAAGTAAAACAGTGGTAATAGGTGGGGCTGACCAACTTAATGCAAATGTACGTATATGTGAGTACCTGCGTGAAGCTGGCCCCCCATGTTATTCAAAAATGTTTAAAAACATTGCTATTCGTTTGTGCTATGTTTGTGCCGGTTTGTGCCGTAAAAATGATCGTTTGTGCTGTTAGGGTTTTAAGTGATTCAACTTTACTTTTTCTGGCCAGTGACGTCACTCAGCCCCCCATACCTGTCCAAATTTCCCCAAAATAGTCTCAATCCTTTGTGCTACGTTTGTGCTGATTTGTGCCGTTAAAAGTAACATTTGTGTTACTATGTTTTTTAAGCTATTCCACTTTATTTGTTACATGCGTGACGTCACCCAGCCCCCCCATCAATGTCCAAATCTTCCAAAAATGGTCTGAATCGTTTGTGCTCTGGTCAACTAAAGTACTGTATGTTGTAATTCTGTGGCGTGATGTGTAGCATGCAACATGCACTTGTTGTTGGTGAGGAAACCATTCACCTAGTTCACTTACATTATGCATAAGTTTGGTTTCACCTCTGCCTACTCATTGAGTACGTGGCAAAAGTTAATGTAATAAATACAGTTATACACTGTTGTTTCTTTTGTTTTGAAGATACTATGAAGTGAGAGGTGGGTTGGACCTTCTTCCCAAAGCTTTGGCAGAAGATATCCGTGTTCCCATTTGCCTATATGCCAAGGTCAAACGTATCAGCCAGTCAAAAGATGGGGTCGTTGTCTCATTTCAGAATGATCAGCAGCCTGACCTTCATGCCGACTTTGTCCTTGTCACAGCCACAACCAAAGCAGCTCTTTCCATGGACTTCAGTCCACCTCTGTCCATCAAAAAGATGAGGGCCCTGAGGACAGTCCACTATGACAGTGCGACTAAAATCTTCCTCACCTTCAGCAAGAAGTTCTGGGTGAAGGACGGCATATGTGGAGGAAAGAGCATCACAGACCGACCCTCTCGTTACATCTATTACCCTAGCCACAGTTTCCCTGGAAACGACAAGATTGGCGTCCTGCTGGCTTCCTACACCTTGTCGGACGAGTCCCTCCTCTTCCTGGGCATGAGTGACGACGACCTCAAAGAGCTGGTCCTCACAGATTTGGCGCAGATCCACGGTGACTATGTCAGGCCTCTCTGCACGGGTGTGGTGGTGAAGCGCTGGAGTGCGGATCCTTACAGCAGGGGCGCTTTTGCGCTGTTCACGCCGTACCAACACTTGGAGTACGCCGAGGAGCTCTTCCGGAGAGAAGGCAGGGTGCACTTTGCCGGGGAGCACACGGCTTTCCCACACGGCTGGATCGAGTCGGCGATGAAATCGGCAATCAGGGCAGCAAAGAACATCAACCTAGCGGTGAGATTATGTCCACCATTTCCGTGTGACCTGTTTTAAATAGGTTAAATTTAAGATTTTTAAATACCTTTTAAATAGCCTGGTCCTACCATACTCTCGTACATTCATAATGTCCAGAGAGTTTGTGCCATTGTCAGTCGGAGGAGCTGTCGGCGTTCATTTTGCCCGATTTGACATGTCGAATCAGCCAGTTGCCATCGGTCTCAATGACCAATCTGGGGTGCGTTTCTAGAAGAGTTAGCAACGGCGTTGTTTAACCACCGTGTCACTTTTGAGTAAGAGCAGGCATACCACACACAACACGGTTAGACCCTAAATATATTTAATTGCTTTACATCGAGTGGCCAGGAACACGACATCAGTTTAATAGTTCCACGACATTACTTATTAGGGTTATTTCCACGTTTCACTAGTCAGAAACAAAAGCATGTGTGATGCATACGGGAAAAGAACCTACGATGTTGAGATGGTAAGCCACCTGCCTTAATCACTACACTAATTAACGGTGTGCTTGACCCGAGGGTTTGTAAATATCATAACAGTAGCCTACCAAAACGCAAACCAACACGCAAATGAACGCAAGGTAACACACGTAGCAAGAATGAGCCCAACGGTATTTTAATTTACATTAGCCTACAGTATAGCGCAATCATTGAGTCACGAGAAAACAACAACTCAGTGATTTTTGGTTGGGCGCTTGTGATTTTTGGTCAGGCGATCTTGCACTGACGACATCACCAACTGGAACTCCCAAGGTACGACACAGGTGCGACTGCCCAGGGGCAGTAGTTCAAACGACCAAACTTTGCGTCCTTGTTTGCGATTGAGAGTTTGAACTACCTTTTCTAGAAACACCAAATTCAAGAACGACGGAGCGAACTCCCAAGATTGCGACGCAAGTTAGCAAACGACGCTTTCTAGCCCCCTGATTGGTGGAGTGCTAGCCCTTTGCAACATCTACAAGTAGCAAGGAGTTTGTCTAAACTAACCATTAGCCCTAAATTCAGTGATGTAAGTTGCGAACCTATTTTGATAAACTAGTAGACTACCACACAGTTGCAGAGCATATTCTATTTCAGGTTAGTTTCCAACAATATACATGTTTAACCAAAGTCCTACCTAGCTCGCAAACATCACTAGCAGTTCCCATTCACTTTTTGCTGACTGTGCTAACATTAACTATAGCTTAATTAGCTTAAACATATGTATTCCTAGCCTGGTCCTAACCATCCCATAATACTACCATTTCATTTCGTATTATGGTCTGGCATTTCTTTGCTCTGAAGCGCTTGCAGGAAGCGGGAAGTAACGCCCAGTTCTGGTTTGAATTGATTGGACAGCTCTCACCCAATCGGCGATAGTTACTCATAACAACATAGCGCAGGCGTTTAACGTCATCGTCACGAGCGCCCTCCCCCTTTCGCCCCCACCAACCCGTCTCTTCGTTTATTGGCTGCTTTCTGGAGGGGGGGCGTTCTGTTACAATTCTACCGAGCAGAATGCTCCACAGAGGAGCACGGCCAGACTCGTAGTGGAGGCAATCCTTGGCCGGAAGTACGTGGATGGCTCGCGAGGCTAATGTATTCCATGCCCGAGAGAGTGTTTCCTTGGCATAATACGCAAGCAATGACAATAGAATAGAACACAATATATAACGAGAATGCATTTCCGGGGAACTGCAGAGTGTGCTTGCACTGGTGCGGTCACCAACGTGAGCAGACAGTGGAATATGCTATGTTGAATTTGGCTTGATTCAAGGATTCTACCAACTTTTCAGTGTTGTTGCAGTGGTAATATCTCAAAAGCTCTAGGAGAGGGCAATTCAACTTTAGGCCTACGGGGCAAATGTGGCCCATTGAATTTTACCTGCATACTGCCTTCGAATCTAGCCTCCATGACTAAGTCAATGAAATGAAACAACAGCAGTGATTGGCTGTCACTTTAAGGCGTTCATTAGAGAACCCTTGCCATTTTAACACAGTTAACAGTATAATGTGGACAGTAATAATGCGGTTCATAATGTTTTCTGCGTAGTTAGTTCAATTAAAGGTTCGTACTTCTCCTTGAGAACAAACACTTATGAGTCTTGGAAAGCTTTTCCATTTACATGGGGATTTTGCCAACATTTAATATCAGAGTCAATAAAATGAACAGAGCATGCATGAGTAACCTGTAACCTACCTAACCCTAATGTTGTGATAAGACCTTAGCAGAGTTAACTTGAGTAGACAGGCAAGCATAAACACGCACGCACGCACCTGCATGCACACACACATAAACACGTACACGCATGCACAAACACACCCACATGCATGCACGCACACACACACACACACACACACACACACACACACACACACACACTCACAAGTGAACATACACACACACAGACACATAAAACACACACAAACGCAGGCAAGTAGACGCACACACACACATCCCTTTACCCCCACCACACGCACACAAGCGAAATTTCTCAGACATAGAAGCACAAAAGCAAGCGCACACATGCACACACTAATTTACATACATAAAAGTTGCAGCAGGGGATGGAGTAGGAGATGGAAACAAATTGATTAATTAATTTTTGCGGAGAGAATGTGCAGGACTCCGCGGCAGTCATATTTTGTACCGCTTTGTGGTACATCTTGTTTGATTTAAACTGAAAGGAAAGGTCAGCGATATAGCGGTCTCATGCCACATAATCATTTTGCTGTAATAGCACCTGTAGTTATTTTTGCTGGAATTTTTTTTTTTTTTTTTTCGTGTTCAGGTGTTTCGGGAATAGATGTGAATGAGCTCCTGTCCTTACCCGACTGACCAGCAGAGCACATTCAAATTTTCTGACAGGCTCAGCTGGTTTCACCCAGTCTACATTTGAGTCTCCAGACCAAACCCTGTGAATACCCTGTTGTACCTTCAAATAAAGGCTTCAACCCCATTTTGATGATAAACTTACTCATAATCTATAGGATGGCATCATTTGTATTGCCAGTGCATGTTGTACCATGCAGGGACATTCATTCATCACCCTTCTTTGACACACAGGATATGGTAATTAATGCTAAATGAGTAAATAGTTCTTAGATCGGAAAGAGTAAAAATATAAATTCTTACATTATGATGCTCTGAGAGTGGGGATCACATTGATGATAGAAATGCGCTTAAAAATAGTTATTGTGTCTTATCTGCCATGCTGTTCAAATAATAATGATAATAATGATAATAATAAACATTTACTTGTCATTATGCCTCAAGTGTCCTTTTGTGTGTGTTCCTCTATGTGTACTGAAACTGTAACACAAACACCATGCAGCATCAAGGTAATTGGTTTGTGATAGTAGTTCGTAGTAGTTTGCTTTAATGCATGATTCAGACAATGGTTTTAAATTCCACCATTGGGCCAATGTGAATGATCCAACACTAAATCATGTATTGTAATATATATGGGTATAGATGGGTATATTGTATATGAATGTATGTGTGTACACACACAAGTGTATATATGTTAATATTGTTTACACAAGAATGATACAATAAATTGTAAATGTAATTAAATGAAGCAACATCTGAAATGACTTATTTGACACACAAACACTTCTGTAGGTAGTGGTAAAAAAAAAACAGATCTCCTTGGTCCCTAATGGTGCTCATTACATCTAGATTTTTGTGTATGCGCTCAACAAGCATGTCCTCCTGCGTACATACCACAAAATCACACCACTCTAAACCTGTTAGGAGGATCTGACCTTGTACTTGCCAATAGTACTTGTGCTGCCTCCTAAGCTGCAAAGAACCTTCCGACATCTTCAGGTAGGGACAGTCAACGTAACTCTTGATGTTTGGGCATTTAATTTCCAGCAGACCGAATGGTGGGATTTCAGAAGGATCGAACACAACTCCATCAGGGGAGCATCCCAGCCATGGAGCATCAGGGTGTATAATGAACCCGCAGGGTGAATAGTTGACATTTTTTAAACTGCAGTACTCTTTCACAGCAACTGGCTCCATATCAATTCCTTTCCTCATGTCCTTCGTCAAGACGGTCCCCCTCAAAATTCTGTGTGCCAGATTTTCAGCTGATGTATGACAGCGAACATGGCATGCCTCGTGAAAGCGTGTAGATGTAACTCGCATCTTTCTCAGTCGATGCCATTCCTGGCATGAGCTCTGCTCCCATGTTGCAGCTTCAATCCTGTGGGCCATGTGGAATGACACTTCTAGCGATTTCATATGTACATGTTCCTCCTCTGACAACACATAGGCGCATGTGGTTGGCTCAAGCCTATAGCCTTGGATGGGAAGGGAAGGTTGGGCAGAGGAGTCTGGGATGTTGATGATTTCCCGCATTTCTGGTGTTTTTTGCTGAAATGACAGCACACTCCCTGCCTGGACAGCCCCAAAAGCTGACTGAACTAATGGGACTTCCGCGGACATGCCCATGGTGGTCACCAGAGGTGCAAGCAAAGGGGGGAAGTCTTTATATGCTTCTGCCACTCTCAATGTGGCAAGATCTGGCATTTCCCCGTCAAGTGCTTTGTAGAGAGAACTTCTGAAAATGTTGAAGAGAAAAAATGAAAAAACAAACAAACATGCAGCATGTACATATTAACCACATCAACACATAGCTTAAACTAAAGGTAATATGATCTCACCTCACACATACAGCCGTAGAATTTTGAGGTTTGCGGACCTCCATGTCTCCCACAGGACCTGGCCTAACACCCTGACAGCAATGACAGCAATGACATATTTTGACATGGCATCACAATAGCTACATGTGCATAGGTACAATTCACATGACCAACAGATGACTTACCATGGTCCTTGGCTTATGCCAGCTCTGCTCAGTTTCTGTGCAACTGTGCACTGGGGGTACAGCAGGGATGCCTAGTTGTGATAGGTGTGCTGTTTGATACAGTAGTGCAACCAAATGATTGCATAAGGCACACCCTGCCACACATGAGCAGTGGGTGCTCACCAAAATGACAGGCTTTGAGTCTTTTAACACCATCTAGGAAGAAATTGAAGCTTAGATGAGAAACACCTCAACAAGAGATACATATATAAGCATTGTTTTGTAGATGAGAGCCACATAGGCCTACCCATTCACATCCATAAACAGTAGACTGTATCATATACATTTAAATAATGTTACTTATCAGCTGGGCAACTTATCAGCAGGCCTAACCATTACTGTACCCTAACATTGACCCTAGTCACCCTACTCTCAATTCGTGTGGCTTTTCATTTTTCCTCATCGATCTATGACAGACTGCCCTCACGCTGACCTCTCCTGTCACCTTGTTTTTCATTGACACTGTTAGGGAGAAAGATGAACATGCATTTTGAAACTGGGTTACACTCGTTCTTACACTGTGCTAGTTTGTCTGTTTTGTTAATAGCCGTTTTCAGACAGATTTAAGACAGTAAATACACACACTATGTCTGAAAACGGCTAAACAGTATCTTTAAAAAAAAATAGCGAACGTTAACAAGATTAGTCACGTCAGTTTGTGTTTACATCAGCATGATAACGTTAATTAGCTACTTACCCTCATAGATGTCGATGTAACTGCTTATGTACATCTTAAATACTTTTTCTCTCTTGCTGTTGGGAGCGGCACATGATTTGCTTATGAGTCGGTGTATATCGTTTACTGTTATACGGGGTAAATCCTGAAGACAACGAGTGTAAAAAAGCGCCATAGCTGTCAGTGTCAGAGGGCTCTATTATCAGGATCAAATGGGCATTGTCAGAAGTCACTCGCGCCAGTTTCTTTGGGGGCGGTCCTAGCGCAAAAGGCTATAATGACTGCGTGAAAAGTGAACATTGCGCTCAGCGCAAAGTGAAAAGGGGTTGTCTTAATTGAGTTAATTAGTCGTGGGTGTCTTTTGGGCGTAGCATGCAATAAACCAATTAGATTTCACACTCTCATTCCCTTTAAAAGCCTGGCGCATTGTTCAATGGTCTGTTGGTATTATCATGGAGGAGTTACCTGGGCGTCTACTCCAGAAGAGACCGACTTGCTCGTGCGTGAGGCATGATGGGCGGCGCGTAATGGAGGCTTGGGAAGGCTAAGGGCTCTATTATCAGGATCAACTGGGCATTGTCGCAAGTCACTCGCGCTAGTTTCTTTGGGGGCGGTCCTAGCGCAAAAGGCTATAATGACAGCTTGAAAAGTGAACATTGCGCTCAGCGCAAAGTGAAAAGGGGTTGTCTTAATTTAGCTAATTAGTCGTGGGTGTCTTTTGGGCGTAGCATGCTATAAACCAATTAGATTTCACACTCTCCTTCCCTTTAAAAGCCTGGCGCATTGTTCAATGGTCTGTTGGTATTATCATGGCGGAGTTACCTGTGGACGTCTACTCCAGAAGAGACCGACTTGCTCGTGCGTGAGGCATGGGCGTGAGGCATGGGCGGCTTCCTAAGCCTTCCCAACTTTTATGCTGGGAAATTGTGAAAATAATGTACATGATGTGTGAATATTTTTTTCTAACACGGATAGTTCCGGTCCTTGATGATGATTGGCTGAATCGCGTTCGATGCTGTTATAAAATCCAACACAAACATACACCTTGACCATTTCGTTAATGCACTACCACAACTTGCACAAAAGTTAAAGTGGCTGCGTCTCGATGTTGCATGGCAACCATTCATATGGAGGAAATATTTATTGGCGGAAGAATGATTATCTATGAATACGTCAACGTATAGTTACCGTTTTAGAAAAGCAATAAGCCACTCGAGTCCGTAGTTTAGGCTACACTGATTTTAGAACAGCTAAGGGGGGTTTTAGGCCCCTTGTGTGTGTGTGTATTCACACCAAATTGGCATGCCATACCGTACCCACCCAATATGCACAGCATCCCATTAGCTGCCTGCCATCAGGCTATTTACAATCTTCTATTTTAAGAAAAAGTCAGTCAACACGTTATCAAAATTAACTTAATGCGCTATAGAGCTATATCCACGCGCACACATTTCGTCTGAACAGGAGAGATTACGCACGCAGTCGCGCAACTAGGCTACGTGTTGTTTTCTTTTACTCCGCTATCAGCACACAATGTGAAGCTAATTCACTAACTCAATAGCCTACTCATCATGGATATTGCAAGTTCTTTAAACAAACAAAACAGAAAGGATGGAGGATGGAGGCAGCTAGAGAAGTTATTCCAGATGAGCAATAACAAGGTAGACAGTTGCCAGAACACTACAGCTGTTTAATGCCAGACGTTAAAGGTATGCTAGAACAAAACTAACTGAAGGTAACTTAGCCATAGGGCTGTGTAATGTTGTCTAAATGAGCAGGTCACTGTTAGACGTTATTGTTGTATTATTGCATGTGGATGTTGTTATGCTATGTATGCTACTTTTTGCTGACCAATACACGAACCTAAAACCGAGAAACGGACAAATATTATTTAATGATATTCGGGCTGCGTGCGCTCCTGCTGATGAAAGAAGTGCGCACTGTGCACTCTCGATCCATATCCCCAAGCCTCATGCGCTCATATAATAGCCTTTCAGCTATGCGCTAGTCACTAGTGATTTCCGACTAGGTTTTTCCTGGTCAGTGGCGCACTTACTTTCTTCATCCATATATTAGCGACTGGCGAGCTTTGCGCCGGACCACACCTCTTCTCTTCACTGACACGCCCGTTAGGGCGCAATATCATCTCCCATTTAGAGAACGTACATTTGCGCTGGAAAAATGAAGGATGCGCTCGCAGAGAATAGTAATTAAAGGTTGCGCCAGTCGCGAAAGCTCATAGGGATGGGCATATCGATCCTGAGTATCGATAGATCGATACTCACGCAGTACTCATTTGGAATTTATTTCCTTTAAAAAATATCGATACTAACTATAAAATAATAATTGGGGGTGTATGCATCACTTTCAGCTGTTTTGACGCCTTAATAAACTTACTATGTGACGGGACACCCCTGTATTGGCGACGTATTGAGCTGGTCCATGTCATGTGATAGGAGACGAGCGAATGAGCGTCAACGTTAGACACAGCCAGAGCCCGCCGCTCAGCACGAATGCAGAAACCAGAGGAAAAAACAGCAAGCGATATACGAAGCGCTGTGGTTATTTTTCACCAGTCGATAAACTCACGGCAAGGTGCCAAGTGTGTGATTAAAAAGGTTTCCCACAGCAGCAACACAAGCAGTTTATGAAAACGTTTAAAGACGACGCACCGTGACAGCCACAGTGAGATTGAAAAGAGACAGGCGAGAGTCTGCAAAATGCGCCTGTCCAGTTACATTTGACAGTGTGATAAAGTTTCTAAATATTCCGATCACAGTCTAATTTTAACAGACACTTTAAGCCTACCTTACACTGACAGATTTTGACTGGGAATTTGGAAAACTGTTCCAAACGCACATCTGAATCCCTGCGAGGTTTTGTCATATAAACATATATACGTGACACCATTAGAAACATTTAATCAACTAGTTTCCAAATATAGATGTTAAAATGATCGCCTATCGATGGCGCTTTGTAAAAACAATAAAAGTAATTCCTAGGATTTTCAGTCCTCTCACCTGCAGCTGACCCATTCAACTTAATTTGCATTTGAGAGAGCCATTCACCAAGAGACACATTTACTTATTCTTCTGACTTTCTGACTTTTTTCCAATTTGTAGTAAAATTGCTTAACATTTTTTATGTTCTTCTTACTTTTATGTAGCCAACACCTTTGGCCATACTATTTGTAAATGGTCTGTAATTGTCTTGTGATTTGTTTTAAATAATAATAATAATATTTTTTACTGACAAAAAATGCTAATAAGTATCGGTATCGGTATCGATATCGATGAAAATGCAAGAAAAAGTATCGGTATCGTATCGAATCCTAAAAGTGTGGTATCGCCTAGCCTGATTACCATCGACTTTCAAAGGCTCTGCGAGACTTTAGTCTGACCAACAGCCTGTGCTAACACGGTTTCTTGACAGCGCTGGTTGACCCGCCTCCTTTAAGTGCCTCGATTTGCTACTGGTAGATGTCAGAAAGCGGATTGCCGAGTTTAAACCAATAACAACACTCTTTCCGCTGCCTTGAACACGCCTCTACCCAGAGCCGTTGGAGCTGCTCAAAGTTGATTGGTTCTCGACCAAAGGGGGCAGTTCCGCAGATTTCGGGAACTCAGAAATCCTTCTCAATGAGCAGTTGACCAGACCAGCAGCAAAAGCCTGAAGGCGTTGCGTCACTGGGAGGGCGTGCCAGGCTAGGTATCGCCCATCCCTACCGGTTGGCATGATAGGGCCCAGAGTCTCACTCGTCACTCGTCAGTGAAGCTAACAGGAAGTTGCTAGCATAGTAGTCTCGAACCCGGAATTGTGACGTGCATGGAGGCTATAGTGGGGTACGAATTGTCATGAAATAATGGTCCCGTAGGATTTTTTTGCTAAAATTGATTTTTTTGTTTTATTTGCTTCATTTGTGGTCCTACTGTTGAAAAATGACGGGGTGCAAATTTTCTGACCCCGTTTTGCCCTTCCTCTGGGGGGCGCTTTCTCACCTTGGCCAGGATACTGACTGCAATCATACATCTACTAATAATGATCACATTTTCACAATCTTGGTGTCAATTTAGGGGTTATTGAGGATGCTGAGTCCATTTATGACAGTTTCATTGTGATCAGAAGTTGTTATGACTCATTTTTACATAACATTGCAGTAATAAAGGCAAATCCAATGGGGCAACGTCACCAAACAGTAAGTGAGCTCATATCTTGGGAACGCTTTGATGTATGTTAACGAAACTTGGTCACATGACAACTGACCCCCTCCCAAGGGTACACAACAAATTTGGTGTAATTTGGCCACTAGGGGGCGCTATAATTAGCGAACCTGCGTTTAGGGGTTACAGTATATCATGATGACGTTGGTTAGCAAAATTCCAATGGCTAGTCATACTCTTCATACTCATATTGATGATCATTGCAAATTTTACCCACTCATTATAAACAATTGCTCATTTTGGATTTTCCTGAAAGAGAAACTAGATCATCAGCAGTCAGAACTTTGTTTGGCCCCCTCATTGCTGCTTACCAATTTTTGTCAAAGATAACAATTTCAACACAAGATATGTCTTTTAATTCTGTCTGATGACACAAAGCTGAGAATCACATTGCTAAGATACAGACAGAAGATACAAGAAGACAAAATTATCAAATGATGCCATTTGTAATGGATCCCTTTTAACCCTATGAGCCGTATTGACCAAGTGCGTCAAAAAACACTCCCACTCTTCTCTGTTACATTGCTCCGCAATTATTAGTTGCAGCGAGATGAAGCCTTTATAACACGAAAGAGCAGAACTGGGGCTTTCCAACGAGACTAAACACTTGTCATTAAATTAAATCAAAGTATATCATTTTTATAGTCTGCTCTCTGCGTTCACCCGCACATCCATTACTCTCGCTTGAATTACTCACGAACCCGGGATCGCACAGACATGCACGCATATCAGATGAAAGAGGAGAAACAGAGCTTTCCATTGATACCAAATACATCCTTCTGTGTTATAAAAATAGACAAAGTGACAAACAAATAATAATGTCATATAGCTTAGGCTACCATTACTCTCGTTTGATTTACTCTTGAACCAAAGATCAGAGAGCTATGGCACACATGTCAGATGAAAGAGGAGACACAGAGCTATCCACAGATACCATGCAACCTTCTAGGTCATGAAAGAGACGAAGTGACAGCAAAATAATAACTTCATTTAGCTCCACACCCCATGTTTTTGTGTATTTTTTGTGGCATAATAGCTTATGTTCATAATCCAACATTATCATGTGTTTCTCTATGGCAAGGCACATTCATAATCCAGTTTTGAGATCCTAGCAAATTCCTGTATGGTATCCAATTCATTTGCATCCAAATTTGTTTGACAAATAAACACTTTTTTGCCTTTACTTTGTTCATTGCGATGCAGTAAAAAGTTATTATAGAGAATCATCATGTGTGCATGTAATGTGTGCCATGCAAACAAGTCAGGTTAGATCAGCTCGTGTCACAAATATGGAGCACAAAAAGTGTCAAAAAATAATTTCTCATCACTAAATCAAAATTGCCATTTATTTCTGTAAGGCACAAACCACATATTTCTGTAAATTGCTCAGCTCTAAAGTATCCCTCCACCATGGTTCTTGTATTATGTAGCATGTGTGAATGGCACTTACAATGACCAGGATAAATGCTTCTAACTAAAGGTAGTGGAAATGCCCTTAAAACAGCCTAGGGCTCATAGGGTTTCTCCTATCCTTTGGATTTGAAGAACCACCTTATTTAGAGAGCTAGAATTTTACATGTGATTTTTCCTCTCATCTCTCGGTTTAGATTTTCTTGCTCCAAATTTCAAATTGAAATCGAGACTTTCATATAACACACACTCTTCAGTTTACTGATAGTGAAACATTTCTGGGGTATTTTGTGTCATACTGCTTGTCACACTTAAGTTGTTTACAAGAAAAAGATAATTTTCTCATTTCATCCGATATTGATTTTCATACATTTTTACATAACAATTTTTAGCTTTCCTTCCATTACAAATGGCATCATTTGATAATTTTGTCTTCTTGTATCTTCTGTCTGTATCTTAGCAATGTGATTCTCAGCTTTGTGTCATTAGACAGAATTAAAAGACATATCTTGTGTTGAAATTGTTATCTTTGACAAAAATTGGCAAGCAGCAATGAGGGGGCCAAACAAAGTTGTGACTGCTGATGATCTAGTTTCTCTTTCAGGAAAATCCAAAATGGGCAATTGTTTATAATGAGTGGGTAAAATGTGCAATGATCATCAATATGAGTATGAAGAGTATGACTAGACATTGGATTTTTTTTGCTAACCAAACATCTTCATGATCTACTGTAACCTCTAAACGCAGGTTTGCTAATTATAGCGCCCCCCATTGGCCAAATTGCACCAAATTTGTTGTGTACCCTTGAGAGGGGGTCAGTTGTCATGTGACCAAGTTTCGTTAACATACATCAAAGCGTTCCCAAGATCAGAGCTCACTTACTGTTTGGCGACTTTGCCCCATTGGATTTGCCTTTATTACTGCAATGTTATGTAAAAATGAGTCATAACCACTTCTGATCACAATGAAACTGTCATAAATGGACTCAGCATCCTCAATAACCCCTAAATTGACACCAAGATTGTGAAAATGTGATCATTATTAGTAGATGTATGATTGCAGTCAGTATCCTGGCCAAGGTGAGAAAGCGCCCCCCAGAGGAAGGGCAAAACGGGGTCAGAAAATTTGCACCCCGTCATTTTTCAACAGTAGGACCCCAAATAAAGCAAATAAAACGAAAAAATCAATTTTAGCAAAAAAATCCTACGGAATTACAATTCGTACCCCACTACTATTGTGAAAGACAAAAAAGGATATGAGGATGTTTATTGCATAGTAATTTACTAATGTAAATAATGCAGTGAAATTGTCAGGTCCTCCACTTATTGTGCATATGGGGGTGTAGGGAGGGGCAGGGTAAGTGCAAAAAGCATTAAAGTGCGTGGGGGGGTAAGAGTAAGAGCTGCAGGGAGTTAATGATGTGTGTGTGTGTGTGTGTGTGTGTGTGGCGGGGGGTGGACACCCAGGACACCCAGGTGGACACCCAGGAGCAACAGGGGCAAAGACAAACTCCCTTGTCCAGGAAGAAACCTTGGGCAGATCCAAATGGTTGTCTGAAGCAAGCACAAGCTGGACAGACAGAATGATTTTTCTGTGCTCTAGTCTAATTGATTGCAGCCACTTATAAGGAACTTCTTCCTGTGCCTCCATTCAACTGGATCTCTTACTTCTCTCTTCCTGATCGCCTGCTGCAGTGGGGGCGTAACTGCTTTGTCCATTCAGGCAAGGAGTGTCTACAGTTACCAATAGTGCAAGATCATCACTGGAGGGTTGGCTCTATGCTACCAACCGCTGTTTGTTTATTTTTTCTCTCCTACCACAAAAAAAAAACAAAAAAACCTGTCCTGCACAATTAATACATTAACCCCCCCAAAACAAACAATCAAAGAAGTGGTAATGGGTGTTAAATATTCCATAACCACTTTATTTCCTGCGTCATGCATGCTGCCATCTAGTGGTTATGGAATATTTAACACCCATTACCACGATTGAAATAGATCAGGATCAGAATCAGAATCAGCTTTATTGGCCAGGTCTGCGTGAACAAACAACAAATTTGACTCCGGTTAATCTTTGCTCTCAAGTACAACACTCAATTACATAGAAAAACCGTAAGAATAGAATAAGGGCAGTGAGGATATTACCGGTCTTTTCAATTTGGTTGCATTCTTTGGGATGCCTTTGGATCCTGCTTGACTCCTGCCAGCAGAGCACTCCGTGACCCTGGCCAGCAATCTTGTCAAACAAGCTTCCCTTGTTTGTGAATCATATGCATTGCACCAATCCTATATCCCTGGGTACTGCCCTCAAGCATCTGCAACTGCAAGCTTTATCCCGTTGCAATGACACTGAGCTCTAATGGCAAGCTGTACTCCCCTGCAATGACCATGAGCTCCGTAATGGTAGGCAGTACTCCTTTGCACTGTCCCCAAGCTCTGCAACTGCAAGCTGTATTCCTATGCACTGGGCCCAAGCTCTGCAACTGCAAGCTGTATTCCTATGCATTGCGCCACAATGTCCCTGAACTCTAGAGAACTACATGTAGCGATCGCACATCAAAAACATAATGCTCAATTTACACTAGAGATCTGCGACGAGATGAAACTGTTGCAGAGGTTTGAATTAAATGGTGCATATTGTTGACCGCAGTTGAGGACTTCTGAGCCAATAGGAATGCTTCAAATTGGTGGTAGTGGTAATAAACATGAGCGAGGCCACATTTATGAATGGGAAATGTTGATTTTGGTAACAAACAACTGACAATCTTACAGTGTCCATTCAACACCAATGGACATACTGTACCTTTATAATGATATTGCTCTGGCTTTTGTCCTCTACAGTAACTGTGCCATTAGTTTTAATAGGCTAAATGTTTGGGATACAAAGGCTGATTTTCAAAATACAATAATACAGTATTTTATTTTGATACATAACATGGCTACTGTATTTTGTAGCTTATTTTGATACATTTAAAATGAGGCTATGAAGTATTCATTACAGTTCAGCTTGCCTGATACAGTATAAAACCTGGAGTAAGATGCTCCTTGCACAAGCAAGCAGGGTAGGTGGAGCTGGGAAGGAGGAAGTTGTGACGAAAACATCAGTAATGTCATTCAGCGATTACGTTCTGAACGTTCAGTCATTTGTGGACAGTGTGACACATGGTCCTTGAAGATCCTCAAAAGGTAAGAACTGTGGTTTAAGATAGAGCAGTTTTGATCATGGAGGAGTAGTACTTATGATACATGTATCTAAAGTATGTTTTTCAAATACAAAATATTTTGTCATTTGTATTTTATTGGGTTGAAGTTGAAAATGGCTGTGTATTAATGCATCAGAATACTGTTAGGTGTGTATTTTTGTAGTTTAAAATATTGCTAAATATTCTAAAAACAAATGTGAAGCAATAAATGTATAGCCACTGACTGGTGCTGCTTTACGCAATAAGCTCTGAGTAGCTGTAGGTTACACTCAATTCAGAACAGCGTGTTGTTAGGCACAACGCCCAAGTGGAGTTCAAGTTTCTTCATAGATAATCATTTGTCTATTAATAAATATATTTCCTCTCAGAATCAAATGTTATCTATCAGCATCAAACAACATCAGGATAGAGCAATTCTAACTTTCATACATTACATCTCTCGTATAGTATAGGGATAAGCTATGAGATGAGTAATGTGTAGTTTTGAGAACATCTCTCGTATACTGTAGTATAGGGATAGGCTATGAGATGTAACAGGCAAGGATAGATTAAATAGACAGACATGGAAGGTTTGCAAAGTGATTTTATCCTCCCATTAAAATGTAATTTTGCATTTTTCATTTTATTTTGATGCATAGCATGGCTACTGTATTTTGTAGTTTATTTTTGATACACTTAAAATGAGGGTATTTGACATTTTATTTATTTCAAAATAGTTTGCAATAATGTATATTTTGAAGCATCTGTAGTCCGAAGCCCTTTACTTGCGTGGGAAGAATACTGTAAGTAAAGATGAGCAAGTTTATCTGTGCAAGTTCATAGAGCGAAAAGCACTGATGAAGGCAGGCAAAAAAATGACTGGTATTTCAATGAACCACAATTACATCATGGCCAGGAGTCGAGTGTGTTAATATTCTCTTCCTTAGAATTCCCACCTACATTCCACAGTGGGGAGAAGTTCACTGTGTCAACAATTCTATTTCCTTATTAGCTGAATATACTGTATTTATCAAGCTTCTCATACTGGAACCTCAAGATACCTACAATAGCCTTTTGATTCTCTTGTTCAGTTCTGCACTGGATTTGACCTTGTGCACAGATATTGACCCATCCCTGCTCATGGACACTCTAAACCTGATAGAGCACATTGTATGCTGAAAATCGCCCTCTAAACCTGATATATTCTGATCCTGATCTGCTGGATGGGGTAAATCTGGTCATGATAGATTTGATATACAGTACAAACCATTCTTAGCTCCAGTCAAGGCCTCATTGTCTTCAGTGTACATGTAACAGCTGTGCTGCTACAACCTTGTTACTCTTTGATACAGTGGAATAAACCTATTAAGTATGCCAATTAACTATCAAATCTATCATGACCATATTTACCCCATCCAACAGGTCTCAGGTCAGCCCTTTGCCTCTGATGAAAAATGTAGGCAAATTGGCAAAGTTTTTGTAAAAGCAGTATTACAATGTAACAACTACCCACAAATACATAATGCAAGTACAATGATAGTACCTGATAGTACATGTTGTTACACAGGTTGTACACTGTGAAGGGCCGTTCACACCAAGAACGATAACGATAACGATAACTATAAACAAATATCGCTCTCGTTAATATGAATGACAACGTTCACACCTAAACTATAACGATAACGACATGAAGAACGATATCGTTGTTGATCACTTTCAGAGCGATTTTGAGAACGATAAAAAGCTAACAGCCAATCAGAACCCATAATATTCTAGCCATCACATTCATTAACATGAGGAGAGACTTTTCTTATCGTTGGCCAGTGTGGACACTTTTATCGTTATGGTTATAGTTATCGTTCTTGGTGTGAACGGTCCTTAACAGCGACACATCAAAATGTGTTACCAGAAAGGGTCATCCATTTTTATTTTCTCTGGTATTTTTCCTTTTCCTCTTCATATGTACCAACAAAGAAGAAACGAAGACAAACTTGCCCAAATGGAGCTTTGTGCTATGAAATGGACATTGTGTGAGTATGTTGTACTTGCATTGTACTGTCTAATTTGATTAAAGGAGAATTCAATTTTTTTAACATGGGTCTGTTTTTATTAACATGGGTCTGCACTGTCGGTACTACCTAGCTCGAGTTGCTGCAGCCAACAGCTAGTGCTCATGGGCGGCGCGTAATGGAGGCTGGAAAATTGTGAAAATAATTGTGATCATGATTAATTGATCATTATCATTGCGGATATTATTGTTTCTGAGACTCTTGCCTATAGTTAATTGCAGTTCCACCCTTGCACTGTGTATATAAGTACAGCCTAAGCCTTCCCAAACGTCAGGACCACCCACCGCCCATGCTAGAGCTGCCAGGCAGCTAAAGTGCTACACTTTGGGGGCATGAACATGGGGCTCATGAAATGGGATATTGAACATGCCCCTAGAGTAGGGAGGCACGTGTGGAATGGGATATTGAACATGCCCTAGAGTAGGGAGGCACGTGTGGAATGGGATATCGAACATGCCCCTAGAGTAGTGAGGCACGTGTGGAATGGGATATCGAACATGCCCCTAGAGTAGGGAGGCACGTGTGGAATGGGATATCGAACATGCCCCTAGAGTAGTGAGGCACGTGTGGAATGGGATATCGAACATGCCCCTAGAGTAGTGAGGCACGTGTGGAATGGGATATTGAACATGCCCCTAGAGTAGTGAGGCACGTGTGGAATGGGATATTGGTTTTCTGTTCTATAGTCCAGCGGTTTGGAGAATCTGATTCTGGTTAAAAAATGTTCAATCATCGACCGTCTGTGTTTTGTTTGTCTAATCCTACAAATTAAATTGTCATTATGCCATTCATTGTCATTATTAAATTGTCAATTGCCTCCAACACTGGTTATAATTCTGTATATTAAGTAAGGGATAATGTCTTGTGTTTTTTCCATTGTCGTGTTCACAGTTGTGGTCAGCATGGTCTTGTTTCCCATGAGCCACAGACACAGCTACTCTGCTGCCATCAGCCTCAAAGAACATCTAAAGGATTGTCTGAATGACACTGACTATAACGAGCTATTTGAGACCATGCAGAACGGCCTCCCCGCCACACAAACACCTCATCATGTTGCCATCGTTGGAGCCGGCATGGCTGGCCTAACGGCCGCCAAGTTACTGAAAGATGCAGGACATAAGGTATGCGAATTTGGGCTTGAATCGAAGCTCTGGATGTCTGCCAACTAGTGGTGGAGAGTACAAAGGCGATTTGTCACCCTACTCGGATCTACCGTCTGTTTTAATCAGTGATGTTGCTTGTCGCCGTACGGCGCCTTGGGCGGTTAGAGGGTTAAAGGTATTATAATTAACTATTCATGGCGTGTTGTTAAAGGTGTTGTAACTAACTCTTCATGCTGTGTTGTTAAAGGTGTTGTAACTAACTCTTCATGCCGTGTTGTTTAAAGGTGACCATATTAGAGGTGTTGTAACTAACTCTTCATGCCGTGTTGTTTAAAGGTGACCATATCAGAGGTGTTGTAACTAACTCTTCATGCTGTGTTGTTTAAAGGTGACCATATCAGAGGTGTTGTAACTAACTCTTCATGCTGTGTTGTTAAAGGTGACCATATTAGAGGTGTTGTAACAAACTCTTCATGCCGTGTTGTTTAAAGGTGTTGTAACTAACTCTTGATGCTGTGTGTTTAATGGTGACCATATTAGAGGAGTTGTACTGTGTTGTTTAAAGGTGTTGTATAACTCTTCATGCCGTGTTGTTTAAAGGTGTTGTAACAAAGTCTTCATGCCGTGTTGTTTAAAGGTGTTGTAACTAACCCTTTGTGCCGTGTTATTTAAAGGTGACCGTATTAGAGGTGTTGTAACTAACTCTTCATGCCGTGTTGTTTAAAGGTGACCATATTAGAGGTGTTGTAACTAACTCTTCATGCCGTGTTGTTTAAAGGTGACCATATTAGAGGTGTTGTAACTAACTCTTCATGCCATGTTGTTTAAAGGTGTTGTAACTAACTCTTCATGCCGTGTTGTTTAAAGGTGTTGTAACTGACCCTTCATGCCGTGTTGTTAAAGGTGTTGTAACTAACTCTTCATGCCGTGTTGTTTAAAGGTGTTGTAACAAACTCTTCATGCCGTGTTGTTTAAAGGTGTTGTATAACTCTTCATGCCGTGTTGTTTAAAGGTGTTGTAACTAACCCTTTGTGCCGTGTTGTTTAAAGGTGACCGTATTAGAGGTGTTGTAACAAACTCTTCATGCCGTGTTGTTTAAAGGTGTTGTAACTAACTCTTCATGCAGTGTTGTTTAAAAGTGTTGTATAACTCTTCATGCCGTGTTGTTTAAAGGTTATAACTAACTCTTCATGCCATGTTGTTTAAAGGTGTTATAACTAACCCTTTGTGCCGTGTTGTTTAAAGGTGACCATATTAGAGGTGTTGTAACTAACCCTTTGTGCCGTGATGTTTAAAGGTGTTGTAACTAACTCTTCATGCCGTGTTGTTTAAAGGTGACCATATTAGAGGTGTTGTAGCTAACTCTTCATGCCGTGTTGTTTAAAGGTGACCATATTAGAAGCCAGTGGGAGAGTTGGAGGACGGGTGGAGACCTACAGGAATGAGGAAGAGGGCTGGTATGCTGAACTGGGAGCCATGAGGATACCAAGTTTTCACCTGTGAGTATAAACCTTCTTTTAGAATAATATCGCTTTTCCTGATTACAGTGATTTAGTCTGTTGCCTTGGTGGACTACACAGTCTCAAACTAACTCTACTTCTCAACAGTATTGTTCTCTGGCTTGCTGATCACCTGAACCTCAAGTTGAAAGAATTCATCATGAATGACAACGAAACCTATTACCTGGTGAATGGAGGACCACCACGGAAGACCCGTGTGGTCAACGAGAACCCAAACGTCCTGAATTACAATGTGTCACCAAACGAGAAGTATAAAACCGCTGACCAGCTGCTCCAACAGGCGTTACAGAAGGTAAGTCTACATGGGAGAGAAGAGTGCTACTGGCAGACATTAGCAGGTAAAAAACAATGACTATAGGAAACAGTGAAGACGGTGAAAACACCTTTGCAGGGCCGGTTCTCCCTACTGTATACGCACACTACACAAGTTGCGTAGGGCCCCGCAAGTAAATGAAGGCCCCCTCCTCTGTCTTCCCTTGAGCCAAGTTAGTGACAGACAGGTAGGCATATGCAGACACAGCGACAGTGTTTCATAAGCTACATTAAGAAGATGAATGTCAATCCGAAAAAAGAAACTTAACGAGAATGAAAAGCAGGAACAGCAGTCGGGTAAACTTTCATTTCATGGTTTGATGTCTACATCTCTCCAGCGCATGTTGCTGACCTAGCTTAGGTCGACCACACAAGGAAGTGAATCCCCTGAATCTGAAGTGAATCTGTCTGCGGCTTGCTTGCCAGCCTTTCCCAGTCATGGCAAAGTTGTGATATACTGCATAATCCCGTGTTCCGATTTTGAATGCGGCGACTGGCTACATTAAAAGAAGAAAAACAAAACCCGCTTCTTTAAATGCGCTCATGATAACGTGCAGCTCGGGATGAAACAGTTTTTTCAGCAGACACATGCGAGAACAAGTCGAAACTAATCTGTGATTTCACTCTTCCCATACATTTAAATGGGAATTGTTTATGGGTTTACAATATTTTAGTCGAGCTTTACAACTGAACGTATGCAAAATGGAAAGTAGCCTTTAGGCCTATTAACTTTGATTTGCTGTGCCGCATGGGTAATAGATACATATCGTAAAATATTGAAGGGAATCAGGGGAGCCAGTTCAGTATGTCTTTGGCTCGTAGCCTACTGCAGACACACAGGTGAAGAACAGTCTAGACCCTTACAAAAAAGAACTGCATCACTTCACATGTAAAACCACACATTTCTGAGTATCAAAACCGTAGTTTTATTGTCCATTTATACATTATATTTACATTTGCTGTGAAGGTCCTTTATGGGGAAAAACATTATATTTGGTAATTTCTGTTTTGGGATGATTGTATTAGGAGCACTGTTATGTCACATAATATATATATATATATATATATATATATATATATTATGTGACATAACAGTATATATATATAGAAATGGTTATATTTTGGCCCTCAGGGTTCAGGTAGTAAGGAGGGCCCCTTAGCAGGATTTTGCCTAGGGACCCGTGGAGGTCTGAACCGGCACTGCACCTTTGTCAGGGTTCTTTATGTTGTATTTCTGTAGGTGAAAGACGAGGTGGAGGCGAATGGCTGTAGAGCTGCACTGGAAAGATTTGACCGCTATTCTGTGAAGGTAAAGTTCAATGTCAATGTGAATCAATTATTAACTTAAATGTTATGTATAGTATAGCCTGTTGCACCATTGACAATTTATGAGAGTATCCTAGACTATTTAAAAGAGTGCATACGAAAACAATTGGGGACGACCTTGAGCAGAACCCAGCTTCTGGCCGATCTGGGGTGCGTTTCCCCAAACTATATAAGTTAGCAACTATTGTTGGTTGCAATGCAATTTCCCAGTACCAACCAACTAAGTTGCTAACAGGTTAGCAACTATGGTTTTGGAAAATGCACCTCTGGTCAACAGGAAAATGGATCTGGTGATCAGAATTGATTTTGAATTGTGTGATCAGTTGAAGCAGAAGTTCCTCCACCACAAATTATTTTGTTTCTTGAACCAATGCTGAGCCTTCTTCCTTGTCCACCCTGACTGCACATATGTTCACTGTTTGTCTAATAGGAGTACCTGAAAGAAGAGGGGGGACTGAGTTCAGAGGCCATCAGGATGATTGGAGACCTGCTCAATGAGCAAAGCCTAATGTACACAGCACTGACTGAGATGATCTACGACCAGTCTGACATTGGAGACAACATCAAGTAAGGTGTTACTTGACACCTCCCCCCCCCTTCCTTTTGTGATCTGCGGTTGTGAGGCTGGTTGGATGTGCTTGAAGTGGGGAAAAATAAGTGCAGGAACTCTAATTTTCCGACATTTCACATTTGTGCGGTGAAAAAAAAAATCAGTTTTTAGGATGTGTTGGTTCAAAAACTATTTTAATGTAATCATTCTTTCAAGCGATAACCTATAGGCCTAGGCTACTTTTTTCTAATTCACAAATGGAATACATTAAAACAACATGAACCAGACCAGTGTGATGGCCTACTTAGGCCTAACAGACTGGGCTAAAGGCCCTAGAACCTTAAAGAAACATTTGGGCTAAAGGCCCAGTTGAAGAAAACTGTGAAATAGGCTGTAGCCTACTTGTTACATTGATTTAATTAACAATATTAACAACTGGCCAAGAACAGAGATTCAAGATCAAAAGTCAGAACAAGAGAGTAAAGTGACTGTAAGTGTTCTTTCTGTTGCTATTTTGGGTCCTGAAATGGCATAGCATCTGCCATGGCTATACAGTATGACAAGCACAGGGTCTTAATACAACTTCTGATATGAAAAATAAATTATTTTGTAGTGGTGGAAATGGGGAGGTATGAAAAAATGCAGAAATTTGATGTGATTTAAAAAAAAGAATCTTGTGATTACCGCTAATTACACAGAGACATTATATACGCCATTGGAATCAGTAGGATCTCCTGTTGCTATAGGGCAGTTACGAAATCGTAACACATAAACGTGTAGGCGGGGTGAAGAATAGGAAGCCAGAGTCAAAGTTGGCCCACGTAAATACTACGTTTGCATACTGTACTCGTTATTATCCTAGCAATATAGTTTATACAGTTACAGCTTTGCAGAAGTGCTTGAGCGTCAAGACCGTTTGATGCAACATGAGTTTAACAATATCATGCTCGTAATTTTGCAACAACGAAGACATGCAGTAAAACAGCTGAGAGGAGCTCTCATGTGTGTCCAACATGCTAACAGCAGGCATACGGAAGACGGAACGGGTAGGAGATGCAAAATCTAAATTATTGTTGCCAAAAAAGCGTTAGCCCACTGCTGCTTACAGCTGTTGTGCGTCACGGAGCTATCCTACATTTCCCATAATGCGCAAAAACTACGGGAGCTCGTCAAATCCAAAAAAGGTAGATTTCTGCAACTGGTCGGATCGAGGTCGGGCTGCTTTCACACCATAAACGAACCGCACCAGGGTTCGATAGGAACCGCTCCGAGACCACCTCCTCAGCTGGGTCTCGGCCCGCTTGTTTGGTCCGCACCAGAGTTCGAGTGATTGTATTCACTCCAGTCAAAAAGGTCCGAACCAAGCAAGAAACAAACTTGAGTTCGTTTTAATCGAACTAAACAAGGCAGGTGTGAATACGCCTTTCATCTCTGTTTGGATCCTAATAAATGAACTGGGCTAGCTACTGTAAGTGGTATCAAAGTAGCGCCCCGCGCCAGAGCCATTGAGTGCACGCATTGAAACACGAGAGATATGTATCAACTCGTCTTAGTTAAGGGAATAACGTAGTTTAATATGAAAAAACGTTGGCGTGTTCCTTTAAACATAAACTTGTTAAGTTTTACCTCTTTTAATTCATTGACTGTTTGGCAAGAGTGCATGCAACAACTAACTACAGTTATATATAAACTAATGGTCTTTTTGTTTTGAAGGTACTTTGAAGTGAAAGGTGGGTCGGACCTGCTTCCCAAAGCTTTGGCAGAAAACATTCGTGTCCCTATTTACCTGAACACCAAGGTCAAACGTATCAGCCAGTCAGAAGATGGGGTCGTTGTCTCATTTCAGAATGATTATCAGCCTGACCTTCATGCCGACTTTGTCCTCGTCACAACCACAGCCAAAGCAGCTCTTTTCATGGACTTCGATCCACCTCTGTCCATTCCAAAGATGGAAGTCCTGAGGACAGTCCACTACGACAGCTCGACTAAAATCCTCCTCACCTTCAGCGAGAAGTTCTGGGAGAAGGATGGCATCCGTGGAGGAAAGAGCATCACAGACCGACCCTCTCGTTACATCTACTACCCCAGCCACAGTTTCCCTGGAAACGAGAAGATTGGCGTCCTGCTGGCTTCCTACACCTGGTCAGATGAGTCCCTCCTCTTCCTGGGCGCGAGCGACGAGGACCTCAAAGAGCTGGCCCTGACAGATTTGGCGCAGATCCACGGCGACTATATCAGGCCTCTCTGCACGGGCGTGCTGGTGAAGCGCTGGAGTGCGGATCCTTACAGCTTGGGCGCCTTCGCGCTGTTCACGCCGTACCAACACTTGGAGTACGCCAAGGAGTTGTTCCGGAGCGAAGGCAGGGTGCACTTCGCCGGGGAGCACACGGCTTTCCCTCACGCCTGGATCGAGTCGTCGATGAAATCGGCAATCAGGGCGGCGAAGAACATCAGCCTAGCGGCACAGGAAGGCGAGTCTGTTGGACATGGAGTCCGAGACGAGCTTTAGAGTATTTAGTTGAGCTATAATCCTTTTCTTTCTTAAAACTTTTTTGTGGTCTCACAGAGCTCTCTCTGAAAATGGCTGTAGCCTACTTTCCAAATGAATTATTCCTTTTTGCTTTGGTTAATTGTAGGAAATATGTCAGTCACATTCTGTTTTCTTATGCCTTTTCTTTTCCTTTTTCAACCATCACTGCGTGAATATAATTTTATTTAAACTTAAAGGAATACGCCACCCCCAGGTGAAATTGGGTCACTCCCCGCAGTCCCTAGAGTTGGATGAGTGAGCCAAAGCGTTTTGTAGCCAACTCAGCCACTGTCCTAATCTAGAAAAGTTGAGGGTTTTCAGATGCTGCGTGGTGTCTTTGCGCCTGGCAGCGGTGCTTTGCCAGTGCTATGCCCGAAAATAGTTACAAATCTAAATTGGTCTAGTTACATTAAATCCCTTCGTGTTAACTTGCATTGATATTTGTACTCGATGTGAATGTACAGGTTACGATAAATAAATATAAAAAATCTTGAGTTATTTGATTCACTTTTGCAACGACATGCTAGCTGGACACGCCAGAATACAACGACTAAGCTAAAGCTAACCTGGCCGTTTCTAGCTTAGGACAGTGGCTGGGTCGACTACAAAACACTTTGGCTCACTCATCCAACTCTAGGAACTGTGGGGAGTGACCCAATTTCACCTGGGGGTGGCGTATTCCTTTAAAGGAAAGGTTAGCGATACTAGTAGGTATCTCATGCCACATATGTGACCGTTCAAAGCGAAATCAGTCGTTTTGCGCACAACGTTATTTTGAGAAAAACAGCAATAACAAACTTCCGGGTTAAAATGTTGAATTTCACGTTTTCGCATAATTCGATTGTATACAGTCTACAGTTTCATATCGTGAACGCATTTCACGGAAAAACATACGTTTTGACTGTTAAACCCGGCGAAGATTCAACACATTTGCTGTCATTCCCGTTGTGCACGCGCCGCTTAAAAAGGTGATTTCTCCTCTTCTGGCATATCGTGACAGGAGAACCATGTCAACTTTGGATGCGATTATCTTAGCGATAGTTTGTGTAATACCCTCGATACACATATAGTTGGAAAGCTTAGTTTATGGCCGTTCACGTGAGCACAATAACTTAATTTAATAAATAACACCGAAACGACTGGTTACGCTTTACAGGGTCACATATTTGTTTTGTTTTCCCTCACTGCTTCCCTCTGCCCCGTGCACCTCTAACAGCACCTGCAGTTATTTTGCTGGAATAAATTTTTTGTGTTCGATGCACCCATGTTGAAGGTTTGTTTGCGGCTTTCTGTTCAGGTCTCCACAGAATAGTCTCTGCAGGAGTCATTCTCTGTACGGCATTCTCCATTCTGTGCAGGTCTCTCTTTGGAGGATGTTCCTGAGGCAGGCTGGACCATAGTAGGGGAGACTGTGCAGAGTTGTCTACTAGCTTGGGTAAAACTAGTCAAGAGGGCCCATAGCCTGCGTGAACCCGGACGATCCTGACTTTTACTCTCTGAACCCGGGATGTCCGGATTGTCCGCCTCTGGTATCCTAAGAAGCAGTTAGACATATCTAGGCTATCTGGACATATCAAGGCTGCACAAAGCCTTAACTTGGGGTATTAAATTAAGTGGTACTGCGATAGCACTTGAAACATTTGTAAAACTAGGCTTTTAGCTCAGATCTGTGCATGTTTTTGGTGTTGGGATGGTGCTGGCCAATCGTGAAACGTGGAGATAGACATATGTAAGGGTTAATGTATAGAACGCTGCTCATTATTGGGAAAATAAGTACCGACAGGGCGAACCAGTTTCACCCCGAAGGTATTTTCCCGATAATGACGTTGAAATTACATAAATACTTAAATATCACTTAATCGATTACACTGAAACCACTAGATCAAATTGGGTTATCACAGCATGAATCAATCTAGTAAAACTAAGACATTTCATTCATGTGCAACCGGTGTACATGCTAAATAAATTCAGCCATTCTTTTTTTTTTTTTCAGCTTCAGCGGCCGCACCTCGGTGCTCGGGCCCTAATAAAAACATGTAACCTGTCATTATGCCTCCTGTCATTATGGAACTCACACAAAAGTGCCCTTTTGTCTGTGTTCCTCTATTTGTACTGAAACTGTAACACAAACACCATGTAGCATCAAGGTAATTGGTTTGTGATGGTAGTTCATAGTTTGCTTTAATGCATGATTCAGACAATGGTTTTAAATGTAGCAGACCAAGAGGGCTCGGGCACATGCGTTGCATTCTAGGAATATTGCCGCCATGTTGGTAGCTCTCCGAACGTAATAATCCATTCATTCAGATGCAGAAGACAAGTAACAGGAACACACTAACAGGTGGGAGTAAATCCTTACAATCGAATAGTAAACCAAGGAGTGACGCTGCCATGGCTGCCCGCGAAGTTTTCACGTCACGTGGATCTCTTACTTCTCTCTTCCCCACTTTCTTTCACTTCACTTTCTTCACTTTCTCTTACTTTGGTATCTCTCCATCTCTCAATTCCAATTGTTTTGACCGCCGCTAGCATAGCGGTCATATAGGGATTGACAATGTTTCTTCTTCTTCTTCTTCTCCCATCATCTACTTCCTGAATTTTTGGTCAACGATTCCCGGGACACCGTAACACTGGGTCCCTGGGGGCCACTCCACCCCTGCGCTGGCCCCCCCGAAGCCCCCCAAAAATGCAGGTTTTCCTAAATAACTACCTGAACCGTGGCACCAATGATGACAAAATGTTTATGGTATGTTGGTCTCAAGAGCCCGCATTAATTTAGCATATAACGAGTCATTTGTGATTTGCACCCCCATGGTAAAAAATGAAAATGCAATATTATACTGCTTTAATCACCTCTATTAGACCTTCAGATGAAATATTATGAACTACACCAAATGTCATGTGTACTGTATGATTAACCTGGCATCCTATGGGAGTATGTTGGTTGGTATGGTTTTGTGCAATTTCATCCATGGGGGGGCTATAATGATTTGTGTTTACATTTAGTGACTGTACACCCATCGTGGTATTGAGCGAAGGGCTGCTGGTTGCTGGATGATACTGTCACAAGAATATGCAGGAATATGCAGGAATACACACACACACACACACACACACACACCAGGGATGGAAATGAGCCACCCGCCAAATGCGTGTAGTTTTGCACGCTGGCGGGTGAAATATGTCAACACACCCGCCACTGTGGCGGGTAAGCAACTACCTCTACTTCAAGTTGTTTATTTCATCAGAATATATCTATCAACATCGATAGATAGCATGGACATGACGATCACAACAAACATTCTGGAACGGAGCGCCTTAGAATGTTGGCTCTCATCAGTCAGTAGCCATAAGAGCCTATAGCCTACTCCTCCAGTTAAGGTGGCAGCTAGATAGCCTACAACCAGTGACTGTATACATTAATACGTTTAGGTAGGAAATATATTGGATATATAACAGATACCAAACTCCGTGTCATGGTACCTAAGTTAAGCACCCAGCCAATTAAACATGACCACGGAAAAAAGTGAACGGGACAACTCACAGTGCCATACCACAGTAACCTAATAACCTAAATCATAGAAGTTAACATTGCAAGACACTTATCTTTTGACGCCAGACATATTTTCCTTACCTTCTTAGTTTTTTTGAACATTCATGTTATTTGATGAAAGCATGTGTCCTTGAACTATGCGTGACTATTTTTCTAAAACCGAATGAAGCCTTATGTTCACATACTTCTTAAAATGACAGGCACTCAATTAGACCTACACCCCACCCCTGAAATATCATTAAAGACAAGTGTAATCAATATGAAGTATTCGAATTACTGAATATTCTGAGAAATTATGCAGATCCTAAAATGCTATAAATTGTCAACAAAATATATAAAGTGTATGAATTCAAATATGAAGTAGAAACAAGACAAGCCATGTTCTGTGTGTGTGGAGGGTTGAGCAGAGACTAGGATTGCCACTGCTCTGAATAATCTGTATCCCGCTTAAGGCAATAAGGTTTCGACTATAGTTTTGTAATGTTTTAGACACGGTCACACTTAAAAACTATTTCAGCTTGTGTAGGCCTATCAGTGCTTTCCTAACATATTGAACACAATACTACGATAATAGCCTACCGAAAACAGTGATAATTTTGGTCACTATAACCGTGGGGTTACATTTTCATGCCGTTACATCCCTACTTGGCAGTATAATGTATGGAATGGTATATTGACTGGTAAAAATGTTGAGTGGCTGGTACAGCCACAGTGGCAGGTGGACAAAAAAGTTAATTTCCACCCCTGACACACACACACACACACACACACAAACAGACATATACATACATACACAGTAGGCATATGCACACACACACACGCACATAAAAACGTACACAAACACATGCACAAACACGCCCACACGCATGCACACACAAAAACACACATACACACCATTACCCACACACATTCACAAATGAACATAATACATACACAGACACATAAAACACACACAGAAAATGCAGGCAAGCAGACACATACATACACCCATACCCCTACCACACACACTCACTATCATGGGGATGGAGCAGGAGATGGAAACAATTTGACAAGTGTGATTTATTTTTGCGGAAAGAATGTGCAGGACTGAGCGGCGGTCATATTATGTACTGCTTTGCGGTACATCTAGTTTTTTAAACTGTTTTATCCCTCATTCAGTCAGACCCAACAGACTTTACAATCAGACTGCATTCTTGGCCGATTTGTTATTGTTGAAATCCTGTTTAATTTGGGCAGTCTGATTGTTTTTTTAGGCCTACTACAACATAAGAGCTCAGCAATGGTGGTTGACTGAAATGGACGTAAATGGACATGACTGAAAAAAAAAAAAAAAAAATGCAGTGTCAGCCCAGCCAGAAATCCAATGCTTTTAGTCAGAAAACAAAACTGAAACACGTTTTATGATCATGGAGTAGAGCATGGGTGCGTGCCCGAGGTCGCCTGAAGTTGCAAGCGTGGTTCTACCGCTACAGACCACTAGAGCGGCCAAAAAAGACACCGTTCGACCGGTAATGACTCATTTAATCATATATAACAGTATGGAACGAATTGATTAACTGAAAAACGTTGCATAGTATACCTTTAACAATAGCGGTACGTTCAAACACAACTGGCTCCGCCTGGAAATAAATGAGCTCCTGAACAGAATTCCCTGCATATTCATGGGTTTCATCAGAGCTATAGAAAGAGAGAGTTTGCGACACTCTTTGATGTTGCCGCCTTACGATCAAAAGTTCCAAAAAACCTGTGCTGCATGGCTGAATCGCAGTAGAGTGGGATGTACTTCTGGATGCTGGAAGGTGTAATCTATTAACTCATTGACAACTGACCAAGAGATTGGCTGTAAATAGTTCCAAAAGTCCCATAACGAGGAAAAAGCCTGGAAAAAGCGCTGCCATTTTTTCCTGTTAGTGGGGCGGCTAAGCGCAGATTTTCATCAGAATCGATCACTTTGCGATAAAAGCATGAAATTTGGTACAAAGGCTCACAAAGGGGGTCTGATCAGATTTAGGACCGTAGGCGCTCAAAATTTGACCCCTGGGGGTCATGGCGGCCATTTTTCAAAATGGCCGCCAAATATGGATTTCGTAATGGGAAAATGGATTAAAAGCTGCCAGAAACATAAAATGCAATAACACATTTCACCATAACACCTGTAAATATGAGCACACTTTCACATAGAAGGTCTTTAAACTCTAAAATATAAGATAATGTTAAAAATAAAATCAAAATAGCTGCCAAATATGGATTTCATAATGTCATAATTAGTCCATGGGCCAGATGAGATGTCCGTAGCCTACCACTGAAGGTGGCAAAGGTTGCTTATACTTTTTGAAAAGATACATGTCTATAGTTAACAGTTTTTTTATGAAAACCCTTCTGGAGTCACAGCTAAATTAGTGTTATCAGCTGTTATAGTTACCCTGCCCATTGAAAAAAAACACATTTTTGGTGCAGGTGCCTATCTTGCTATTGGCCTTTGTTAAAGACATGTTTACATATTTGATTTTATAATGTTAGGTATCATTTAAAGAGGGCAATCTGAGCTTTCATTCAAATCCTTTTGTCAACACTTTGGACAAATACAGCCGAACCTGGAGCTCTTCAAACTTTTAAATACACACATTTTCCTGCCATTTCTGCCTAAATCATATTTTTTCTTTTAATCATGTGGCATCAGGGAGCATCAGAGATACAAAATGCAAGCACTGCAATACTGGCATGACTTTTGGGAGTCAGAAAATGTATAAATACCCATATTATCTCATTCTGAGGTGGTGATTTTCAGCTTTATATCAGGCATGCCGTTTTTTCGAAGAAAGGCAGTTTTGCCAACCTCTGAGGTTTCCTTTTAGCCTAGAAATCTAGACGCACCCTAGCGGCAACAAATATTTTTTGCCTAGTGGGATGGTCTAGGGTCGCACCGTTAAGGCCAAGCCTGCGTTCGGCACCAAGTCAGCCTGTACAATCAGAACGCTCTATCTGAGTCCTTGAGCCCGCCTTAGCACGGTGACGACAGAGCTGCGAGACAGCGAGATAGCAGAACAACCCAGCACATTTACATTGATGTCTATGGCAGCCCCCTTTGCGTTGCATATGAACCCGTGGGGGCACCTTCGGCTTCCGATATTGGCGCCAGGGGGCTTGACCATGCGTCCTCGGTCGACGAGTTGGGTGTGAGACCGTGTTGAACAACCATAGAGAACAACGAAAGATGGATGAGGCTAACGAAGCGCACTCGTTGAATTGGCTTTGGAATTCATTTTAAAGAAGGATGTATTTGCCGTTTTGCCGACCGACTACGATTGGTCACAAGTGCTGGCCTATTGCGTGCAGAGGCAGTTTGAAAGACACCGGTTCATTCCACCCACAGGCTTCAGCTCTGTGAATGGTCCGACTCCAGACTATACATTTCTGTATAGTTTGGCTTGCCAGGCTAGTTTCCTTTGCTATTGGACTCTGACTTTAATTTATACTCAACCATCTTCTGGGCTTTGTGTTTTGTATTTATTTTTGCTCTTGCTGGTCCGGTGTCTGACCACTTCTATTTGATCTGCATCTGTTGCCTGAGCTTCAGACAGTGACAAATGTATTCTTGTTTGTGTGAAGTTGAACATAATTTCTTGTCCATAAAGAGGTTGAGACCAAACCAGGGTCAAAGCTGAAACTCAAAAAGCCTCAAGGCAGGGCCACAAACACTGACCCTGGTGCTTCACATGAAAATTAATGGGTTCTTTGGTTATAGAATTGTTGGCTAGTGCAGTTAGCTGCCATCTCTCCGGAGTTGGGTGCCAAATCACCATGCTCACCTAGGACAGCAGGTCCCTCCACGGCTCGCCGTGTAGCAGTGCCATCAGCACCAGACACCAAATCTGATCGGGCCAATGAGGGGCTATCAGAATCACTACGTGCCACCCTCTCCTCACTCTCTGCAACATCGCTGGGATCAATGCCTTTGGGGATAAAGCATACAGCAAGCCTTCGGCCATTTATGTGCCAGAGCATCCACTCCCAGCAGAGCATCTCGGTCAGGGAAAACCACTTCACACAGTGTATCATCTCACACAAGGCAAAGAGATCAACATGAGCTTTCCTGAGCTCTGCCACACCCCCTCCACCACCTGTGGGTGAAGACGCCACTCCTGATGATAGGGTACCAAACTCTGGTACATATTTCATCATGTACAGAGTCTGCCAAGAATTGACTTCCTTGTATGCGGGTACTCTGTTGATATTTAAAACGATTGAATCTGCCCAGAGCCGCTCTGGATATGCCATAACCAATCGCTAACATTTGGACCCAGGCGACTTACTGAAGGGAAATGAAAATGGAGGGGAAGTACGTAGGAGGGCGGAGCCAGGCTAGTGATTGGGGGCCTCTTGTGATCATATCTGCTGCCCCATTCTGTTCTCCCAGAACATGAACTGCATGGCCTGAGAGGTGACACCTCGCCCATAACAGCCAGCTTTTCACTGTTAGTTAGCTATGGGAGCGAATGCTGCCTTGACGATTCATATAGGCTACCATCGCTGTATTGTCTGACCTCACCAATACATCATGCCTAGCTGGTGAAAATGCTTGAGAGCTAGATGCACCGTTAAAAGTTCCAGCCCATGGTATTTGGTCATCTCCTTTGGTCTGCGTGTCCCTCGCACACCGCTCCCTGACCTAGGAGGGACACATCCGTTGTCACCACATGCCTGTGAGATACCCTCCCCAATGGAGAGGTTCTTGGGGACGCGCCAATAGGCGAGAGCCCTCCAGCATCTCTTGTCCACTTGAACGCGTTTGTTCCGGTCCCTGATAGGGTGTGCATGGAATGGAAGGAGGGGCCTGGAGCCTACCAACAGACCCCAGTCATCGAGGTCATCTTATATACTAATACCCCGTCTCCTGAGGACTCCGCTTCCTGAACGACTTCGGTGAAAGTGCGGGGTGATAGCGCTAGCCCGAAGCATAAGACAGAGAAGTCTCAAACTCTGCCCTCGGACGCAAAGCTAGATACTTCCTGTGCCAAGGGTGAAGGGTGAATCGGAACATGGAAATGTGCATCCTTTACTATTTACAACTATTGTGGCCATCCAATCCCCCTGCTGCACGCTCTGAACAATGCGCTGCAGCCTCAGCATCTTGAACGCAATTTGGGATACGTGCTGATGGGGGCGAGGTAGGCTGCCTGCGCCTCCTCCACCTCTGGCTCGTGGGTCATTCCCTGCTCCTCAGCCCCGTGTAGGCCAGAGATAGGCCCAAAACCCTGGACGGGTGATTGCGCTGAATAGGGGTTCCCCCCAAGAGCACTGCACCTCGCCAAGGAAATCAGGGAGGGCTGAGAGGGGGGTGGTGTCGCCTCTCTGGGCGCTGCTCGTAATATGACCTGTCCATGAGCGAGCTCTGATGCTCCGGCTGCTCAGGCCATGCAATACCCAGCACCTGGGTGGAATGTTCAAGCATTGTAGCTAATTCCCGGGAGAGGGGACAGACTCCTGCTCAGCATCGTCCCCGACACTCTCCTCCAGGTTCTGTTCCAGCGAGCTGCTCTCAGAGGCCATGAGAGATCTGGTCTGACCTGGTCATCATCGTGAGACCCCAGAGAACTGCCAGGAGAGGCCACGGCAAAATTGCCAGCAGGGCGCTCTGCAGCCAGCCCAACCGGCAAATTGGGCTCTGGGCTGGGAGGAGGATGTTGGGATGTCTTAACAGGACGTATTAGGACTTCAGTGGTGATCACGTGATCAAGGAGTGTATTCCCATTGATTGACGCTGAGTAGATTGACTGATAGAGAACCGTTCATTTTCATGTGAAGCACCAGGATCAGTGTTTGTGGCCCTGCTTTTTAAGTTAAAGAAGGGGTGGGTCAAAACAGAGAATGGCAGTTTTTAACCATACTGGATTTCACTTGCTGAACCATCTTAAGCCTGCTATGAACTTATTGTCAGCAAATGTACAAAAAGTTGTATTAAACAATGCAAATGCAGAGCAGCATCACTGCAGTGTACTGCTTTATGTTTCTGTGAGTGAGAATATCAGAGAGTGTAAAGCTGTGTTAATAATTTCTTTGCTTCTTGACCGAGACAAAAGTGGTCATTGAATTTTAGCATGGAATCTTATATGTTATGTTATTCATTGAATTGTGTAAATATACAAAGCTCAACTGCAGAATAGCTGAACTACTGGTTCTTTGTTTTGTTTCTTGTTATGCAGGCCTACATTAAAAAGACAAAAAAGAGAGGAAAAAGCTAAAACAATAACAAAAAAACGCCATATTTGGTGGCCATTTTGAATTTTTAAAAAAACATTTCTTATATTTTAAAGTTTAAATGCCTTCTATGTGAAAGTGTGCTCATATTTATGTGCATTCTGGGGACATGTGTTATTGTATTTTAAGTTTCAGGCAGCTTTTAATCCATTTTCCCATTACAAAATCCATATTTGGCGGCCATTTTGAAAAATGGCCACCATGACCCCCAGGGGTCAAATTTTGAGCGCCTACGGTCCTAAATCTGATCAGAACCCCTTTGTGAGCCTTTGTACCAAATTTCATGCTTTTATCGCAAAGTGATCGATTATTGCGCTTAGCCGCTCTACTATGTGGAGGTCTATGGGAGTGTCGCCACTCTGTTTTATCTACCGCTCTGGGTTTCATGAGGTCCCTTGCCAGTTGCCACAGGTGGGTTAATCAAGCACCTTGCAGTCTGCATTCTGGGAGGGTTGGACTTATGGATCCTGCCTTCTGTTTGGATCTGGGCAAAGTCCTTATAGGCGCGTTCAAGTTCAACTCCAAATGACCTCTTGCAGCAACGAGAGCTGCCGGTGACAGCAGGGGAGGGGATACAAACGCTGCTATGAAGTTGTACACTCTCTACTTCCCGTAGTCTAGACTTGACCATGTGACGAAACATGAGGCACGGATCCGCATGGACCCTTGTGGATATGAAGAGGCATCTAAACACCTGCACATACGTCAGGGATGTAAAAGCCAATTAGGCAGGGTCTAGGCTTCGCAGGGCTCCACAGTACCTAGAGGGCTGCTGCGCTGCTGCTCAGCAGCCGCCTTGCCACGCCTTGCTCCCGCGATAAGTTGAGGCCATGTGATATCAACTGCCGAGTCGAAAACACACCCATATAGACCATCGTGGACAGATTTTTAACCACGTGCATCTTGTGCTGCGCAGCCATCTTGAACGCGCCTCCTGTCAACATCATAGGAAACATTACGTGCGTTCAAGATTAATCTGACAGATTGTACATAAATAAAGTTGTCATTTTTTGATTCCCAAGAGTCATATCTTTCAAAAAGAGTATAACATTACTATGCTACATAGCAATATGGTGCATGCAATTGATTTAGAATGTGGGGGGGTGGGGGATTTGTACCGTAAAAGATCACCCGTCTCCTAACAGGTTTTAACCCTAGAGTGTATGTGTTAAAATTCCCATACAGTAGAGACAGGCAGATTTTTTTTTTTTTTTTTAAATGCCAGTTACCCTGATACCCTGATAAAGTCCCCCTGGCCTTTGGAATTAAAATAGCCCCACATCATCACATAACCGTCACCATACCTAGAGATTGGAATGTTTTTATGCAGTTAGCCTATATTGGCTGGTTTACTATTAGCATCAAATCCACTGCTCCATGAGTCAGGATATTCTCGAAACACCAAAGGAGTTCTTTGAAATCATGTGATGCTCTGCTGTATGCCTATAAAAACAGCATCACTGGAGACTTGGATCAGAAGAGTCGGAGGACCCACATCCAGCAAGACAGCAGCATACGTGAGGTAAGGAACTCGCTGAATTACACAGTGATTTTGGCAAGTAATTTGGGCAGCAGCAAAGGCTGCTGGAACCCTGATGAAATAATGAGGATAACGGATGACACAGCTTTAGGGTTTTTTTTTTCCTTTAAAGTTTACATTGTTGATATTTGACATTGTTGGTTGGTTATTACAATGCATGACCATTTCTGACAATTGTTCAATATATAGGACAGCAAGCTGAAATGTTGTAGCTCAAATACATCTTATTGTCAGATTTGGTGCTTACCTGTAAGAGACAGCGCAGCCTTCGGCTTTGTGTTGAAGTTATGTTGTGCCAGAGGTTAATCACAGCTTTAGCATTATTACGACTGCACTATGTACATATTGTACGGAGCTTTTTCTGCATAAAAGTGACTCTCAGTCTGACTCTGAAGAGATTGATTCGGTCGGACTAGGGAGTGTGCCAGAATTGTGACTCAGGGGGAATCAGCAGGGGGACAGTGCTACTATTTAATCCATTAAGTGGTCTCAAGGGATAAATGGGTACAATGGCATGAGTGGTGTGTAGGTGTGTGTGTGTGTGTGTGTGTGTGTGTGTGTGTGTGTGTGTGTGTGTGTGTGTACGTACACTCAGGTTGGTTGTAAGAGGGCTGCAACAGATTGGAATGGGCAAAAAGAGGGCTGCTACTATTGGCAGCTGCCACATATGGCAGGGGCATTACTACTTTTACTCAGAGGCGGACATCCCGGGTTCAGAAAGTAAAAGTCCTGCCAAGTACTTGATCCAACCATTTAGTGAGCCATCTCATCCTAGTTAGCTGCCAGGTAGATCAGATAATTAGTGATATCACCTGTGTTAAGTGCACAGGTAGAAAGAATATATGGCAGGACTTTTACTTTTTGGAACCAGGAATGCCCGCCTCTGCTCATTGGTCGTGACTCGTGACGTACTGTATGTGATTGGTCGTGACTCGTGACATACAGTATGTGATTGGTCGTGACTCGTGACGTACTGTATGTGATTGGTCGTGACTCGTGACGTACAGTATGTCATGCTCAAACTAGCGTGCGATCTCAGCGTCATCGCTCTCAGCTACTCCCTCTGTCCACTGATTAGACCTGCAAATTTTGGCCGCAGAAAACCTGTGAACATACCGCAGACCCAGGCGACGTACAGAAGGGAAATGAAAATGGAGTAGAATGTGCAGTAGGAGGGCGGAGCCAGGCTAATTTTCTTCATGTGGATATGAATGAATGGTTGTGTGTGTGTGTGTGTGCGCGTGTGTGAATGAATGAGATATTCAAATGCACGTGTATGTGTGCAAAATGACATATCACAAACATCTACTTAAAGTCCATCAGGCCTTTCACTGTTTTCAATGTAAACATTTAGGCCTCTATCATGATGGTCTAAAATGATTGGTCACCCGTGGAAAACTTACTGTACTGTATACTGTAGATCTTTTTGGGCGTGGCCAGTCCACATTCATGTTGATTCCGTCTGGTGCATTGTTCAAGATGGTACTATTCCTTTCAATTAACCAGAGGTATGTTTTGGGCATAACATCCTTTAAAGAGACCCTATGCAACTTTCTGCAGGAGACGATCGCTCCTTGTTTACATCTGGAAGTCTGAGACGAAGAACCACGCTTGCAATTTATATATTTAAATATAGCCTATACATGTATAAATATACACGCTAAAGCTGTCGGGGAAGCTCTGCAGAGAAAATGCAAGCATAAAACGAGCGAAAACTAAACCGAAAGATGAAATCGCCAATCCTGCATAGTTCCTCTTTAATGAGAGTGACATATGTCATTCCCTTTGACAACAAGCAGAGCATCTTAAAACAGCGCATCTGTATTTTGATGATCACCGGTGCGTTTGAAGTAATCTGCATGCATATGACTGGCAATAAGGGTTACAAGGAAATGTTTCATTTGGGGTACCATCACCATGATGCGCTGAGCAAGTCTACTTCAGCAATGAAGAAATTGGCATTGTAATGTATAATTCCCCTTCTCTCTTCTCTCTGTCTCTCTCAGTTAGTACCTGTGCCCTCTCCATTCTCTACCATGAACTTCCTGAAGTGTACGTGTAAGTACTTTCTGAGGCCCAGTGCTTTCTGGGTAATGGGTAAAGTAGTTTATGTAACCTTAGAGATGCACTCATTTTCACACTCCAGTGGCGGCTCTGTGGCTGACATGTGATACTACAGAGTTCTGAAATAGAGCTAGACTGTTAATGGCTCCGTAGAGTAGTGTAATGCAGAATAGAAAGGATCTTAATTCATTTAAGTAGAGTAGATATTCTGTGACCATCATGGCCGTGTGCAGGGTTTTATAGGAATACTGAGATCCAAAATGTAGTTTGCTATGGAGTAGGGGTGGTGGTAAACATTTTGTGCAAAATTCCCAAAATTCCCAAATTCCCAAAATAATGGCTTGATAAATTGGACAGCCCTGACTTTTCTTTTTTTTTTTTTTTTATTGCGTACAGTATGATGTCATCGTGCTATTTCTCATACAGTATCTTTACGATTTGTGTTTGCAGACATGTGTCCCCAGCCTGCTGCTGAATGTCTGAGCCCCCCCAAAAAAGAGCTCGCTGATTTTTTGAAAGATGAGGACTATAACGAGCTACTTGAGACCATGCAGAACGGGCTTCCCGCCACACAAACACCTCATCATGTTGTCATCGTTGGAGCTGGCATGGCTGGCCTAACGGCCGCCAAGTTACTGAAAGATGCAGGACATAAGGTAGGCTACATCTAACAGACCGATCTGTTTATTACAAAGGAAGAACCAAATGTCTTCTTTTTCTTCATTGTGTTAATAATAATAATAATAATAATAATAATAACAATGATAACAACAATATAACAATAATAACAACAATAACTTTAATTATAAAAACAATAATAATAATTCTTCTTAACTCTTAACTTTTCATGCCGCGTTGTTTAAAGGCGTTGTAACTAACTCTTCTTGCCGTGTTGTTTAAAGGTGTTGTAACTAACTCTTCCTGCCGTGTTGTTTAAAGGTGACCGTATTAGAAGCCAGTGGGAGAGTTGGAGGACGAGTGGAAACCTACAGGAATGAGGAAGAGGGCTGGTATGCTGATCTGGGAGCCATGAGGATACCAAGTTTTCACCAGTGAGTATAAATCTTCTTTTAGAATAATATCGCTTTTCCTGATTACAGTGATTTAGTCTGTTGCCTCGGTGGACTACACAAACTAACTCCACTTCTCAACAGTATTGTCATCTGGCTTGTTGAGCACCTGAACCTCACACTGGACGAATTCATCATGGACGACAAAGAAACCTATTACCTGGTGAATGGAGGACCACCACGGAAGACACGTGTGGTAAACGAGAACCCAAACATCCTGAATTACAACCTGCTACCAGAAGAGAAGAATGTATCCGCTGACGATCTTCTACAGCGAGCATTGCAGACGGTAAGCTTACATGAGAGAGGAGTGTGTCATCTGCAGACTTTAGCAGCTAAAGCCTATACCTTACACTGACAGACTTTGACAAGATTTGGGAAAGATTCCTGAGAGACTGTAGCCTGACTAGCGTCTACCACTTCTCAAATGAGACGTGGTCTGGCAACCAGACGTTCATTTTCTCGTATTTGAAAAAATGCCCAGATCCGTTCATTGGGCGCCACGGATGTCTATCAAATGCGTCTGTGCATTGCTCATCATGGTCTTGCTTTCTCCCCTGTTCTGTGATTGGTCGCCAACATCCGGCGAAAATGTGGGCGTTAGTTTCCAGACTGCCTTAGCAGCGTGAAAGAAATCACCTCGCAAGGCAGTATGGGAACACCCAGGCTAGAGAGACTGTAGTCTTTTGAGTAAAGCTTGAATGGGGGGCAATAGTTAAAAGACGACAATCTTTCAAGAATCTTCCTCAAAATCTTGTCAAAGTGTCAGTGTGTATGGTAGGACACAGTGAAGGCGGTGAAGACATCTTTGTCTGATCCTTTGTGCTCTATGTCTGGTAGGTGCAAAAGGAGGCAGAGACAAATGGCTGGAGAGCTGCAGTGGAGAGGTTTGACCGCTACTCTGTGAAGGTCAAGTTCAATGTCAATATATCAATAATTCATTTTATATTATGTACATTATAATAGCTGGATTATAAAGTGGCTGGATGGTGTGGGTCTTAAAAACGTAATGCTACTCACAGAAGGTTCAATTCAGACTCACAAAGATTGGCTGTGAAAAGATTGGCTTAAATCCTGGGTGAGAATTGGCTAAACAAGTCACATGGCTGATTAGAGAAACAGGTGAGTCAGTTAAAAGGTTAATTAGTAGGAAAACCACGGCAAAGGGAAAATCCGATTTGGCGACCTCTAGGGGTGAACAGAAAAAAGTCCAAAATCATAACAGGACCTCTAATGCAGTGGTTCTTAACTGGTCTGGCTTTGAGACCCACAATTTCCCATGTTCATAAAGTCGCGACCCATATATTTATTTAGCGTTCAATCCAACGGATATGGTAAGCTACATGCTATACAAAGTGCCAGTAGACCTACTTGTCTGGAACATGTGGATGTTTGGCATTACATTTGCATTTACCACTAAAATGATGTCTAACATGACCGGTCATATAAGCATTGCTTACTGTATGTCCATGGTAATGACTGACATTGGCTACTAATAAAGCCTTTTGAAATAAAGGCACAATATCAGATCTGATAAGGTAGCATTTTGAATAAAAGCTCCGCAACCCTACCAGAACGGTTCCGCAACCCATTTTTGGGTCCCGACCCACCTGTTAAGAAACACTGCTCTAGTGAATAGTGTGGTTACTGTTATAAGTAGAAGCAGACGTTCCTCTACCACAAATGATTTTGTTTTTCAAGCAATCAAATGTCAAGCCTTCTTCCTTGTCCATTCTGACTGCATAATTATACATTGTTTGTAGGAGTATCTGAAAGAAGTGGGGGGACTGAGTTCAGAGGCCATCAGGATGATTGGAGACCTGCTCAACGAGCAAAGCCTAATGTACACGGCAGCGACTGAGATGATCTACGACCAGTCCGACATCGCAGACGACATTGTGTAAGGCTAGACAGCTATTCCAAACGGCTGCTATCACCGTAGAGTCCAAAGGCACATCTCACAGCATCAGCATTAATGAGAGACCATATTTTCATTAGGCTACTGGAACATAAGGACATAGTCATTCTTCTGGGTCCTCATCTCAATGTGCTCTGTTAAAGGAATAGTTCGGAGTTTTGGACATAGGACCTCATTTCCAACTTTACCGAGGTGATATAGGTCGGTGGAGACCGTTTTTATCGCGTTTAACCCCTTCCTTCAGTTGCAGCGTTCCCCTTTGCTAACGCTGGTTCTGAGCTTACGCATTTCAACGGTAACATCAGTCTGACAGCAACAACAGTCTTACTCACTCCACAGCACACCCGAGACAAGTCAATTAAAACGTCAGACTATCGATATACATGTCCGTGTTGATAGAATAATTTTAGAAATAAAACTAACCTTGCAACTCAATGATTCATTACATTTTGAGGGACTAGTTTCTCAATATCAATCCGCCACTGCCATACAGGGAACTAAGTAGGCTATTGCAATGCGATGCAAGGTTCGTTTTATTTCTAACATTGTTCTATCACCACAGGCATGTGCATCGATAGTCTGACGTTATCATTTATTTGTTTTGGGTGTTCTGTGGAGTGTTTTCAGTGGCAGGCTGGATGTTACCGTTGACTTGCGTTATCTTGGCACCAGGTTAGCACGAGATGAACGCTGCAACTCAAGGAAGGGCAGAAATTCACTGAAAATGGTCTTCACCGACCTATATCACCCCGACTAAGTTGGAAATGAGGTCCTATGTGGTCCGAACTATTCCTTTAATGCTATATCAACATGGACTTAGCCCTGGCTCAACGTTTAACATACAACATACACTTGTTGATGAACACAACCATTGACCTGCTCACCTTTCTTGATGTGAGGAATGCCTCAGTTACCATTTAGCTTTCATGTGCCAGAGGTTAGCTGGTACATATAATTGTTCGGCAAAAATGTGTGGTATAGCAACATTATTACATTCACATTCATATTCATAGGTATTATGTTTAGGAAGGAGCAGACACACAGAGTGTATTTTTCACTTTTAAAACTTGTTCACTCGCACTACATTGCATGCGAAAACACGTAACATCAAGTAGCTGTTTCCATAACAACCAACACTGCTTGTCTCTAGCAGTCTAGCTTCATAATACCCCCCCCCCCCTCACTATTTCAGTGCTGTGTAGATAAATAGTTTTCATTAATAATGTGTACACAACAATAGGTTATTCACATACGTGGCATATTTAATAGAGTATTAAAGTAGTGTGTGACTAATAAAATAGGCTTTTGGCAAGACAACAGCTCAAGTAGCCAGGCAGCTACAGTATAGCGCTACACTCTGTAGCTATGCACAGGCTCATGAACATGTCCCCAGAGTATAGTAGGCTACTGTGGCTGCCTGGAAGCTCTAACTGTTGGCTGCAACAACTTGAGCTAGGTAAAAGGATTTTGTATGTTTTCGAAGTTTGGTTTCACCTCTGCTAATTTATTGAGCGCTTGGCAAGAGTGCTAAAGTAATATATTATTGGTCCTTTTGTTTTGAAGGTACCATCAAGTGAAAGGTGGGGCGGACCTTCTTCCCAGACGTTTGGCAGAACATCTTGATAAATCCGTTTGCCTGAACTCCAAGGTCAAACGTATCAGCCAGGCAGAAGACGGAGTCATTGTCTCATTTCAGAAAGATGAGCAGTCTACACTGACTGACCTTCATGCTGACTTTGTCCTTGTCACAGCCACAGCCAAAGCAGCTCTTTTCATGGACTTCAACCCACCTCTGTCCATCCCAAAGATGGAAGCCCTGAGGACTGTCCACTACGACAGCTCGACTAAAATCTTCCTCACCTTCAGCGAGAAGTTCTGGGAGAAAAACGACGGCATCCGTGGAGGAAAGAGCATCACAGACCGACCCTCTCGTTACATCTACTACCCTAGCCACAGTTTCCCTGGAAACGACAAGATTGGCGTCCTGCTGGCTTCCTACACCTGGTCAGATGAGTCCCTCCTCTTCCTGGGCGCGAGTGACGAGGACCTCAAAGAGCTGGCCCTGACAGATTTGGCGCAGATCCACGGCGACTATATCAGGCCTCTCTGCACGGGCGTGCTGGTGAAGCGCTGGAGTGCGGATCCTTACAGCTTGGGCGCCTTCGCGCTGTTCACGCCGTACCAACACTTGGAGTACGCCGACGAGCTCTTCCGGAGCGAAGGCAGGGTGCACTTCGCCGGGGAGCACACAACCCTCCCTCACGCCTGGGTTGAGTCAGCGGTGAGATCGGCAATCAAAGCAGCCAGGAACATCCATCAAGCGGCACAGGAAGTCTAGCCAGTTGGTCAGTTTTGAACAGTGTAAAACAAGTCCTGCATGACAAACTAGGTCATTTCCGATGTCCATAGTACTCAAGGTAGCATTTTAGTCTCGTCTCGATAACCAAAACAAATACAGTATATATGTTGTCACTGTTTCATTACCAAATATAGCCTACTATATATATGACTTAGTCATGGAAAAAAAGGTCGCTGAAGTTTTTTTATGCAAGCAAACCGCTTACAGAGAAGAATCACAATTTTTCCTAACAATAAACCATGGGTGACAAAAGAACTCAAAGCCCTTCTCAATAGGAAAAAGAGAATATTCTTCACTGGTTCTGACGGAGAGAAAAAGGAGATCAACAAAGAGGTGAAGCGGGCCATAAAAATTGCTAAGCTGAGGTACAGGGACAAAGTTGAGCAAAAGTTCAAGAGTGGGAACCTGCGCGCAGCCTGGCAAGGCCTTAAAAACATGGCAGCTGTGAATACAACCTCCACCTCCCAAAAGGCCATCCATGTTGACAGCAGCAGTCCAGCGTCACTGCCCAACGATCTCAATTTGTTTTTCACTAGGTTTGAGACTGACAACAGCACCCAGCTGGAAACGACCATCACTTCACTGGAAACTGGTGGCTCTGCTCTGAATATTAGTACTGAAGAGGTGGTGAGTGTCCTGAAGAGGACCAAAGTCAACACTGCACCTGGACCCGATAAGATCTGTGGCCGAACTCTGAAGTACTGCGCTAACCAGCTAGGGGGAGTGTTCCAGCTCCTCTTCCAGAGCTCCATTGCCAGCTGCACAGTTCCCCAGCTGTGGAAGCACTCCACTGTCATCCCCCTCCCCAAAAAAAGCACTATAAAGATGCCGAACGATCTCAGGCCTGTCGCCCTGACGTCCCTTGTAATGAAGGCCTTGGAGAGGGTCGTTAAAAATCACATTGTTACAGTAGTGGACTCTGAGCTGGATCCGCTCCAGTTTGCATATCGGGCGAGGAGAGGGGTGGACGACGCAAAAGCTTTTATCATGGACACCATACACAAGCATCTTGAAGCCCCGAACACAACAGCCAGGTTGCTGTTTGCTGATTTTTCCTCTGCATTTAACACCCTGCAGCCACATATTCTAGCTGAAAGACTCACCACCCGCTTCCATCTTGATAACAGTCTCATTCTTTGGATCCTGAATTTTCTAACTAACAGGCCACAGAGAGTGCTGGTTAACAACATTTTTTCCGATCCCATCTACACTTCAACTGGTTCACCACAGGGCTGCATTCTCTCCCCTCTTCTGTTCATTCTCTACACTGATGAATGCCGATCTACCCATCACAACTGCCATCTTGTTACGTTTGCCGACGACACGGTCCTCCTGTCCCTTCTGTCTGGCTCCTCCCAGCACCACAGGTCGTCTTTAAGTGACTTTGTGGACTGGTGTGACAGATCATGTCTGGAGCTTAATGTGACCAAAACCCAAGAGATGGTAGTGACCTTCTCTAAAAGACAGAGGGAGCTGGCTGAGACTGAAGTCTCCATCATTCACGGCGAACCAGTGGAAGTAGTGGAGAGGTACAAGTACCTGGGTACAGTGTTTGACCACCAGTTGAAGTTTGACCACAACACAGATGAGATCATGAAAAAATGCCAGCAACGTCAGTACCTCCTGAGGAAGCTGTACTCCTTCAGTGTGAGCAAAAACATCCTCACAACATTCTATTACTCCTTCATAGAGAGCATCATCACCTTCTCCTTCACATGCTGGCTTCATTCCATCTCACTCCAAAATAGGAACCGGCTGTCTGGTGTTGTCAAGCTCTGCTCCAGAATCATTGGTCTTCCTCTAAGACCTCTCTCCACCCTCTGTGAGCAACAGACCTTGAGGAAAGCCAGCAGGATCCTTCAGGACCCAACTCACCCCCTCTTCTCCACATTTGAGTGGCTCCCCTCTGGGCGTCGTCTCCGATGCCCGGGCTGCAGGACTCAGAGAAGGAGGGCAACCTTTGTGCCCAGGGCTGTCCTCCTGCTCAACTCGCAGCCATCGCTGGCCCAAGAAGTGTGTGGAGCCGCACCCAATCCCAGCCCCGCCCCCAGCCCATGCCCATCCAGTCACTTCAACCCAGCCCCACCCAACCACCCATCACCCTCCACCTACCACTCACCTCCTATGAACTGTGTGGAGGGTTGGACTGGACTTGATTGGCCTGAAGGACATGAATGCATTGCACTTTAAAGTTGCATTATTTATTATTTATTTATTTCATGCTTGTGTGTGTGTGTGTGTGTGTGTGTGTGTGTGTGTGTGTGTGTGTGTGTGTGTGTGTGTGTGTGTGTGTGTGTGTGTGTGTGTGGGAGTGTTTGCTGTTTATTGTGATCTGGACTGCTCAGCGTGCTTCTTAATTGCCCCTTGGGGATGAATAAAGTTTTTTGAATTGAATTGAATACAAAGGGACTGTATTATTGAGGTCAGAATAATAATCATCCACACATCTTGGACTCACTTAACCTTTTACCTGTGTAGCCTAGATGCAGTTCTGCCAAAAACTCTGCTTCCTCTCTCGTAGTCTAGTGCTGTATGAGAGAGGGATGAGCTATTCTGGGCAGCGTGGATACCATGGCGACGATGTCTAATCAACACACTGAAGCTTCAAATAGATACATTTTTCTCACGACTGAAGGTTAATTTATCAAATGTTATTTTGAAGTATTAAAACTCTCTACATAGGTCATCTGGTATAGGCTAATTGATACAACAGGCTAGCCTATGAGCTACGCACAGGCCCATTTGATAGGGTCCAATAAACGGCTCTGTGCATTCAGTAAGCCATGCCTCAAATACGAGAAAAATGAATGCTTGGTTCCCAGACCACATACACTGCAGGTCAGGTATTTTTGGCGACTGTAGAGCTCCCTCTAGAGTTGCAATATATATTACTGTGACGTAGTAAATAACTCTCATGCCACATAATGCCCTTAGTGTAGCCTAGTGTTTTTGCAGGCAGTAAGACCCAAGTGCACGACAATGACATAGATGAGCTTTGACATTTGGGAACCTCTACTCAATTGAGCAGTGTAAACACTAACGAAAACTGACCAGGCACAGAGGGAACATGAGGGTTTAAAAAATACACTGGTGCTTGTCTCAATACTATCATTTTGCTTTCCCTCACTGCTTCCCACTGCCCCGTGCACTTGTTGTTGTTTGACTTGAATTTGCGTGTTGTGTAAAGGTAAATCCCCTGTTTAAGGTTTCTTCTGGGTGTTATTTTTTGTGTATCAAGGACAACATAGTAGCTGCAGTTTCCAAGGTTTGACAACATTTCTGTTTTATTCCATTGCTCTTGCAAAGCAGATGAATAATTCTCCACAAAATAGGAAGAGGTCTCCACAGAACAGGCAGTCTCCGCAGGAGTCACTCTCTGTATGGTGTTTTCCATTCTGTTTGGGACTCTCTGTGGAGGATGTTCCTGAGGCAGGCTGGACCATAGTAGGGGAGACTGTGCAGAGTTGTCATTTAGTCTACTAGCTTGGGTATTATTAGCCAGGGTGAAGGTTGCTTTTTCCAGTAGGCCTATTAGCCTGTTTGGTTTGCATTGAGCTCAATGAGCATCAAATAGGCTAATAGGCCTACTGGAAAAAGCACCATGCCAATCTCTAGCTATGGTGAAGGGTATGTGATGATGTGGGGCTATGTTAATTCCAACGGCCAAGGGAACTTTATCAGGATGCATAATATCCTGGATCCATGAAATAGCTGGCCTTAAAAAATAAAAATCTGCCTGCCCCTATGTTAACCCTACAGTATGTGTTAAATTCCCATAGGTTTACATAGGGGGTCAAATACTTGGTAACGCTTTAGAATAACATGTGCTTATTAGCTATTAACAGTGCATAATAAGCAGTTAACAATTAGTTACTAACAGTTAGTTAACTGTTGTTATCCTTTTATAACATTAACTAACTGTTAACATACAGCTTGAAAGTGTTAATAAGCAGCATTTAAAGGTGCTTACAAACATATTTGTTAACAGTTAACGTGCAGCTTGTAAGTGTTAACAAGCAGCTTGTTAATGGTGAAAAAATACATTTCTTACCTACTTGTAGTAAATTCTGCACCCCCCCAATCTAAAGTGAGAACTATGTAACTAACAGTTAACAAGCCACTTCTTACCTGCTTGTAGAAAATTCTGCAGCCCCCCAATCTAAAGTGTGAACTATGTAACTAACAGTTAACAAGCCTAACATTCTATCTTTAAATCGGTTAAGCTGTGAGAAATGCACCTTCATTGCTCATGCACTGTTAATAGCTAATAAGCACATGTTATTCTAAAGCATTACCAAATACTTCCTTCCCCCTAGCATTTAGGACGAACATTCTTCAATCACAAAGAAAATTGGTGTACTTGGCGGTTTTATTTTTACTCATTTTTTGAATTAAGACATTAAGATCAAGTATCAAATGATGATTTTAAATTCCTCTTTTTAGGCAACTTTTGCATGGTATCAATTCAAACACATTTTCTCCCCACTGTTCATTAGCATTAAGACAGTGTGCATACATTGGAATACATTAACACGGCATACCATCACGTACATGAGTAAAGTGATCTTACCCAATGGACAGTCAGTGTTTTGTTCCCTCATCATGTCCTGTAAACCAATCAAATGTTCTGATGTGAAACAGATTTACTAAAGGCTCAACAATGACAGGAATAAGAGGATGATATATAGCCTGACTCTCGCCAGACCCTTGTAGTTCCGCCATGCTCCACCAGAGGCGTTTCGCTGAGCTCCACACAAGGGTCTGGACGCGAGGGCAATCCAAACTCGTTCCAGTGATCAAAAAATGAGCAACCAATCAGGAGCGCAGAAGCGAGTGTTTGATTCAAATAACAATGGCGGCACGCAGCGAGGAGTCTTGTGCTGACATTGATTCTGCTATTTCAACCGTTTTGTCGAATCTATCGAGTATTCATTCTTTAAAAGATTAACAGAGAATAGTTTTGAAGACATTTATTGGTGGCAAAGATGTTTTTACTCTTCTTCTGACCGGGTTTGGCAAGAGCTTGAAGAAGCCTAGCACGTCATTCAAGATAACAGGCAAGTGGTTTATCGAATCACATGCGAGGATGTTTTACAAGGACCCGCCTTCATAAATACATCTCCTATCGAGAAGTCCCAGATCCTTGAGTGAAGCAGACAGCGCACTACAGGATCTGGCGAAAGTCAGGTTAGATGATATAGGCCTACAGTGCACTTTTTAAAGTCAAACCAACTACACAAGACAGAATAATCAAACTAATTCAATATCAAAGAAAAATAATATATTGAAAATACAACTGAAATAAATAAGACTTACTTTGTTTCCAGTGTTGTATGGTGTATTCCCTAACAACAACAATAGTTGAAGTATTACGTGTGTCACTTTACAGTAGGTATTTAGGATTTTAAAAATGAATGAAATAGAAGCACTTGGGTGTAATGGGAATCCTCTTCACCCTGCTTTATGACATCACAGTCAAGTGGCCACAATGGCCGTGTCAAGGGCGCACGCTGGATAGAACCGTTCTTTCCAGTAGCGTCTCAGTCAGCCTCGGTATGCGTCCCTACAATTGGACAGCACAAACTAGTTGGCGTCACGTGACTCGGGGGGTGGGGGGGTGTTGCTTGACGATTTGCATGACGTGGGGAGCTTGACCTGCGCTGCGCAATGGATTATGGGATATCTAAGGCCAAAAAAGATGCATTGATGCACACTTGGAAATCACACCAAACGAAGTACCCATCTAGTAAGAGTGCTTGATTTTCAGACAGTCTATTCTGACGTAACTTCCGGAAAATGCACGCTGCCCAGTGTCTGTACTTATGATTCAGACACAGCCAATGTCATGGCAAAGATCATTGATTACTGACCACTGGCCACTAGTGGCCAACATGAGCAAACTTCTGGTTATATTTTCTAGTGAACTCATTTGTTCTTCCAAGAAATCACCCAGAAGGTTGCTGCAAATCTGCAAAGTGTAAGGGTTGACCTAGCTGCTGGTCTGCACAATAGATGCTAATCTTACTTTAGAGCATTTTAATACTTCACAATAACATTTGATAAATTAACCTTACATTTTTTAAGTAGTGATAGGTGTACAAGCTGGTTTGGTTCTTAACCAAAATACAAGCTTCCAATACAAGGTGTGTCGTTTAGAAGTCGTCATCGTCTTGCTCTCCTGAGACTTTGATGCCGGTCCCTCCCAAGACACAGTGAAAGAACGCCCAAACCAGCCAAGAGCCAACCGCATTCAAACCAGCCAAGAGCTTTCCCAGAAATTCCCAGTTCAGATAGTGAGCTTTCCCAGAAATTCCCAGTTCAGATAGTGTCGAAAGGAGAATATCATGGCTTACAGTATAAAAGTGCAGATAAGTCTAGCAGAAATAATACTGATGACTAAGCAGAGGGCTTAGTTACTCTCAATGCTTAAGCCACCAGACACAGATCATTGCAGATCCCTCTCATGTCTTAAACACAGAATATAAACTACTACCCTCTGGCAGACGTTACAACATTCCAGTTAAAAATAAGAAAATGTATTTGAACCGGTACAGATTCTCATTTATTCCACTCTCTGTTAACCTCTTGAACTCAGGCCGTCAGCGGAGGTTTCCTGTTCTGTAATGCAATGTATGTACTGTATGTATGTACTGTATGTATGTACAGTATGTATGGAATTTATGATTGCACTGTCAGCACTTTCTGGTGTTACAGTATGTTATACGTATGTGATGTAGCAGCCTGTTTGTCCAAGGCAAATTTCCCTTGGGACACAATAAAGTAATCCTATCCTAAAACAGTGTCAGTGGAATTAGCATTCTTAGACTTGCTTGAAGAGCACTTTCTCCAAAACCTTTAACAAGAAAGGAAGAAACGAGACAGGTCTGTAGTTGGAGTTGGAGTAAGTGTACTTTTCTTTAAACAAAGACATAACCCTTGCCTTTAAGGAACTATTCCAAAACTGAGTGTATTACTAAACACGTACAGTATGTGACGACTGGTAGAACAGCATGTGCGATAGAATGTAGAAGAATAGACAGGACAGGATCCAAAGGGCATGTTGTTGAACGTGTGTGAGAATAATCGAGTTTACTGTAATCAGACCTTAATGTGAGTGCCAGACAGCAGTGTTGGGTATGACTTTGAAAATATATTACACTACACATTACAGAATACATGCCTTAAATGGTATTATGTAAATTATTATGATTGATTACTCAAAGTGAGTAATGTATTTTGAATACTTTGGATTACATCAGCATTGTTTTAGATTTTATTAGCAGTGGATGAAATATGTGAGCTTGTAACCATTAGTGTCACCAACAACCCAAAACCTGCTTTACCATGAGTATTGACTGATATATAAACCTAAGTGCTGGAACACTTAGGGCTCCATTTGGGTTATCAAAAGCGCATATAGCAAAGTGACGCAAAGCTTATTCTTATCTTACAAATTTTGTGCCATGCATTCCACTTTCATTAAAGTTTGTGCCCAGGGGTGTAAGCAGAAGGTGTGATCAGGCGCATGATCCAAAAATTGCATCCCTGTAAAAATCATTATGCCGCTGACTAAGAAAAGCTTAAAATCTATAGCGAAAGGCGCGTGTAAAGCACAGCTGAAGACAAACTGTCAGGAGATGGAAGCAGCCCCAAACAACTTCTCTGCAGGATATACAGTATATTCTCAGGATTCTCAGTCATTCGAATATTAGGCCAAATGTGGCTGGCCACGACCCGTCATTTTATGTGGCCCGCGAGACCTTAAAAGGTCTGATAGAGTTTGTGGCCTGCGAGAGCATAAAGGGTCTGATACAGTTTTTGCGTCTAGGCAATACAATGCACATGTCTGAGACTGACAGGGAGGCCACATCAACTGCACTGTGATCAGTGCAACTGGCCACATCAGATGTGATAATGCGTACTGTAGCCTATGTGTGATAATAGACCAATATTCAAAACTATTTTTAGGCCTAGGCCTACATGTCGTGACCGGAGCGGCTAAGTTACGCGCTCGGTTTAGCCTTCCTTTGAAACGCTTGTTTGTTTGAAGTGCATGTGTATAGTATACTTATGTGAGAGGGGAATCGATGTAAGTTACTTTGATTTCAAATTGGTAGTTGTAAACGAAGTGATTTAAAAAGCATATACTTGTGTGTAGGCTAGTCCTATTATCCAAAAAATCCAACTCCAAATCTTACGAATCGAGTGATATATACCGATGCTAAAGATTTTGTGGCTGGTGCAAATCTTTAAAGTTACATCTGGCCCTTTGAGGGGCAACTATTGTGCTGATGTGGCCCTCTGTGAAAATGAGTTTGACACCCCCGGGTAAGGGTTGCTTCTCTCAGGTTACGTTTTCGATTGTAGCCTACCCATTGAATCTTGATCTTGAATTTCCCTTTGGGGATCAATAAAGTATCTATCTAACTATCTACAGTATCAATAGTGAAAAGAAATAACTGTGTAGAACTGTTTTGCTTGAGCCAAGGTGATGATAGTTTTTCTTTGCCTTTGAGTTCAAATAATAAGCAAGTGCAGAATGCATGTAGTCTCGAACAGGTTTCGGTAAGGCAAGGTTTAAGTTTTGTATATAAAACACATATGGCATATAAGTTTTTTCTATAGGCCTATCTTTTCCGTATGGGTATAGCTAATCCACTGTTGCAATTTGGGGCTAAAATGTACGCCACTGCAAGCTCTGTACTATCAACAAAGAGTACACTTTTAATTTGCAGTTACACTTTTCACTGCTAGTAACACCCCTGAAAGTTGTAAGTCAATGAAACAGTTCCAGACAGACTCTCAATTTTAATTGAGAAGGTCTGCAAGCTAACCAGGCTAAGAACACCCTGTCAAGAAATGAGAACCTATACTGACCTAAAACTTGCTTGGATATACTGTAGGTCTTGTTGACCAACAACAAAACACATTCTACATTCCCTGAGAGGTTTTTCATTTCAGCTATCAATAAACAGAGAGGAAAAGTGAAAAGAGCTACCTTAGAGATACGTACATAGGGTAATACATAGTGCTGTATACACTAGTTTGGATTAGGAAAGGATCAATTTGGTACAGAAGACTAAAACAAACACTTATGGCAATTGTCTTGTTTTAATATAAATAACTGATTTTTTTAACAAAGGATATGAAAAACATTGGAAATCATGTAAGAAGTATTTATGTAAGACATTATGCAACTCTGTACAGAACAAATCAAGTCAGTTCTAATTCCATTTACATTTAATAATATATATTTTTCATTTAGTTATTGATCATTTTACTGTTTTCTCTTTAAATCATTCAGATGATAAATCAAACACAGGTCAATCTCAAAATACAAAGGGGATCAGGGCTTTCCTGGTTTTGGGGTAATCGCTGAATTTCTCAGTGTAAAACCTGCAACAAATGGAGAGAAAAAGAAGAACAAAAAAAAAAAAATGTTTTAGGCATCTTGAGGAGACAGTGACAAATATCATTAGTCTGGGATACCAGACACCTCTGCTGAGCATTCTGAAGTTGTCATGGGCCCAACGAAAGGGACAACCCCAGTGAAATGCTCTAATTGTTCTTTGGTTGATTTGTTGGTGATACAGTTTTTGATGTTGGCATTCGTTGAGTCAAACGTTCCCATCTGCAGACCACAGCTGGTGCTCATATTTTCTCATCTGACATTGCTTAGCTCGATCAGCGAAGCGCTGAGCTCTAAATGGCTATGATAGCAAAGCCTCCCACGGCACAGTCATTTCATCCGTTTCCCATTAAGTTAGTTAAAGGCATTACGGGAAACCCTTCCTATGCGGTATTCCGCGGAACTGAGCATCCAGTTCTGAACATAGGCCACCCCTTATTACGCAAGGGACTCGGCACTGGGCACAGAACGAAAAGCAGCCCTTATTACTGACAGGTAAGAACATGTGCTGGGACATATTTACATGTGTCTGATGGGGCTCTAGTGAAGTGTCACTGCAGAAGTGTCATGGTGATACCTATCCTAACTCAGAGCCATAGAGAGAGAGAGAGTTGTGACACTCTTTGATGTTGCCGCCACACGATCAAAAGTTCCAAAAAACCTGTGCTGAATGGCTGAATCGCAGGAGGGTGGGATGTACTTCTGAATGCTGGAAGGTCCTAACTATCCGTCCTTTTTATTTCCTCTACCACTTAGCTTGAAGTGGCCTTTTATTCTATGCAAGAAGGCTACCTTAATTCATTAATATGTTCTAATTGCACTGTATCTTGATCATTCTCTTTTTGAGAGTTGTTTTGGATAAAGGTAGCATCTAAATGTCAAAATGTATGTAAATGTACCTATGGGGGGGGGGGCTGTATTCATTTTGTCATTGTGCACAGGATAGCCCATGTTTGTGTTTGTCTGAAGTCAGCAAAGTGTCTTGTGTGAGGTGTTCTGCTGGCTGCCGTATACAGTACCTGTGGTGATAGTAGGCCCGCGGTCCAATAGAACACATGGTGAAGAATGCCAAAGAGAAGGCAGGCAGGGTCCATGTCGCTATGGCAAAGCCATACCATTCCACAATCTCCCCAAAGAAGTTTGCTCCGGACACATACTCAAACAGACCACCTACAGAAACAAGACATAATTGTTTTTGGAGTCAGTGTTTATAATGGCCTGACATTTTGGACGGGAGAACACTTTGAAATGTGCACGATTTAAATGTGCACAGATGGAATCCAGATGGCAATGAGGGTGTTTGTAGTGGGAGTGTGTAAAGGTCAAGGATTTTTTTTTTAGGTTGTCAAAAGAGACAGATGGAAACAAAGATGTTTACTTCAGATCTCTTTCCAAGGTAGCCTATTGTTGTCGTTATGAGTCATTTACACTGGAAGTCTACACTTTCACATTCTGCAGATGCACACACATGGGCACGCACACATACACTCTCTCTCTCTCACACACACACACACACACACACACTCTCTCTCTCTCTCAGTCACACACACACACACACACTTCTTCATATCCTCATAATGATAGGATTACACTCAAGGTCTATCAACTTGTAAGACAGTGATAAGATGTACCTTCAGTATATCAGGCTGTATGATATAGTAGACGGGGGACTGGAGACCATGGCCATTATTTTGAACAATACCCCAACAACAACAATTAGGTTATTATAATATGAAAACTTCCCTCAAAAACTGAAATATTCATGTGCTTGGCTTGGCAAAATGAACGTGATGTCGACGGTGTCATGTGTTGGCTTGGCATGAAGTGGGATGCAAGCTGAAGTACCTCTGGGAATTTTGTAGGCGGTTTCCCCGGGTCTTCTCAGGCCTCGTAAAACGTGATCACTGTGAACGTTGATGGCCATTCCGAGGAAAAACATGAGCAGTCCTACAGTTAAGGAAGACCAGCACATGTGCAGTTCACATGTCAATAAAACAACTACTGCTTATATATCTACCACCATCTAGCATTGCAAATAACACAACACAAAACCTTAAAACAGACATCATGTTTATGCATAATGGGCCTAGCACTAGAAAGTTAAAGAGTCATTCATTCTAATAAACATGTGCATTGGTGTGTAACTTTGACAAAAGGCCAAGGTTATGCTGAAGATAACCAAAGAAACAATTCTAAACCTGGTATGAAAACAAAACAACTGGCAGTGGGCCCTTGTACTGTAGCTTCAGTTCAGTGTCAGTCTTAATACATGTTAGACATTCAAATTCCATCCCCTGAGTGAAGGATCGGAGCGGAGGGAGGGCTGGTTGTGGTTGTGGTCTTGAGTCACACCACCTACTCCTCCAATCTCCCTCCCACTCCTTTCCCATCCCTCTGGACTGAACTTATCGCAACATGAAATCTTATGAGTTATGGTTTGTTTATTATGGTATTTGTTTATTTTCATTAGGCTATTGATCATTGCTATTGCATTGGCATTGTTGTTTAATGTTGTCATTTTCCTTATTGTAGTCGTACCGACATTTTAGAACTGTCCACTGTTCATTTCTAACGACTGTATTGTTTTTATTTGTAAGTTGCTTTGGACAACAGTGTCTGCTAAATCATGTAACCAACTATAACCATAAAGGTCATAATAGAAGAAGAAGAAGACATAATTTAACTCTTCCTCCTCGTCCTCCTCACCTGTTACCATAACCATAAATGTCACAGAGGAAGAGGAAGAAGAAGAGGACACATTTCAACTCTTCCTCCTCTTCCTCCTCCTCCTCCTCCTCACCTGTGATCAGACGTGGGTCCCGTGCCCAGGTGTGGTCGTACTGGGCGCAGTGCAGCAGGTTGTGCCCCTGCAGGGCTCCGCACACGGTGCAGAAGATGGTGGCAGACCGGACCGTCTGCACAGGCATGGGCTTGCCCCGCGTCAACAGGGAGAAGACAAACGTCCTGAGGGGAGAAAAGAATAACAAACACATGCGCACACACGCACACACATGCACACACACACACACACACACACACACCAGACACACACACACACACACACACACACACACACACACACGCACACACACACACGCACACACACACACGTGCACACACACACACACACACACACACACACACACACACACGCGCGCACACACGCGCACACACACACACACACACACACACACACACACACACCATAAATTATGGCACATACAGTAACTCTCTGACATTTAGCCTATTTTTACATTTGCCTGACTTCATAAGAATAGTGTTTGCATTATTACGCACATTTGTGCCACGCTTTTTTAAGTACAGCACTTGATATTGCAGGTTAGGGCAGGGTGAGGGGTTGTTAACACATACCAGCGTGAAGTTACATAAACAGTGTTATTTATGACAAAGTGCCGGAGCCTGCTGTGCACGCAGCGCTGCAAGTCAGAGAGATTAACATCAGCGGGGGGGCGCCACCGATTTGGCAAGACGTGAATGGCAAGATGTCTTCACCATTACTTAACCGTGTCAAAAACCATCAACGGTTGAGGAAGAGGCATGAATGGCAAGATGTCTTCACCATTACTTAACCGCGTCAAAAAGACAAAAACCATCAACGGTTAAGGAAGAGTGTGGATCTGAAGCAAGAGGACACCAGAGCACAAGGGGCTTACAAGGCTCTAATATATCAAACCACACACTACTGTAGGTGAACTGCACAACAATATTGACTATAATGACAACACTATAAAGATACAAAAAAAAAGTTAGATTTAGAAGTGTTCGATAATTTGTCTTGTTTTAAGTGTTAAACTTTACACTATAATCTTATTTTTCATATATTTCTTATATTCCATGCAGCAAGATAATCTCACTTGACAAGATTTCTTGAATAAAGATAATTAAATCTAAAAATAAGATTATTGATTTCAGACACCCCTTTTTTTGCAGTGAGGGTGAAATCAAGGGTTGAGTGATAGTAATAGTAGTAACTGCCAACCAGGATGAACATGTATGATGGAGGTTGACTTCAAATGAAAGTCACTAGTCTTTTTGTTTTGTTGAAATAGTGTGGTCTTGAAGGAATTTATTTAGAGAACTCTGTTGCCTGTGTGCGAAACACATCCTAGCACCCATATTTTATTGTATATCAAATTAGCTTAATTATTGTTCCAAGTCATGCACCGACGACAGCCCGCCTTAGGGTATTATCTGTCATAAGAAGGTCATAAAAATTCAGAGCCCACAGCTGAAGAAGCCCTTCATCTCACACATACACAGACACACATGAACACAGTGGAAGTACCATAAAGAGCCAACAGCTGAAAATGACACCATTCATCTCACACAGACAACAGACACAGACAACAGACACACACCAGCACGGTACCTGCGGAAGCACCAGCAATAAAGGGCCAACAGCTGAAGATGCCATTCATCTCACACAGACAACAGACACAGACAACAGACACACACCAGCACGGTACCTGTGGAAGTAGCGTAAATAAAGGGCCCATATAGCTTAAGAAGTCATTAATCTTACACAGCCAACAGACACAGACAACAGACAACAGACACACACCAGCACGGTACCTGTGGAAGTAGAGTAACTAAATGGCCCATAGCTTAAGAAGTCATTCATCTCACACAGACAATAGACCACAGACAACTGACACAGACAACAGACACACAGCAGCACGGTACCTGTGGAAGTAGAGTAACTAAAGGGCCCATAGCTGAAGAAGTCATTCATCTCACACAGACAACAGACACAGACAACAGACAACAGACACACACCAGCACGGTACCTGTGGAAGTAGAGTAACTAAAGGGCCCATAGCTGAAGAAGTCATTCATCTCACACAGACAACAGACAACTGACACACACCAGCACGGTACCTGTGGAAGTAGAGTAACTAAAGGGCCCATAGCTGAAGAAGTCATTCATCTCACACAGACAACAGACAACTGACACACACCAGCACGGTACCTGTGGAAGTAGAGTAACTAAAGGGCCCATAGCTGAAGAAGTCATTCATCTCACACAGACAACAGACAACTGACACAGACAACAGACAACAGACACACAGCAGCACGGTACCTGTGGAAGTAGAGTAACTAAAGGGCCCATAGCATAAGAAGTCATTCATCTCACACAGACAACAGACAACTGACAACAGACAACAGACACACAGCAGCACGGTACCTGTGGAAGTAGTGCAGACAGTAGGTGCAGAGCAGCAGGCCTGTGCCCAGGCCCGGGCGTGCGTCTGTGGCGAGGGCGAGGAGGACGGGCACCAGGAAGGCGGGCAGCTCCTGGATGAACCAGCCCAGGGCGGCGGGCAGCAGCTTGCGGTCGTAGCTCGCCGGCACGTAGCGGCCGTACGGCCCCGAGACCTGCCGGTCGGCGAACAGGTACGCCACACCTGCGGCCATGAACGCCCAGCTGAGCCAGAACACAGTGCCGTCCAGACACTGCATGCTGCCTTTGGTTTCCCTTCTTTATCCTGTGTGTGCTCCCTCGCTCTCTCTCCCTCTCTGTTTCCCACTCTATCCCTCTCTCTCTCTGTCTCGAGCCCTTTTTTTAAAAAGCCCTGTTCCTCCTCTTTATTCTGTGTGCTCCCTCGCTCTCTCTTTCTCTCTCTATCCCTCTCTCTCTCTGTCTCAAGTCCTTTTTAAAAGCCCCGTTCCTCCTCTTTAGTCTGTGTGCTACCTCACTCTCTCTTTCCCTCTCTCTCTCTCTCTGTCTCAAGTCCTTTTTAAAAGCCCTGTTCCCCCTCTTTATTCTGTGTGCTCCCTCTCTCTCTCCTTCTCTCTTTCCCTCTATATCCCTCTCTCTGTCTATAGTCCTTTTAAAAAGCCCTGTTCCCCCTCTATATTCTGTGTGCTTCCTTGCTCTCTCCTTCTCTCTTTCCCTCTCTCTATCTCAAGTCCTTTTTGAAGACCCGGTTCCCCCTCTTTATTCTGTGTACTCCCTCCCTCTCTCCCTCCTTCTCTCCTTCTTCTCTCTAGAGACCGGTCTTTACTACCTACTCCCCCTTTTCCTCTCTGACTGCCTCCCTCTCTCCCTCCCTCTCTCTCCGGACTGGCTGTATAAACTCTATCACTCTCTATGCTCTTATCTTTCTTTCTTTTTCTTTTCTTTCCCTCTCTCTCTCTCTCTCTCTCTCTCTCTCTCTCTCTCTCTCTCTTCTTCTTCTTCTGTTTCTCTCCAGTGCTGTTGCTGCCCCACCAGAAGCAAACAGAAAAGGGAACACTGACTGGGGTAAAGTCAGCAAAAGTCCGGTGCCTGAGACCCTGACCCCACCCCTCTTCATGTTTTGCTGCGTGTGAATGGTCAAGTGGCTGGGCCCGCCCAGTTTCCAAGGCTCCTCCCATGTTATGCAAGTTGGCACTCTAAAGCGGAATCCCCATGTAGCTGGGCCAACTAGGGAATGCGCTCTCTTTCTCTCTCTCGCTCTCTCTCTCTCTTTCTCAGGTTCAAATTCAAAGGTGCTTTATTGGCATGACAAATAGTTAGACATTTGTATTGCCAAAGCAATTATTACATTGAATATACAGGTAGGCCTATAAGACATGGACATAACAGACAAGTAATCGGAATGTACATCTCTCTCGTTCTCTCTCTCTCTCTCTCTCTCTCTCTCTCTTGTTTCAATTTACCACAGGGAATAATCTATTAACATCTAACATGCACTGGCAAGCACACACAAACACACACACACACACACACACACATACTCTCTCTCTCTCTCTCTCTCTCTCTCTCTCACACACACACACACACACACACACACACATACACTCTCTCTCTCTCTCTCTCTCTCTCTCTCTCTCTCTCTCACACACACACACACACACACACACACATCCACTGTTATATATTAGGGGCTGAAGAAAGAAGAAAAGGGAAATGGAGCGATCCAGTGAGTGGGAACACAGAAACAGGCCTGTGCAAATTTGAATTAAAGTATAACGTCTGAGTAAAGTGAAACTCCAGAGTATAAACAACCTACAGTATGGGTCTATTTACGGTAGTTAACAACTTAACAACCTTTTGATTGAGAGCAAAAATGTGTTAATTGGTTTCGTGACCAGTTTATTTGCGTCAACAGGGCAAGGTGCCATGTCACTATCGTAACACTAACAATGCTCAAAATACAAGTGTGGTGAGGGCTTCTACAGACAAACCAGTAGTACAGTAAACTTGAAAGTGAAAGTGAAAGTGTAGACAGAGGTTATCACAAGACTGTATCTGTAGGAAGAAAATTCCATGGCTTGCTGATCCGGTATCGTCATATCAGCAGGCGCATTTGATCCTGCAGCGCAGCGCAGTGCAGATCTGTCTGAATCTTTCAGCACAAACACGTCTTGCGTTTAATCAGATCTGTGCAGCGCTGATCCGATCGAATGCGTCCGCTGATTTGAGGTCACCAGACAAGGAAGCTCAAGTCCGCCACTCACTCAACCGGCTCCAGTTTGCATACCTGGAGAAGGTGGGTGTCGAGGATGCTCACCTGTGCCGACTGCACAGAGCGCCATTTCACCTGGACAAGGGGAAAAGTTCTATAATAATAATAATAATAATAATAATAATAACAATAATAATAATACATTCTATTTATAATGCTCTTTTCATCACTGATCTCAAAGTGCTACAGGTTAAAAACAAAAAATATGATGAGCAGTTTGATGAAAAAAAAAAGGTTCTGTGAGAATCACGCTCTTCCATTTCTCCAGCGCCTCTAACACGTTTCAGTCTGTCAGACTGAGAGACAAGCTTGCGCAGATGGGGGTTGATGCTCTCCTGGGATCCTGGATCACAGACTACCTGACGAAGAGACCACAATCCGTCAGGCTGATGGACTGCTTCTCAGAGACGGTGATCAGCAGCACCAGAGCACCCCAGGGGACTGTGCTGTCCTGTTCATCCTGTTCACCATGTACACAGTCTGGCTATCACCATCACCACTCATCTCGGTCATACTCCATCACATGTAATAAAAATGGGGTAAGTTCTAATATTTCAACAAACAGCAGTGTTAGAGCACACACACACGCACACACACACACACACACACACACACACACGCATACACGCACAGATGCATGAACGAACCCACACACAAACACACACACACACACACCAATCACTTTGTATTTGTATTCATGAAATGTTTAGCTAGTCTGGCTATCAGTATCACCACACTAAGCTCAATCTTTTAAGATCGAAAATCTGGTCTGGGGAGTCTGCGCTTTATTTCTACTGCACAAGAGGCAAGATCAATGGGCATCGTTCAAATGCCTCTGTACGTTTGGATATAGTCCTTCAACCAATCAGACCAACGATACGGGTGCATCTTTTGGATAAGTTTGTGATTGGACCCAAAGGTTGTGGACAGGAAGCAGGAGATAGATGTGCAGGTTTCCAGCCTGAGCTGCCAGGCGAAATCCAAATTTGCAGGCAGGTCAGGCAGGGTTCACCCAGTTTATGTCCACATCTGACTTCAGCTGCAACTCTGAGTCAGGCCACATGCAGAAGTTATTGGATGACACTGCAAATGTGAGGGCTATCAGGGAAGGTTAAGCACAGGAACCTGGTTGATGACTTTGCACAATGACTCAACCATCTGCACCACAACACAACAAAGACCAAGGAGATGGTGGTGGATTTCAGGAGATCTAAGCTGCCAGTCTGTACTGAAGGGGTCAATGTGGAGGTGGTCAGCATATAGGGCTGCACGATTTGGGGAAAATATCTAACTGTGATTTTTCTGTAGAAAATTTTGCAATTTGCAATTTTCGATATGATTTTTGAATGTCAATGAACTGATTCAGCTCAATATTCCAAATGTCTCTATATTTTGAAACTGACCATGAGCTGACACATTAACACAGTAGCAACATCAACGTCAACAACGGGTTTCTTTCTCCATCAAAAAAACAAGCGCTCTGGAGGGCATATTCTCTTCGCTTCCTCTTGGGGGCGCTAAAAGCATAGTAGCTAAAGAACTGGGCCAGCATGCAGAATTCTACCATATGTGGAAGGGTACGAAAGGGGGCGCAAGCATAAAAAAGTTTGTAACTGAAGCGCGTAAACAAATGGCTTACGCGTAGCCTGGCTATCACCAGATTAAGATCAATCTGTTAAGATTAAACATTAGCCTGGGGAGTCTGTGCTGTATTTCTACATGCACAAGAGGCATGATCAAGATGGGCATAGTTCAAATGACTCTCTCAGGCCCATCTTGTCTGCCTCATGCCCAACTTCTCATCAACTCATCAAAAGCCTTAAAGGGAGAGTTATCACACACTGACAGTAAACTCCGTCAGAAGCTAACCACACTCACGCCACAGCACACTGCCTCGGGCCAGTCTGCCCAGGAAAACAGCTTCCTAACGGGCACGTGGTATCCTGCCATGCAGATGTGTCCACAACGTACTGCAGATGCTCAGCTTGGAGACACTCACTGGCTCAGGAAGTCATTTCAGCCAGCTAACGTCACAGCAAAGGAAACAAATTAAGGCATGCCTCTCATTTGGTCTTTCATACATGTCCTTCCCTTCCTTCCTCGATCCTTGTCCTCACTGATCTAGATAAAGAATGATGGGGCGGCAACAATGGGTCTGTCTGTCCAGTGTTGGTTATAGATCAGTGGGAGCGCCCCTCGAGGACCGAGCATCGAGGAGAGAGTTTGAGAGCCACCCAAAATATGAAGTGCAGATGTGCCCGTGGGGAACTGCAGTGTAGATGTTCATCTTGGAGACACTCACTGGCTTATTAGAGAGACACTTCAGCCAGCTACGTCACAGCAACGGAAACGAACTCGAAGTGCAGAATTTTTCCCCTCCAGGTCTTTTAAAGTTGACATTTAGTCATCTTTCAGCGCCTGTGTGTTTCCACTGGAATGCAGCCAGGTGCTCTTGCGTCAGCACGTTCCTGCCTAGCTAAGCAGAGGCAGAGAGTAGCGGAACAGCTGGAATGACTCTGGCTCTGATGTGGCGAGGATGGACTCTCGGACCAGATCTTTTCACACACACACACACACCACACACACACACACACACCACGCACGCACGCACGCACGCACGCACGCACGCACGCACGCACGCACGCACGCACGCACACACACCACGCACGCACACACACACACCACACACACACCATGCACACACGCACGCACGCACGCACGCACGCACGCACGCACGCACGCACGCACGCACGCACGCACACACACACACACCACGCACACACACGCACACATACACACATGCACACACACACATCGCAAACATCTTTCTCTCCTTCACTCACGGCACGCACAAACACAATTTGTGCCACCCCGGATTGGTGAGCACACCTGATGCACAAGAAGCCTATCACCCCCAACCGACTATGAGGCTCACCAATCAGAATTTCCGTACCCCTCCCTCACACACTACACACGCCCACCAACCAGAAGTGGCCCTCCACCCACTACACAGCAACTCAATAAACAGAGGAGCGTGTTCAGTGGCAGACTCAGTCATGCTCTATACAGACAGGTTGAGGAGGTACTTTGTCCCCAGGGCTATCCAGCTTGGCCAATATTAGCCCTCCTACAAAATCAGGACTCAACACTTTTAGAGAAGTATGCTGGCGAACATGGACAATGAACGAACATGAATTTTTACATTTCTGTGTTGTTATGGAAGTGAGATATAATGTGTGTATGTATGATTGTTGTGTTATAGTTGTATAAACTAGATGCCTAATTTCCCTCAGGATGAATAAAGTAGCTTATCTATCTATCTATCTATCTACATGTATCTATCTATCTATCTATCTATCTATCTATCTATTGTATCTATCTATCTGTCTGTCTGTCTGTCTGTCTGTCTGTCTGTCTGTCTGCATGGCCTACTTCTGTTAAGTGACTGTCAGTGAAACATGTGGAAGAGTGGTAGAGCAACTATCTGCAGATTGAAGCAGGTCAGCGGAACTGTCTCGTTTTGGACACTGTCTGCAGTGAGAGACGTTAATTTGAACTTTCCACCCATTTAAACTATGAATGTAAACTATTGCAGGCATTAGATTAGATAAGATTACATTTTATTGTCATTGTGCAGAGTACACGCACAGAGACAACGAAATGCACTCACATACTGGGTCAACGTGGGCCAGACGAATTTTGCTATCTTTTAATTGTGTGAAAACTATCAAGTGCTGGGTGCAATAATATGTGATACAAAAACCTGATAATCTATTTGTAGAGATACTCAAAGGGGGAAAAATACACTAATAATAGGTCTTGCCTAATTATAGGCTTTTCTCAATGCACGAGCATTGAGAATAGCCGAATGGCTGAAACGTCTGCTCACCCAGTAAAAAGAGTTTCTTCAGCAAAGACTTTGTCTATTTTTTACAGAGTGCGAACCCTCACTACCTTTTTCTGATATCTTTTGGTTTAACGCACCTGACTAAAAATAATTTCATCAAGAGCGCAACAGTATCCCACCTTCTAATTATAGGCTTTTAGAAGTCAACTATAGGCTTGTTGCAGTCTCTTTAACATCAAGGTCATTTAGGAGCTTAAGCTACGGCACATGTTTGGGGTTCCGACCTACAAAGAAAAATATCTGTAGGTAGGCCTATGGGATGAAAACGTTGTAGTTAAAAGTAAAAGTAGGCCTATAGATAGGCAACAATATCCTGGTTTAATAATCCAGGTTTGATTTCAGGCCTGGACTGGAGGAAAGAACACATCTCCAAGTCGGTTCGATAATGTACATTAGGCATCGGTCAACGTGGCTTTTGTGATTCACAGGCTAAAATCATTGAACTATTTTAACTAGCGTTAAAATGATCTTCTGCATGACTTAAATTACATTTTTTTCTCAATCGCTTTGGTAGGCTACATTTCTCAGATCAGAATTGAAATTCTCAAAACTACCTGTTCAATCTTCAGATCATTGTGTCACTTGTGCACATCAAAAAAAGCAGTTTCTCATTCCTTTGATCAAGTTGCAAATGCGTTGGTACATCCATGCAAATTATCAGCCTACAATTATCGGCTAATAGTCTCACCCACACAACATTTAGGCATTAGTTCATAGTATAGCCTAAGTCTTTACATGCAAAATGGTTGAACATGTTGTCATATGAGAATTTCTGGCCCAAAAGACAGGAACATCAGGAGGTGTAGGAAGACTGTAGGCCTAATTCCTACAACACTGAATTTACAGTTTCCCTATGAGATTGTCCTATGGTCACATTCCTACTTCCCCCCCCCCTTGTTTCCCCTTTGTAGGCTACTTTGCATAGTCTTTTCCTTTCTTTATCGCAGTGATATGGTCTGTCAACAAATTACAGTAAGAAACAGTAAAAGCGTAAATGTGAATCTTGTCCAGTCTCTTGCAATCCAACTCCCACATAGACTAGGCTATAGGTGTAACCTACAGTACAATTTACAGAAATTGTCATCAAAACGTCAGCCATATTGCTTCAGATTCAGAACATCCCTCCAGAGGGGTAGACTGAGTACAGTTGGGACAGTTTTTGCTTTCCCCATTACCACTTGACAGTTTGACTGTAAAAAGCCATTGAAAATAACTGTTTTTTTACATGGTATATCTTTGATCTGTGCACTAAAATAAAACCCAAAGTATATATCCGTAAATTGTTTAGATTTTTCACAATTAACTCATAAACACAAGGTGGAATTTTGTCTCAACCGTACCCTAATATATTGAGTACAGTTGAGACATGGTACAGTTGAGACGCCCATTCATGATGCCGGAAGGCTGACTAGCCATTCACTGCAAATGTAGCAAACTTTTTAAAATGTGTAATCTGAGTGTTTCTTTTTATTTTAATCCATTTTTTAAAATCTAAATTCACATCAGATAGACATGCAGGGACAAATGTTTAAAGATGAAAATATATTTTTTTTCCCTTGGTTTTATCATGGCTAATTTTCAAATTATGATGTAATCCTTAAAATCTTCATGTTATAAGATATATTCATTAAAAATACATAGATTAAATATCAAAAACATTCATTTTATTGACATTTGTGTTCTATATTGCCTAAATGCCATCATAATATGCACAAATAAACACCATGCAATCCAATGGGATTTTATCTGGGTACAGTTGAGACAAAGTGTCTCAACTGTACCCTTCTGACCATCTTGCACATTTTTCTAAATAATGCAACAACCTTGCATGAAAGGATGTCATGAAATATGTCAGTTTGTAGCACAGAATGACCTTTGCAATGATGTAAGAAAAGTATAGCCTAACAGTCACATTGGAGTAATAAGATATTCACTGTGGAAGGAACATGGTTAAGTGAAATTCTCACTATGGTAAAAATACTTTTGCCAATATCTTTGGACAGGAGATATGCAGTGTCCAAATTTCCCATGATTAAATATGTGTAACAAAAATCATAGATCTTGGTTTGCAGGCAAGATATTTAAGGTGTCTCAACTGTACACATGACCCAACTGTAGCCTACTCAGTCTACCAAGTACACTGACAACATGACTAAGCCATTTGACTGTCTTATCCGTAGCCTACACAATTTTTTACAGTCTATGGTATAATGACACAAGGACTTGTCATTCTGATGCACTGACATGTTCACATGACCCAAATTTAGTTTTGAGAGATGAACTAAGGATTTTGGGCAAGAAACTGGATTTTGCAGGTAGGCTAGCCTAATCCATGGCGTTTTACCATTTGTAGAAATTGTTTTGAGAAATGCAGCCTACTGTTTTGCTAATCTCAAGGATGATTTGAGAAATGTTCCAAAGTCAGGAGGTGTGAGAGGATTTGTGTCCAACCCAGACCTACAGAGAACAATTTAAAGTGACGTAAGCTTTGGTGTGACCGTCACGTGGTCATGCAGAGATCAGCTGAGCAGCTTACTTCCTTCTTGGCATTTGTTGTTTTTTCAGAGAGGAAAAATAGCCGGTCAGTCTGAAGACTGACGCATTCTTTGCCTTTATTGATGAGAAATTATAAAAGCGTCAGGCGGGGACAGCTATAATTCGCTTCTTGAGCATATAGACTCCATCTGTCCAGTTTTTGTGCACGGCATTTAAACTTGTAGTCGACGATATTTGTATGTTACCGAAGCGAGCTAGCTGAGTGGATTGGAAAACATCAGTGAGTATTGTATTTTTAAGCTTTTGCTGACGAAATAGGCTACGTGCTTTACTCTCATAGCGATTTCCATCGTAAGTCAGCTACATTGTAGGCTGTAGCCTACATACACGGGAATGTGACGGGGTGAGTTGTTCACCCCATTAGCAAACACGCGTCTGTCTGTCAATGGGACAGTAGACAGGTTTTTCTTCTCTGTTGACCTGATGCTGGGTGAATCAGTAGATAGAAATATATGGTTACGCTTGGTGTCACCTCACGATATATTCACACCTAAGGTTCCTCTTGGTTTGATTTTTCCCTAGCTGTGTGCATGTTGATCTAGTGGCTGCCAACGCCAGACTACATGAATACTTCGGACAGCGAGGAGGAGGTGTGCAATGAACGGACAGCCTTGGTCCAGCCCGAGAGTCCGACCGTACCGAGCTACAACCGAGACTCTGACATGGACCTTCCTCAGGATGGAGAACTAAAGAGGGTTAGTAGGCCTGTAGGCTACAGTTCCCCGCCAGACCTTACCAGTTTTAGGAGCAATACAAGTAGCCTAATACAAGTTTAGGAACTATGGCGCATAGGAACTGCGAAATCTGTATCACACGACACGTGACATATCAAAATGTGAGTCTGTGAGATGGTTTTTTTTATATGATAGGCCTATCCCTCAAACGGTTGGAACTTCAACTTCAACTGTATTTATTTGTCCCTCAATGGGAGGAGGAGTGAGGAGCATAACAACATACAACACAAACCACTCACATAAACAAGGGACAGATCACAGATGACAAAGTCAAAGGCAACATAGTTGGACATTGTGATGCTTATTATGGTCTGGTCTGCTTGTAAAAACTGTTCTGTATATTTTGTTCTACTCATCACTGCTAGTAGAGAAACCCAAGGTCAATAAGCTGTTTCAGGTGTAATCTAGACATTCCCATATTTGTTGTCAAATTGCTATTGGGTTATATTTGTTACCTTTTTATCATGAAAAGGCACATTTTTGAATGACAATCTAGTCAGAACACATGGAACTGGCTATGTGGTTGCCCAGCAACTCCAAAAGTTGCCCCATGTAATCACTTTAGCATTAGGCTACAAGTAGTGGTTTCCCAGCTTGTCCTCTAGTTCGAGAATACATCATCAGATATTCTCTCAATCACTTTGTTTGGAAGGATAATTTCCCATGGTCAACTGTCAACGGTCAACTGCTATTGTGTATCAAATTGCTGTAGAAAATAGATTGACATTGACATTACCAGCTCCTTTTGAAACGAACAACAACAAAAGAACAAATGCAGGGGAGAAAAAGCTAGTTCCATAAAGAACATTTTGATATGTGGAAAAAAAAAACTGCAGGGGGCGAATAAAGGGGCGAAAAGGTGAAATCTGATTGGTACGTTCTTTTTTTTTTTTTTTCTTGTGCAGCGGCATGTGGTGCGGACGCCAAGTCCGACCAGGCGGCCGGCGCGGCCCGTGTCCGGCCGCGAGTCGTCGACGGAGACGGACGAGGAGGAGCTGACGCTGAAGTACGGGGCCAAGCACGTCATCATGCTCTTTGTGCCAGTCACGCTGTGCATGGTGGTCGTCGTGGCCACCATCAAGTCCGTCAGCTTCTACACGGAGAAGAACGGCCAGCAGCTGTGAGTGGCATCGTCTGGACACACACACACACACACACACACACACATATGCTCCTCACACAGACAGACACCAAGTGTTTTGGATAATGATAGATACAAGACCATGGTTTCTGACGCTGCTTTGCATGTGGTTGCCCTCATTATAATATGGGGACGTTACATCTGGTGTCATTTTGCACAGTGTCTTGTTGTTGATCGGATTATCTTGGCTCTGTGGTGCGAGTAACTGCCCTGTCCCATTCGTTGGAAATCTTAGTTGAATAATTCTGAAGTTTATTGGGGCCACTTACACCAAACAACTTTGACAAGATTTGGGAAAGATTCTTGAAAGATTGTAGTCTTTTGAGTAAGGCTTGAGGCTTGGGGGGCACTAGTTAGAAGACTCCAATCTTTTAAGAATCTTTCCCAAATCTTGTCAAAGTTGTTTGGTGTAAGGAGGCCATACGATGTCTTGAATGTTTCAGAAGGCTGCCCCTTAGTCTATCTTATGTTATGATTCGTCATCCTCCTTTTGTAATGAATTTAGGATATTGGAAGTAAGGCTTAAGATGTCGTCTCCTTACAGTAGGATGTGATATTCAGGTGTTATCCAAAGGAGTATGTTAGTTGATTGGCCTCAACGGACTTCCTCTTGCTGTGCCCGGTGGTTTATTTGGTCATCATCAAGTGTGTCAGCTTCTGTAGAAAAGAACACACACACACACACACATACACCCACCCACCCACACACACACACACACACACACACACACACACACACACACACACAGACACAAACACTATCTCTAGGGGGACAGACTTCCTCTTTCTCTCCACAGTCATATATCTGGTTTCCTTACATGCAGTATAATGTCATACTGAGATGCCTTTTATAGTGTATCATTACAGAATAGCTATATGAGCTTTACATAGCTTCAGAATAATCAACCCAGATCTGAAGCAAGACTCTGTTATGTGATGGTGTGTGTGTGGGTGGGGTGGGTTGTGGCTCGAGGGGAGATTAGGTCTCTGTGAGTCTGTCTTCCGGTCCTTACATGCAGTGTAATGTGATCCTGAGGTGCCTTTTGTAGTATAACATTATGGCGATGGGGAGATTAGGTCTCATTGGCCCATTCTCAACCTCTCTCCTCGATCCTCGATGCTCGGTCATCCAGGCTCGTTCCCACTGATCTATAACTAGCACTGGATAGACTATCCCATTGTTGCCGCCCCATCATTCTTTATCTAGATCAGTGGGAACGAGGACCGAAGTAGGAAGGGAGGATAGATAGGGTGCCTCTCATTCGGGGGTTTAAACGTCCTCCCTCCCTCCTCGGGCCTCAATCCTCACTGATCTACATAAAGAATAATGGGGTGGCAACAATGGGATAGTCTATCCAGAGTTAGTTATAGATCAGTGGGAACGCCCCTCGAGGATCGAGGAGAGATGTTGAGAGACACCCATAAAAAAGCGAATGAGAGTAGGTGCCTCTCATGCAGCGTTTATACGTCCTCCCTCGCTCCTCGGGCCTCGATCCTCACTGATCTACATAAAGAATGATGGGGCGGCAACAATGGGATAGTCTATCCAGAGTTAGTTATAGATCGGTGGGAAGAACGCCCCTCGAGGATCGAGGAGAGATGTTGAGAGGCACCCATAAGGTGCCTCTCATGTAAAGTTTATACGTCCTCCCTCGCTCCTCTGGCCTCGATCCTCACTGATCTATATAAAGAAAGATAGACGAAGGGATAGACTATTGTTGTTGCCGCCCCATCATTTTTTATGTAGATCAGTGAGGATCGAGGCCCGAGGAGCGAGGGAGGACGTATAAACTTTACATGAGAGGCACCTATGAAAAGACGAATGAATGAGAGTGTGTGAGTCTGACTTCCTGTTCCTGTTGCTCAGCATCTACACGCCCTTCACCGAGGACACGCCCTCCGTGGGCCGCCGCCTGCTCAACTCCGTGCTCAACACCATGATCATGATCAGCGTCATCGTCGTCATGACCATCTTCCTCGTGGTGCTCTACAAGTACCGCTGCTACAAGGTGAGGACACCGCCCCCCCCCCCCCCCCGAGTCTCCCTCACTGATCTATAAAGAATAACTGGGATAGCGCATCTACGTCATAAACCTGAAGCCTCAGCGCGGCGGCCATATTGGGACCACTTGCCAGTCGAATGCATAGACAGTAAAAGAATGTTGCCGTTCGGCAACAATGGAACTTGAACACTGCGCCGCCATATTGGGACCACTCGGGACAGTTCCATTGGCTTTCATTGTTGATGGGGCGGCAACAATGGCATAGTCTATCCAGTTATTCTTTATAGATCAGTGGTCTCCCTGAACTGACACCGCCCCGAGTCTCCCTGAACTGCTATCCACCTCTTTAACAGCCAGGACTATGCACACAACTGAAGCGTTTCCGTTTGTGGAGTGTAGAGGCTTCAGTCAACAGTCAACAGAAGTGCCTGCTCTACAGTAGATGCGACAGAGCCAAGTGCACATCCACCTCTTTAACAGCCGGGCAGGGAACTGAAGCGTTCCGTTTGTGGAGCGTAGAGGCTGCGGCGATTAACTTCCACTACAGTCCACAGAACTGCCTGCACCAGATGCGAGAGAGAGCCGAGTGCACATTTGAAACAAAATTAGAGCAGTCTTGCAAAAACTATGTTTAGGTGCCATGAGTGGAATGCTTCAGTGTAGCCAGCCCAGCTGTAAGGGGAACAACCTGGGGGTGCGTTTCCCAAAACCGCACTCGCTAACCTGTTAGCATCTAGGCTGGTTGCCTCCAACAAAGTTGCTAACTTTGTTACAACTACAGTTTTGGGAAACACGCCCCTTGCTGCTAGTGGGTGCTGAGGTGCAGTTGTCAGCCCTGCTGATAAATACAGATAAATACTCATTTCATACAGGTATTAATTTTGTTTGGTTTGAAAATGAAGCTTACTCTAATCTCTAATCCCCCCCCCCCCACCCCCCCACACACATTCTTACTAACATTCCCATATAGCAGTACAGAGTAAATGCTGATAAGGCTGATATGAAACGATTGCACAACCTTCATTTGAGTACCTCTGCAAAGGCAGACTGGCCTTTAGTGACCACTTCCTCCTGTATTGTTTCATGTGACATCCACAACCCTATAAGGCACAACAGAGTTCATGTTTTAATGAAAGCCATATTTGTTATCCATTCAACACTCTGAGCTGTCCTGTTGTCTAGGCCTATTATATTACTTGAGGTTTTAATTACCATGGTATTGTTTCATTATTGGTAGCAAGATTCTTAGACACAGTATAAGTCATAAATAATTACTTGGTTTGGATACAAAAATATGGCCCTGTCCCGACACTCTAAAACCGATGCAGTGCTCTCATCCCACTGTAGTGCCTGAAGTGATTGTTCTCTGTGAGCGTTTAATTTCCCTGGAGGTCTGTGGTGTTCCACACAGCACTGAAAGACACCAATGGCAGTAAAAACATGACTGTGTGAACTTCAGTTGACTGTGACTGAACACATTTGGATGCTGTTTAATGCAGTTGTATGCATGAGGACACCCTGCTAAGGACTTTTGTTTCTGATTGTTTGTTTGTTTGTTTGTTTGTTTGTTTGTTTGTTTGTTTGTGTGTACAGTTTATCCACGGCTGGCTGATCCTCTCCTCCCTCATGCTGCTCTTCTGGTTCAGCTTCATGTACCTGGGGTGAGTCTCACTGGAGCTACTTTCTCTTTCTCTCTTCATCTCTTTCTCTCTCTCTCTCTCTCTCTTTCTTTATTTCTCTCTCCCTCGTTCATCTTTCTTACTCTTCCAAGACTCATTCTCCATATCTCTTTCTTTTCCAACTGGTATCTCTCTCCTTCTATCTCTCTCCCTCCTTTCTCTTCCTTTTGCAGCTGGTCTTTCTCTCTCTCTCTCGCTCTCTCTCTCTTGCTCTCTCTCTCTTCCTTCTCATTTTACTTCTATTCAGTATATCTTTGTCATTTTGTATTCTCATATGACACTCCCGTAGTTGTTGTTCTGCCAGTTGATTTTCCAGAGGCCCTCAGGCCAATCTGGACACTGTGACCAGACACAAGTGAATACCAGCTCTGGTGCTGGTTATTACGTTGCTCTTTTCTCTGGGAATTTAGAAAATGGTTGTATGAGGTCACATGTTAGCCCTGCAGAAGCTATACAGAAGAACCATATCATGAGTGATATTCCCCAACACTGCCACTATTGTTTGCATCTGCGCTGCACGTTGGCCCTAATAGGCACTTCTCATCCAAAGTGACTCAGTACAGACTAAAAAAAGAATCTACCGGTAACTTGTGTGCATTTCCTGGGAATGTAACCAACGCTTTTGATGTTTTTGATGTACCTTTGTGCTACTACCACTGCAGTAATTCTAAACTAGGTACAGGAACATGTGGATGCACACATGTGAATGTGTCTCTCTGGACACTTTGTCATAGCATCAAGGCCCAACTGTCAGGGGGGGAAATAAACAAAAAAGAACGTATACAAAAAAGGGATATACAAAACAAAAAAAGGATAATTGGCTTTAGTTACATTTTCAGTCTGTTACAGCAACAGCAATGCCTTGAGAGCTGATTGAGTGTTGATTGTTTATACTTGGTGCACTGGCACAGTCATGTTGGAACAGGAAAGGGCCATCCCCGAGCTGGGCTTGGTCCCTTAGTTCCAGTCAAAGGAACTCTGAATGCTTCAGCATTAACCAAGAGATTTTGGACAATTCCATGCTCCCAACTTTGTGGGATGTTTGGGGATGGTCACTTCCTGTTCCAACATGACTGCGTACCAGTGCACCAAGCAAGGTCCATACAAAAATGGATGACAGAGTTTGGTGTGGATGAACTTGACTGGCCTGCACAGAGTCCTGATATCAACCCAACAGAACACCTTTGAGAGCCAGTCTCCTCATCTAATATCAGTGAAAAAATCCCATAAACACACTCCTAAACCTTCTGGAAAGCCTTCCCAGAAGAGTGGAAGCTGTAATAGCTGCAAAGGGTGGACCGACGTCATATTAAGCCCTATGGATTAAGAATAGGATGTGACTGAAGTTCATATGGGGGTCAAGGCAGGTGACCCAATACTTTTGGCAATATAGTGTATACCCCCTACTGTTCAGATCACAGCTGTTATGCTTTTTCATGTGTTTTTTGAACGTATGTTTTATTTTAGTTAAAAAAGTTGGCAATTTGTTCCATGCTGCAATTGCTCTATATCTGACTGTGCGATGAAAGGAGTTGGAATTGACCTTAGGTACAGTAAATCGCCCCGCAGCTGCATACCTTGTGTTATGGTAATGGGTATTAGAACTTTTGCAGAAGAGGTTATATTGACTCAGTGGTGTTTTGAATGTGTTTAAATGTGTTTAAAATGGTCCATGTTGATGTTAATATGGATGCATTCAGCATGCATGCATCTTCAACTTTCAACCAGTTTACGTGTGAGTGCATGTGGTTAATGTTTGTCCTGTGTGAACATCTAAGAACAAGTTGTGCTGCTTTGTTCTGGACACGCTGAAGTTTTGCCAGATGTTCTTTGGTGGCATTTGTCCAGACAATGCTGCAATATTCCATCTGAGAAAGGGCCAATGTCTCCGTAACCTTCTTTTTTATATCCGTTTTTAATCAGTGAGACGTTCAAGACGTACAACCTCTCTCTCTCTCTCTCTCTCTCTCTCTCTCTCTCTCTCTCTCTCTCCTTGCCTCCCTCCACCTCCCATTCTCTCTCCATTGCCTCCCCATTCTTTCTATTGCCCCCTCCATTGCCTCCCTCAATATCAACCTCTCTCTCTCTCTCCTCCTCCTCCACATTCTCCCTCTATTGCCTCCCTCCACCCCCCATTCTCTCTCTATTGCCCCCCCCCCATTCTTTCTATTGCCCCCTCCATTGCCTCCCTCTATTGCCCCCCCCCCCCTCCCCCAATATCAGTGAGCTGTTCAAGACGTACAACGTGGCGATGGACTACCCGACGCTGGTGATGATCATCTGGAACTTCGGGGCGGTGGGCATGGTGTGCATCCACTGGAAGGGGCCGCTGCAGCTGCAGCAGGCCTACCTCATCATCATCAGCGCCCTCATGGCCCTCATCTTCATCAAGTTCCTGCCCGAGTGGTCCGCCTGGGTCATCCTGGGAGCCATCTCCGTCTACGGTGAGGAGGGAGGGAGGGGAGGGAGGGGAGGGGAGGGGGGGTGAGAGAGAAGGAAGGAGGGAGGGAGGGAGGGAGGGGGGAGGGAGGGGGGAGGGAGGAGGGAGGGGAGGGTGGGAGAGAAGGAAGGAGGGAAGGAGGGAGGGAGAGAGGGAGGAGGGAGGAGGGAGGAGGGAGTGAGCGAGGGAGGGGAGGGAGGGAGGGAGGGAGGGAGGGAGGGGGGAGCCTCCTGCATCCAGACAGTGATACGGATCACTCCCACAATTTAATTGTTTCTTCTTTAGGTCATTTCAGACCTTCCCTGAACTTTAATCAAAATCCATCCATAAGTTTTTGAGTTACCTTGCAAACAAACAAACAAAAAGACAGACAGACAGACAGACAAACAAACAAACCCCGATGAAAACATAGCCTCCTTGGCGGAGGTAATAAAGGAGACAGACAGACGGGAAGAAAGAAAGGAAGGAAGAAAAAGGAAAAAAAGGAAATAAAGGATGAAGGAAGCAGAGAAGGAAGAAAAACCACAGTTTTTAAATAATGATCAACAACCAAAATGGCCAGTTGTCTTATTGAAGCATAAGGCCCCAAGAGGCCATGCATGGTTTAAAATGATTTTAGAAGCTACAGAGTGTTGATGATAAGCATGAGACCCAAGCCAGCAGCTTCAACTGCAACTCAATCATAGTCAAGGACTGGAATCTTTGTGTTATGTCTCTGGTTTCACTGACCTCAGATGCACTCTATCCCTGTGCTCATTCTGAGACTAACGTGTGTGTGTGTGTGTGTGTGTGTGTGTGTGTGTGTGTGTGTGTGTGTGTGTGTGTGTGTGTGTGTGTGTGTGTGTTTCAGATTTAATTGCTGTGCTGTGTCCGAAGGGTCCTCTGAGAATGCTGGTGGAGACGGCGCAGGAGAGGAACGAGCCCATTTTCCCTGCTCTCATATACTCATGTAGGTCTCATTAGTGCTCATAAGGGTAGGAGCAGACTTCACTCAAGAGTTATAATATTTTTAGAGTGCTGACCAAATGATAAGCTACAATTGGAAAAACAAGAAGAAAGGCTGCACTATGCTAGCCTGGCTAACGCCTCCCACTTCTCAAATGAGACGTGGTCTGGCAACCAGACGTTCATTTTCTCGTATTTGAAAAAATGCCCAGATCCGTTCATTGGGCGCCACGGATGTCTATCAAATGCGCATAGCTCACCCAACTCGTTCGTATGCAACGCTAAGGGCTGCCGTAAATCCTTTGGCGTCGAATGTAGACGCAAGAAGGCAACGGAAACTTCTCGGATGTTCTGTGATTGGTTCGCCAACATCAGGCGAACATTTGGGCGTTAGTTTCCAGACTGGCTTAGCAGCGGGATTGAAATCACCGCGCAAGGCAGTATGGGAAAACCCAGGCTAGCACTATGCATAAATAATCACCATTTATTCCACAGACGCGTTTCTGCGTTCTGCCTTCCTCAGTGTGTATGACATTAATGTCACATCAACTTATGCATACATAAGCAACTTACTCCTATGCATACATACTTATATTTAGTCAAGTCACATCACATTTATTTACTTATGTAGCACATGTAAACACAATTGAACAATTGACCCAAGGTCATCAAAAACATAGATATAAAGATCCTGATAGATAGTGGGACAGGACTTCATATCTTTAGGGAAATTATTCCAGATAGAGGCAAGGAACAACATAAACATGCTGCTGTTCTGATACAGATAGATGTTTACATACTCTGTCTCATTTGTTGTATTAATCAACACTCTCACATCTACAAAAGTTCCCCATACTTTAGTATTTATTTGTAAGATATGTCTTGATTTCCCACATGCTCTCTCGTTTCTCATAAACTGCCACAAGCATTCCGTACTTCTGAGATGGGAGCATCAGGTTCCTCTTGCTTTGCACTGACTACTGTAGATGATTAGTCCTTTGTCACAGCATGCAGCTGAAGTGAAACCTGACTATTTCCCTATATTACTTCTATACTATATCTCTATATACTATACTATTTCCCTATATTATTTCTATACTATATTTCTATATACTATGCTCTTTCCCTATATTATTTCCATACTATATTTCTATATACTATACTATTTCCCTATATTATTTCTATACTATATTTATATATACTATACTATTTCCCTATGTTTTTTTAGCCGCCATGGTCTGGATGGTGGGGATGGCCAATCCACCTACAGCAGCAGCGGAGCCAGTGTATCATGACTCAGGTGAGTGCAGGTGTTGTTAGTCTGGGTCCTTTGAAGGTGAAGTGCGTGTTCCGCTTGCTCTTCGGATCGTTGATAGTTTGATGGAGTGTTTGGCAGCCGAGCGGCGTCATCCCGCACACCCAAACGTGTCGGGTTCTATCTCGTCATCTTTCTCTCTGTTCCAGTGTTTTTCCATGAATGTGAGTGTTTTTCCTCCAAATGATATCTAAAACCTATTGAAAATATCAACTTTATAGTGTAATAGATAGATAGATAGATAGATAGATAGATAGATAAATAGATAGATACTTTATTGTTCCCAAGGGGGAAATTCAAGAAATTGAGTGAGCATGTCCTCTGAAATGGCCAGTCTTTACTAATATCATTTGAAAAAAAAACAACCTTTTAAAGGAACAAAGTCAGCACTGACTCACAAGATGTTTTGGACATGAGCAATTGCTTCTCTTTTTTGATACTGTATATGTCATTCAGACATACTTGGATACACAGCTCTGTTGAAAAATGTTTGAGGTTTGAGGGATTATATCAGTAATGGCTGTACATGTATGTTGTTTTTTTTTAATATATGTTGTTGTTTGTTGTTTACTCCTCCAGATGAGGAAATGCATCAGAGTGATGGAGGAATCCTTGAACAGGAAGGGGCGGGCAGAGAGAGCCCATCACTCAGAGGAATGGGGAGGAGCTACTCGGTAGAGGAAATGGAGGAAGACCGTGAGTGGCTCTAACATTTCCATGGTGATGCGTCATGCACTCACAAGTCCACAGAATTTCTCTCAAGGCTGCTTCTGGAGATATCTATTGCCTGTGGAAAATGTACCATTTGTGGAGAGTCTATTGCTCAGTGCGTTAATGCATATCGTAATGTTTTCCATCGGTTAAATCAGTGAAAAAAAGGCATACACGAAATATTAAAGTAAACTAGCATGAGCAATGGGGATACAGCCCACTTGAGTTAGCGTCAAGGTTAGCGTCGCTAACACCCCTGTTCTGTTGCCCCGTGCCCGTGCCAGGGGGCGTGAAGCTGGGCCTGGGGGACTTCATCTTCTACAGCGTGCTGGTGGGGAAGGCGGCGGCCACCGGGGGCGACTGGAACACCACGCTGGCCTGCTTCGTGGCCATCCTGATCGTGAGTACAACAGTGTTTCTGTTCCCAATAGCATTGCAGTAGCTGAATCCATAGCATTCCTGTAGCTGAATCCAATAGCATTTCAGTAGCTGAATCCCAATAACATTTCTGTAGCTGAATCCCAATAGCTTTCCTGTAGCTGAATCCCAATAACATTCCTGTAGCTGAATCCGTAGCATTCCTTTAGCTGAATTCCAAAAGCATTTCAGTTACTGAATTCCAATAGCATTTCAGTAGTTGAATGCCAATAGCATTCCTATAGACGAATCCCAATTCGTGGCCATCCTGGTTGTGAGTATAACTGGTGCTACCAGGGGAGGTAAAAAAGGTGTGCCTTTAGTTCAACACTGACGGTGGTTCATATGGCCTAGTGCTGCCACTACTGCATAGATCAAGGTATTTCTTAAAGGAGAATTCCGGTGTGAAATTGACCTTAACTGTACCGAAACATGTTGAGGAGTACTTACGTTTGTTAAAGAGCCACCTTCGCTCACCCCCGTGCATTCCAAACTCCGCTGTTTTCAGCCGAGCTTGCAGTAGGCTTCAATCTATTAGATTGGGCAAAACGTACCCTATGCAGCTAAATCGCTATTTTTAAACCATTAAAAAGGTTCCAAGTAACTCCACCCTGCATTGGTAGACTTCTGAGGGTCCTGACATTTAAAACGAGATACTTAGAACTTTGGAAGTGCACAGGAAGTTTATTAAAAAAAGACTGTTTATTCAAGCAGTACCTTCATAGAATCTCTCCGCTGGGCGCCATCTAGTGGTGAGTCGCGATAAGTCGACTGACGAGCACAAACGAACAGGAAAGACAGGGGGACATATTGAAAACATTTTGAGCTGTGTTACTCATCATGCCAATGTAGACAGTATAACTATATATTTCCTATGGAATTACTTTTGCAATATGTTCCCTTCCTGTTCGTTCATGCTCGTCAGTCGGCTTATCGCGACTTGATGGCGCCCAGCGGAGAGACTGCACTATGAGATCCTGCTTGATCTTAGCGAGATTTCATTTGTATCTCAAATCGTATGTTTCTCCCCTTGATCAGCTTGCTGTCTGTCCACTGAATACGATGTGAAAAAACCCGATATCAAAAGACAACACAGGGGCTGTGATCCTCAAAACAAACGTTAACAACAATAGGGGCGCAGGATGTGCACCAAAACAATAACAAACCAAAGATTCTAGAACAGAGCCAGATTGATCAGTTATTACGTCAAAAGAATGAAGCTCTGAGTTCGACGTCAGGCGCGCCACTAGTAAACTCAGCGCAACATTTCAGACACAGTTCAATCATAAACCCACCTAAACAGCTGTTTTTGCCGTTGTCAGCGGTTTTTTTTTTTTTTTGTTTACTCGGTAATGAACTGCAAGATCTGGCCGTGTGAAAGGCACGATTTATCATTTTTTCAACTTTCCACTGAATAAGGAGGTAATAGCCTAGGCCTTTACTTAGTCAGATAGGCTAATGTAGGCCTATAAATGCGCTGGATAGATCACATCAATTCCCATTGGGATATTCTGTTAAGCTAGCTAGCAGGCAAACTAACTTAGCTACGTTATATTATCATCTTTTTTCTTATTTTCTATCCATAGGCTAAGTTAACCTTTGTTTACGGCCACTGGCGCATTACCAATCACTATATAATGTATAGGCTAAGTCAAGTAACATGGTAGGCTACGACAACCACTATAAGCCTACTTTTAAAACGGGAGTCCAGAACAGGACCGAACAGGTGTTGTGAGTAATGAAGAAGCAGTGATCATAATCAAAATTGTAAAACACGCTGCATATGCTGCTTCCAGTGAAAGCTTGTCGTGCAGTCTGTGAAAGCACAAAAAAACACAAGCTTGATGCCTGTAGCGGTCGTTTGCAATGCCATAGCTTAATTTAAGACCGATCCAATTGCATCATGTTGTAGCCTATCTTTCGTTGTCGACTGACTTGAGAGAATAGGTTCATTGTAGGCCTAGCCCATATTCTCTTATTTCTCTCAACTGCAACATTGACAGACAGCCTAGCCTACTAACCACGACAGCCTAGCGTATCCTTGAAGTTAACTTGGTCTAACGGTATTCGTCTTTTTCATAATTGGCTGCTGTGCTCTGTCGCTCATAGACAGTAGGCTAAAGATGTCGCTCGCTCCCTTTCTCTAGGCCCAGGCTACTGTGCGCAAATTGTCGAGGCCACATACAGTCGAGTCGGGACATAAAATAGTTTGACGACGTTTAAGGCATGTTTAGTAGGATATGGCAGCGCTATCCATAGACTATCAGACTGTTTATGTAAGGATTTCCGATGTTGTGGAAGGAAATTCGTTGGGGTCCTCCTCGTCATATTTTAATAACAAATAAAGCTAATTTCCCTCACTAGACCTAGGCCACTGGTATTTATGGGGGATTAAAAGGCTAAGGAAATTAAGCTGGCTATAACCAGAGACACTTGCTTGAAAAAGACTTTGCTATAACTCAGCTGACAGTCAGTCCGACAGAAGGGGGAAGCATAGAACGCTGATGTCGGATTTGCAACAATTTATTCCGACTCCACAACGAACATTCTAAAATCCTGCGCCCCCGTTTGTTTTGTTTTGGTGTTTATGGAACGTTAACAGAAGTGACGTCAAAAAGGATCTCATAGTGCACCTTTAATCCCAGTATCATTCCTGTAGATTAATCTCAGTAGCATTCCTATAGATTGATCACAATAGCATTCCTGTAGGGTAATCCCAATAGCATTCCTGTACAGTTGGTTAATCCCAATAGCATTCCTACAGCACAACAAGCCCGACACATACTTAAGCAATATAGCACGAGTGGGAGTGGGTTGTTGCTGGATATTCCCACGGGTGTTGTTCGGCCGTAGCCTCGAGGCCGGAGGCCGAGTGGCGCAGGCAACAACACCCGTGGGAATATCCAGCAACAACCCACGATCACGAGTGCTATATTGCTTTTATACAACAATTCTACCACTTGTTTTTTGCGCTAATTTCCCATTATAATGTAAACGTTTAAATCGCTAAAACTGTCTTGTTTGTAGAACTACTTCTCTCCGCCACGTTACTAGTTCTAAATGGTTGCTATGGCCAAAGGCCAGTCGTTAGTTCCAAAAGCCAGTTCTATCTCTCCCGTTGTCAAGCAATGTAGCCTAATAAACGTTAGCTCGCATTGCGTCTGGTTAGGACATGCTTTTAGCTTTGAAACATCACTATTTTACTTAGCCTACATGCCATCCAACTAGCTAATATCCACCTCCGTCATATTTTATGTTGTGAGCGTCTGTATTTCAGCTTGGATGCAACGTGACAGTTCGTTTTTCACTTCACAACTTGACATTGTATCGCGGAGTGATTTATTATTAGCTGTGAAAAGTACGAGTGGATTATCGTGGGATATTTCAACTCATGGAACGTCTCTCGGCCAATCAGAATCAAAGAAACAGCTTCATAGAACCCAATTGTTGTATAATGTAGAATACAGTATGCCTGAGTAGTTTTGGGTGAATTCATCACAGTTAAGTCAAAAAGGAGACGTTGAGACAGTGCCCCTAGCAATCTAGGGGGAGTCATTTGTTACCTCTTTTGAGATCGCTGTCTTTGGCTGTTGCAATGATCTCAGTGTCATATGAGATAGTAATGAATAGTTGAATTGTTTGCAGTGTTTTTCTGTAGCCAGAGGGGATTGAAAGCATGCTTGTTGTAAATGAGGTTTAAGGAGAAAACAGAGTGATTTATTTTGTGTAGTTAGTTAAAGCTTTGACTCTCTGCTTTCAGCAGCTGACTTGGAGGTATTTGGTGAGATTTGTCAGGCCTATTAGGCTTATTTTTTATGAAAATACCCACTAATGGAAAGATGGCAAGAGAAGATTGTGAAATTTTACAACAGTACACTACAGTTTCTTTGAAGCAATGTGTTTTATGATGTCAAGTGAGTGTCTTTGGCTGTACAGTGACATGGTAGAATGTCACCAGGATGGAGACGAAACTGAATAATATGTTTTAAAGGATAAAATGGCTTTATATTGGCTAAAAAGTGTTACTAGAAAACTACTGACTAATACTTACTAAAAATACTAAAACTTAACAATGCTAAATAATTTGACATCAAAATACCCAAAAATATTAACTAGAATATGTCAAAAGCTAAATGGTGTCAGGACCACCATAGGTAGGACAATATACCAAAAGGTTAGTAAATCAAAAGATACGTAGACACTCTAATGAACAACTCCAGAACAAATATATTGGTAAATGAGTGATATTGCATATTCTATATCAATATTGTATAGTTCTGTCAAATTAATGTTGTTGTTGTTGTTGTGTGTCAGGGTCTTTGCCTGACCCTCCTGCTGCTGGCCATCTTTAAGAAGGCCCTGCCGGCGCTGCCCATCTCCATCACCTTCGGCCTGGTCTTCTACTTCTCCACCGACAACCTGGTGAGGCCCTTCATGGACAGCCTCGCTGCTCATCAGTTCTACATATGACCTATGACCCCCCCCCCCACCACCCACCCCACAACCCCAAAGATTAACAGCGTGTACACACACACACACACACACACGTGTGTGGGGATGTGGGTGTTGTATGGGGCTGGGACGGGTTCTGGAACTGGGACGGGTTCTGAATCACCCAAAGAGTCCTCGCAAGGCCCTGCTGTTCTGTTTCTATTTTCTTTTTTTTTACCCTCTGTTGCCGTGGCTTCATTTTTGTTTTCTTTTTTTTTGCCCCCTCCCTCCTCCATTGACTTGTGGCATTTCCTGTTTTTTATGATTATGTGAACTTTCCGGCACTTTGCAAGGCCTGAGAAAAGGAATTGTTTCGGTGTAGAGCACTGCTATGATTTTTTTTTCTTTTTTGGAGAAAAACAAGCAAGCAAACAAAAAAAATGTGCCATATATATACTCACGTTTTTTCTTGATCAGATTGAATGAGTCTTTTGATTGTCAGATGTAGCTGCAACACGTACAGCAATGTTCTTTCGGTGTTACTGCATACGCAACCTAACAGTCTCGCTTGCCAATGCTGTAAATGGATTGTGACACAACGTGATCTTCAACTTTCCAAACCATGAAATCCTTCCTCCCATCTATCTCCCCTTGGGCGATAGAAGAAAAAAAAAACAGAACCTTCTCTTTAAGAGAAACCTTCTTTTGTTTTTTGTTTTATAAAAGAAATTTGAAACTCCGAGTATCTCAACCTTCTTTAGGCTCCTTGTGATGTCCCTCTAACTGGAAGATTAGAAATTAGTAGGAATTTACTACTCGATTGAAAATATTAAACAACAAAAAAAGATATATATACTTTAGACCACTGCAGCATTATGCCATAAAAAACGTCTCATCCTGACAAACATATTCAGTGCAACAACTGAATGTCTGCAACACCGCAACGGCTCAGACTGCCAAGATATTGAACTATTCTCAGTATACCTACATATTGAGATTAGTTCACTGTTACCGCTTTTTTCAGGTTGACTAGTGTATTTCGCCTAACATTTCAATACACTTTTAATCTGAAACCTTACAGGGCTCCAACAACAGCGGCAAAAACTTTGTAGTCCATTCTCTAATAATCATGGCGGAAACAATATCCTGAAGGCCATATCCCTTAATTGTAAGCATACCGAACAGCAACTAAGATACTACGTAATTTCATTCTTAACTTTGTCAGTTCTGTTTGATCAAGATCCATCGCGTTTGACCAGTATAATATTCAGTATCAATGACATTGTAATATAAAAAGCCCTTTTCTTGAACAGGTTTTTTTTTTTTTGCTTAAGTCTTTTTCAGTACTTATAGCATTGATTTGTCTCATTTTCAGGTTTGCGGCTGAAAAAAAAACTCTTAATTGAAGGCTAAAGGCTAATAAGCTAACAGGGAAAAGTCTGGTCAGGTTTTGTTTGCATCTGAAAACAAAAATAGAAAAACTGTGACGAAGATACCCCTGTATCTTAGGAGTGGTGGGCTACTGTTTGAACGGAGTGCTTTAACTTAGAGTAAGTAGACTTTGTATTGAAGAAGAATTATATATATTTTATAGAATGTAATACAAAAGGTGTAATATTTTAATTGATTTTATATCCAAACACTTGTTGCAAATGAAGTGTCCCTGTAAAAGGGAGTTCCTTTTTTGTCTGTCTTGTAATGATGTCAAGTGTTACATGGTGGAATAAATCAAACTCAAGTGTACTGTAAGTGTAGAGGTTCTGTCCACTTATCTTTCATTTGCAGTATTGTGTACATTTATTGACAAAAGCTACAGCACAGAAGGTTCTTCTGGAGGAAGGCAAGTTTTTTTTTGTATTTTTTTTTTATTATTTCGATTTAAAAAAGAACCATACAGTCTGGAAGGAACTGGGGGGGGTAAATGATGTGCGTCATTCCCTCGTCAAAACAAAACAAAAACACCACTCAGTCATCTTTTTATTAGGCCGATACATCCTGATCCATGTTAATTCCGATCTTCAAATTGCGACTTGTTCTTCAGAAGGAATGCGGCGAGAAACTCGATAGGTTGTGGAGGTCTGGATTTAGGGGAGAGACAAGACAAGGAAGAGGTGTTATAAGTACAGCTACTACTGTGTAACAAGATCGAGTGAATGATACTATGAAATCACTTTGTTTTAAATGGAAAAATACAGTTTGATCAGAGTAAGGCAACAACACATGTGCAGTAGTAAACCTACAAACTTATTTTCATGTGTGTGGGGGAAACAAACAAACAAGTTATTGCCTATATATGGTTGAGTGACCATAATGTCTCTCCATCCTTGAAATGCAAAATGATGACTGAAAATTAGAACACAGAGAGAAATCTGGGAGTAAAAATAGCTTTGGAGAGCTCTCCCATCAACCTACATTTTCCAAAATGGGTCAGTTCGTAGCAGGCGACTCTTTTCAACATACCTTTCCTTGGCCAGCACCGAGAGACCCTGGAGGAGGATAGGCACCACTGTCTGATCCAGGTACGCTCGCGTCGGCAGCGTCTGTAGGGTCTGCAAATCCAGCTTCTGTTTCGCCATCTTCTCGTGGTGAGCCTTCTCGTTTTCCACTATCCTCTGCAACAGAAACGGAAGAGCATGAAGACATCCCCCCCGAGCACAGATCTATATGCACAGCGCGCAAAGGATCGCTTGAAGGCTCAGCTGATCACATAATATCAGCACAGAAGTGGTTGCTACACCTCACCTGAATGTTTTCTGTCAACCCATATTCTGCATGAGGGTTCTCAGCCACCTAAACACCACAGTACCAAGTAAGACACATTTTACAATAGTATCTAATTCACGATCAAAGGGGGGGTCGACCGGGTGATTGTGTGTACTTAGGTGGACGACAACCTAACATGAAGCAGAATCTCAAGCACTACACTGTGATGAATTAAATGTTCCTACCGGTGTGCTGCCTTCCATGCTCTGATCGGCATCTGTTTGATCTGTTAAAAAAGAAAAGCCGGTTGTAAGTGAAAGCAGTGAGAATATAGCTACACACATTAACAAACAATTGTGATATTGGCTGTGCTACTTAACAGCTAACGTTGTTCTACTTTCGCTCTATCCGTTAGCTTTGCAGGCTAGCTGAATAAAGCTAGCAACTTCTCTAGAAACACAGAGAGGTCAACTACTACGCAAGGTTAGCTGTAGCAGACATGGATGACATGCTGAATTTGGCACGATTGCAAAAACTGAACTGCAGAGGAAAGCGAGATAAAGGCGAAGACAGGCTGATCTCACTATGCTAACAATACTGTTAGCAATCAGTCCAACTCGCTAACCACTTGTCTGTAGTAGCGTTACTCAAAGCTGGCGGGATTCAATGGGCTAACATAATCAGCCTGCTAGCTTGCATGCTATCCAGGGAACAAACTACAACAGGCAAAGGACGATTGCGGCAATGCTGCCCTGAAACATATTTCAACACTCGTTTCATGTTAAGAGAGTAATACTACACGGCACTATATCAACCTACAATTGCACTAGAGCATATAAAAATGCTTATGAAAGGAATAAGGCACTCACCGTCTGCCATGTTTGTTGTTGGTTTCTACGCAATTTACGTAGCCTACAGTCACGTGACGAGTACACCTTCCGTCCAATGACGTTTACCCTAACAGTTTTCACTTCCGCTTTGAATGTGGATCGCTCTACAACAACCCAAGGTGTAGCGGAGGATTTGAACTTGGTTGTGTCATTTGAAACTGATTATTACAGGCTGTGAGGACGTTTGTCAAGCACAGCATTTATTAAAAGTTTAGCCAGTTATGGTATGGAGACGAATTCGAGCCAGGTGAATGAGTTCTACAGGAGGAAGAGGCAGAAAGAAAAAGGGAATAGCCGAAACGGGGCCCTCGCCCGACGGCGACACCTGCATGCAGGTGCCGCCTCATAAGCGGAATCTGAACTACTTTTCAGTACCAGTGCTGGCGTTTTTTACTTTTATAAGAATCTTGACTTTAAATTTTGGTGGACTCTTCGTCCGACTTTTCAAACGGATACCCCGTGCTATGGCGACAAGACCGAAACGGCTAGAGGATCAGAGTTGCAAGGAGCACGATGACATCGGCGAGCAAATTCGAAATCAGCATAAACAAGCTTTCGAGTACATCTCAGTAGCGCTCAAAATCGACGAAGATGATAAAGGTATGCATTTTTATACTTCCTGTCGACTCGCCACAAGTGTACTTGTACTTACTTAAGCCCATGTTTAGGTAACCTAACGTAAACATGACCTCACTGTCACTTTCACTTACAGCTATGCTCGCGACTACAGTGCCCCTCCAGATAACGTTAGATGAGTACACTACGCTCGATAGCCAGCGTTAACCCCTTAATAAGAAACTGAACAACAATGTTATTGTTTTCTGTCAAGAACGTCATCTGCCTTTGGTTGGAAAACAGATACAATTTTATGAACCATGCTAATGATTTTAGACTTTAGGAAAACGTAGTAGGCTACCCCCCACGTTAGTGAGTCTCAGTTGTTTACGATAACTAATTATCTGTCATGTGCCTGGCGATGAAGTATTGCGTTGGAGTCTGTGTGTTCGAGATTTGAGACGTGGAGCGACTTTGCTGATCGACAGGTAACGGTAACACAAGAGAGATAAGCTGACAACTTACTGTCTCACTTCTGGGATGGCAGTCGCCCTCGCTTTAAAGTGCTGCTGATCCTATTTCCGATGGCCTAACTCAGATTTTAGTCGGTCTTTGTTTTTTGTGTTGTATGTTTGTTTGTAATGTTTCTAGACATCCATTGAACATGCATGTGTTGTGTATGCTATGCATGTTAATGCTTGAGAAGCATATAGTATAGAGGTTCCAGCATAATTGACACATATTATGTACATATATCATGACGCTGTAGGTGCATAGCCTTGTTAAAGTTCACTCTTGAATCATGTCCGTTCTTGATTGAAACAGCTGGGCCTGCTTCTTAATGTTTGTCACAACAACAAAGCAATCATGCCTCAATGAATGTATAGGGAAGAAGCTACACCATGATAGTGGTGGTAGGTGAATCCTAGGTGATTGGTGTTTTTACTTTGTACTGAGTTCTTTAGGGTTCGTTGGAATCAAATCAAAATTGCTACAACGATCCCTGAAGAGTGCATGTTTTGAGGCAGATAAAGATACCTTTAGTTAAGATTACACATAAATACACATAAAACCTCATTGTCTATACAAACTCAGGAACAACATGAGAGCAAGTGTTAGTGACTGAGAGAGTGAGTATGCTAGTTAATTAAGTGAATGTGTGAGTGGGTGAGTGAGTGAGGCGTGTGAGTGAGTGTTTGTGAGTGAGTGAGTGTTAGTGAGGCGTTTGTGAGTGAGTGTATGAGTGAGGTGTTTGAGTGAGTGAGTGAGTGAGTGAGTGAGTGAGTGAGTGAGTGAGTGTTAGTGAGGTATTTGTGAGTGTGAGTGAGTGTTTGTGAGTGTTTGTGAGTGAGTGAGTGAGTGTTAGTGAGGTGTTTGTGAGTGTGAGTGAGTGTTTGTGAGTGAGTGTCGTGTTAGTGAGGCGTTTGTGAGCGGTGGTGGTGTTCAGCTGGACTCTGGGGCCTTTTTGGTTAAGATTTGGTTAAGATTACACCCAACGTGTGAGTGAGTGAGTTAGTGAGTGAGAGTAAGTGTTGGTGAGTGAGTGAGTGAGTGAGTGAGTGAGTGAGTGAGTGAGTGAGTGAGTGAGTGAGTGAGTGAGTGAGTGAGTGAGTGAGTGAGTGAGTGAAGCGTTTGTGAGCGGTGGTGGTGGCGGCGTTGAGCTGGACTCTGGGGCCTTGGCAGAGGGAGGGGAGGTGGGCGGATCAATAGCTGGACATCAGGGGCCTGATGCGCCCTGACAGGGATTGTTCCTGTCTGCAGCAGAGTGGAAAATGTTTCCCTCCTCACCAGTCAACACACACACACACACACACATTCTCTCTCCCTCTCTCCCTCTCGCTCTCTCTCTTTCTCTCGCACTCGCTCTCTCTCTCTTTCGGTCCCTCTCCATGTTCATCCTCTATAGCACTGCTTTCAAAAGGCTGTTTCCACCCCCCACCTCCTACACTTGCCAATCATTTTCTCATTTCCCAAAGTGTGTGTGTTTGGTTCACTATGTAGCAGAAAAAAAAGCCTTAGTCAGCATTTTAATTTGTCCTTTTTTTGTTGTTATGGCATCTACGGCACAGGGCTGTTCTCTGTGACAGCCAAGAGAATAGCTTAGCTGTGTAGCTTACTTATGCTGCCGTTGTGTTGTGCCGTCTTATCTGGAGATTGTGTTTGAATGTTGGTCATGCACTAGATGATGATCCGTATCTCAGTCGCCAGTGTTGCATGTGGACGTTTGTACTGGACTGGCAGAGAGAGGTGGACATGCATCCACACGGTCATGCTTTGTCACTGGAATTCAAACATGCTGACACCCTCTCTCCACCTACACACACACACACACACACACACACACAAACACACACACCCACACACACACAGATACCGACACACACACATACAGACACACGCACACACAGTCTGTTTGAACTCAAGCCCGGGGCGTGGAAGAAGCGTGATGACCTATTAACCGAGAAGACTGCGCGTTAATGATTATTATATGTAACTGTTCATTGTCCCTGATGACCTACTGTAGACAGTGCTGGAGTGTTGTTGACTGCTGTCCACATAACAACAGAAGGAAAGGAGACGGGGCCTTAGTTACAATACAGTCCTCACTTCCCTGGTCATTTGACTTCAGGAAGTTCCTCCCAAGCTCTCTGTCCAACACACACACACACACACACACACACACACACACACATATTGGGGGACAGAAACAGCCGCTAGTCTAATCGCTGTACTGACTGTTGAGTCCCATTGTGTTCTTGCAGTGAGGGACTGTGGTTTGTGACATCACAGAACAAAGAGCTTAGAGGCCGTAGGGCCCCATTCTCCCTCCAGAGGCCATGTAGGCCAGGAGAGGCCCACACACACACACACACACACACACACACACACACACACACACACACATGCACACATCAAGCATACACTTAGACACTTTAGACATGCACACACACATGCGTGCACACACATCAAGCATACTTTGACATGCACACACACACACACACACACACACACACGGACAAGTACACACACACACACACACACACACACACACACACACACACACACACACACACACACACACACACATCTAGCATAAACGTCCACATGCACACACACACACACACACACACACACACACACACACACACACACACACACACACAGGGGACAGGGGATCCGCTCATTCTGCTCATCATGACCCACTCATGTTTTGGCATTGCAGTGGCCTCCGGCTCATTTAGGCTTTCAGGGATTCTGTTGAAACTGTAGCATCAGTTGTTGTTAGTGCCATAAGCCTTAAGCCGTAAGAATCAAGTGCAATAAATGTGGCCCTGGGCTGTAAATTGAAACTATACACTGAAGAGACATTGAGACCTCAAAAGTTGCATAGTACAACACCAGACAATTGGGGTGCAGAGTGGCAATGACTGAGATGCCCTTCTCCCTGAGTGAATCATCAGAGATTTTGAGGCTGTAATTTTAAGGTACAATTGCTGCGCTGCGATTATGTTTAAAAAGGCTGTTTGGGTTTTCAGACTGTCTATAACACATAGACTGGGTAACCCAGTCCAATCTGCTGGCGATTGGATTTCGCCCTGCAGTTCAGGCTGGAAACCCGCACATTGATCTCTCCTGCTTCCTGTCCACGTTTGCTGGAACCAATCACAAACTGGTTTATCCACCAGGGGCACCCAGATCGTTGGCCTGATTGGTTGAAGGACTATCCAAATGTGTCCAGAGTCATTTGAACTATGCCTGTTGATCGCAAGTAAAGTGCAGACTCCCCAGAGACTAATGTTCAGTCTCAAAAGACTGAGCTAAGTCTGGTGATAGCCAGGCTATATAACACAGTCTCAGAGGATTAGTGTTGGTGAACACGGAGACACAAGTCTTTTGGTTTTAGGCCAGTAAGTCACCACTGAGCACGTATACTTTCCCTTTGAGCCACACACACACACACACACACACACACACACACACACACACACACACACACACACACACACACACGCATCCTCTGTGTGCCTTCCCTGATCACTAACGTAAGTCACCGCACACTTCCCCCTGAGCTACGCACACACACACACACACACACACACACACACACACACATTCTCTCTCTGTCTTTCTTCCTCTCCCCTGATCACTAAAGTGAATCACTGCACACACACACACACACACACACACACACACACACACACACTCACACTCACACACGCGTCCCCTTGAGCTTGGCTCGGAGGGTAAAGTCATGCGGACAGCACTGCTGCCGCCTCTGGGGCTTAAGCTGGATCTCTCTCCCTCCGAGTCTCCGTTTTGCATGCAGATGCAGCGAAAATAAAAAAAATAAAAAAAAGAAAATAAATATAAAAAAAAAATGCATTTTTTAATCCTCTTAAAGCCACACAAGCCCGTGTTGCGCCACCAACTTTATTCGTGCGGCTGTGCTCGCGGCGCGGCGCCAAGCGCTAGCTCGCTGTGGCTGCACTGGGTCTCTTCCCAGCGCTAAACATAGGCAGATGTGAGCGGCTTTGAAAATCACGTTGTATAATATCTGTAAGCGATACCACAGTGTTGCGTCACAGCAGCACACACGATCACACACACACACACACACACACACACACATGCTCGCTCACACACACACACACACAAACATGCTCGCTCACACACACACACACACACACACACACACACACACACATGCTCGTACACACACACACTCGCTCTCACACACACGCACACACACACACACACACACACACATACACACATGCTCGCTCACACGCACACACACACGCTCACACACTCACACACACACTCTCAGCCTCAACAGACATCACTTGTTGCACACGACTGCAATAATGTAACGTGTGTCGTATTGTGCAATGCCAGTTGGCCTACACTTGTGTCTTGTGTCTTGCCAGTTGTTATGTGTGTTGGGGTTTTGCTTTTGGCAGCTGCCACTGCTATGATGTTTTTCTATTGATCTTTCTGGCAGAACCGGTCCTCTGGTGGACAGTGGAGATGTGTGTTGCGTAATGTGGAGATGTGCTTTCTGTTATTATTTAGTAATATTTGTAAAAGCAGGTGTAGTGGTGCAGCGGTAACGTCATCGTCATCGATCACTGACAATCGTTGACCCGGCCGGGTCCGACTCCTGCCGCTCCCCAGTCTGTGTGTTGCTTTGGATCAAAGCGAGTGTTAAATATCAGTCAACTTCAACTTCAGCCTTGACTTTGACTTAAACTTAAACTTAAACTTAAAACTTCGACTTTGACTTTGACTTTGACTTCAACTTCAACTTCAACTTCAACTTCAACTTTAACTTTAACTTTAACTTTAACTTTAACTTTAACTTTAACTTTAACTTTAACTTTAACTTTAACTTCGACTTCGACTTCTGTTATATATTCTGTAACGTTCTAACTGGTTGTCTGGGCTTCCTCTAGGGCACAAGGAGCAGGCTGTCCAGTGGTACAAGAAGGGCATCGCTGAACTCGAGAAAGGGATCGCCATCGAGGTGACAGGAAATGGTCAGTTCAACATGCTCTCATCAAGACCTCTCTACCAATAGCACAAGATAATTATAAAATAATTATCATTACGCACTTATTTTTGTCTACTTGCATTGATAGGAGTTTGTAAGTTTTTGTAAAATTGTGTTTTGGTGAAAACAAGATTGAACGGACTATGTGTTAAAATGTGGATTTTGTTCAGTTTTGTTTGAAAGTACTGTACTTGTTCTAGATTCTGTCCTTTGGATCAGGTTCTGTGTTCTACTGCGTGTGTATTTCTGTGTCTTATTTCTGCCTGTCGGGATCCTTCCTTTAGGGGAAACGGTGGAGAAAGCGCGCCGTCTCCAGACCAAAATGAACAGCAACCTCCTCATGGCCAAGGAGCGCCTGGAGCTTCTGGGTAAGACCGTCTGCAGTCACATCTCAGCAACACCTCATCTGATTGGCCCTCGTGTCATTCCTCACAGCAGTTACAGCTCATCTGCTTGGATGACTTTGGTTTGTCATGGAGCATCACGTTCCGGTCAAAGCAGCGGAAGACTTAGCATGCAGTTTTCACATCATAGAGTGCAGCCAAGAAGTTCAAACTGACTTGGTTTAGACTAGTGGTTCTCAAAGTGGGGTCCGGGGATCCCTTGGGGTCCGTGACCCATAGCCAAGGGGTCCGTGAAATAATTTGCTTGAAATGATAAAGTTAACATTTTAAAAAGATGATGCTCTTTTCACCCATAAAACAAGCAAATTGTGTCTATTTGGTCCTACCCACATTAACTTGGGATAGTGGACCCGGCCACAACTTCAGAGATTATGAATGCTTAACTGTTACGGTTACAAGGGAAAATATTATCCCTAAAAGGGGTCCTTGGAACCAAAAACATTGAGAACCCCTTTAGACAGTTCCATCTGGCTCTATAGGAGACAGTTGTAAGAACCATGTTAGAACGCTACGGTGAGACGACGGCACTGCATAGATCATAAAGATCCATTCACTGAGCACCGTCGATATTTTCACCTTCAATCTCACCGAGCCGCCTGGCGCGTGTCTGCTCACCTCGAGCATGCTGGGAATGCAGCACGATTCTATTTCCTTCCTCTCCTTCCTCCTCCTCCTCCTTCCTCCTCCTCGTCCTCGTTGCTCGGGTATGATTCAGAGCCTTGGCTTGGTGTGAAATGTTGCTCCGTGGTGTGGAGTTGGGTCGGCGTCACCTTCCAGCTCGCTGTGACCGGCACAAATCCTCCTCCCGTCTTGGTTGGAGCCTCTCAAACACTCTCCTCGATTCTCGATGCTCGATCCTCGAGGGGCGTTCCCACTGATCTATAACTAACACTGGATACTAGACTATTCCATTTTTGCCGCCCCATCATTCTCTATCTAGATCAGTGAGGACGAGGATCGAGGAAGGAAGGGAGGATGTATAAAAGCCCAAATGAGAGGCACCCACAGAACTGCCCTCCACTGACTCAGCAGAAGGATGGAAAAATGAGAGGCACCGTATGAATTGCACAGACACATTGATTTGTTTGCTGCCCTCAACCCAGAAAATCCTAATTCAGCAGGCGGGATTATAATCTCTGGTTCTGAACCCTGCCTATGTCACCTTCCCCAATACACTGCTCTCAGACCTGATCGTCAGACCATTGCATGGCCAATATTTGCAGTAAAACTTCATTTCAGTGTTCATTTCTGCTTTTCAGTTTTAATGATTCATTATATGGTCATTAGTTTTGTTTGTTTGTTTGTTTATTTATGGGTTGCTTGTGTAAGCTTTGGCTTCTTGCCCCCTTTGTGTTGCTGGTTGATGGTTTATTTTTCATCTCTCCTCTCCACTTACGGGTTCCATTATCTATCCCCATTGTGTTTCTTCTCTTCCTCTTCTTCCTCATCCTCCTCTTCCTCTTCCTCCTGTCCTGGGTGTGCTTTGCCTCACCCCCCCATGTAGCCACGCTGCGCTCAGGGCCCTCTCAGGGAGACCTGTACACTGACAATCTGAACCAGCCCTACCCCAACGGCCATATACACTCAGGTGGGTCTCCGTACCAGGGGCACGTTCGGGAGCATCTGGCACACAGCACACAGCACACAAACCAACACAGCACACGTGTACACACACACACGACACACACACACACACACACACACACACACACACACACACACACACACACACACACACACACACACACACACATAGGACACACACACACACACACACACACACAAACCAACAGCACACACACACACACATACAGTACACACAAACACACACACAGGACACGCACACACACAAACCAACACAAGGGTAGAGCATGCATGCATTCAGCACACACACACCCAAACCAACACAAGGGTAGTGCATGCATGCACAGTATACTGGTGTAAGGGTGATGCTCAAAAGACAAAAAGCTAGCAAAGTCCACATGGTCTGCGATTGATGCAGTGTATTAAGTATGCATATGTAGTACACTCACAAGTCAAAGTATGCCACATATGAAGTGCTGCAAACGACTCATCCCCTAATCCACCTAGTCCACAGGTGATATAGTATTTATATTTTCAAATGGATATCCATAAAACAAACGACTTGTCTCCATACCCATACAGTGGGTTATGTGGTGTTTTGTGGTATGCAAAAGATGTCCAGAACGCTGTTTGAACGTTTGGTAACACTTTACTTGTAGGTATCTACATAACACATGAAACCTAATCCTAACTTGTCATGACAAAAAACAAATGGCACTCTATGGCGGAAGTGTCATGTCACTTATGTAGATGCACTCAAGTGTAACTGAACGTTTGAACTTAAACGTTTTCTCACCTGCTTTACTGCATCTGTATACCTCAAATCAATCAGCTGCCAAATACACTGTGATGGGGATTTCTGTCACGCAAAATATGTTTTCATTTGATTTTTGCATCATTTCAGTACAATATTCCTCTACATACACTAACTAATTAGGCATCTGTCTTGATTAAGGCTTGTAATGAAAATTTTATAAGGACCTTCAGATTATTTCAGTAGGGCTATATAAATGACAATAACATTTAGTTGCAACATTTTTAATGAAGACTGAGAATGATTGACTGATGATGAACCACCTGTGCGGTTGACCTCCTCCTGTGGTTCCCGGGGCAATGTCAATATATACATTATTGTAATGAATACTGAGAATGATCATGAGTGAAGGTGAACAAATTCTCACTTCTCTCTTTTTCTCTCTCTATCTCTCTATCTCTCTCTTTCTTTTGCTTTCTCTTTGTCTTTGTATTTGTCTTTCTCTCTCTTTCTCCCTCTCCCTCTCTCTCTCTCTCTCTCTCTCTCTCTCTCTCTGCCCCCCCCCCCCCCCCCTTTCCCCCACATGGCTGTTGTCCTGTAGTGACGGGGGCGGTCCCCAAGAAGAGGGAGCCTGTGTCCCAGCCCAGCAGCCAGGCTCAGCCGCGGCCCAAAGCCCAGCCCAAGAGCCAGCCCAGCGGCGGGGGGTTCTCTGGGGCCCAGCGCGGCCACAACACCAGCGGCTACAACGCACGAGCAGCCTCCCACACTGCCAGCAACCACCGGGTAAAGGGCTAGTTCTATGGAGTAAAACTTGTGTCACCTTAAACCGAATTTGAATATGTATTTGTATTTGAATGGCTGAATTTGAGGAATTGTATTGGAATTCGTGGCAATGTAGGAATCACTTACATACGAATGCAACAAGTACACAAGGAGGATAGAAGAATCAGAGACATGAGGAATGTTCTGCAGACATTGAAAATGTTGAACGTTTTTTGACAAAATGTGATTTAAAGAACTGTATGTGTGTGTGTGTGTGTGTGTGTGTTTGTGTCTAAAGGGGACTGCGGGGAAATCAGGTAACCGTGGAAACGGCAAGCAGGCCACACCCACATCGACGCCGGCGAGGAAGCGAGACATGAAGAACTTCAAGAACGTGGACAGCAAGCTGGCCAACCTCATCGTCAACGAGATAGTGGACAGGTGAGAACAAGTGAAAGATGCTGTCGCACTGAACAGAACTGAACTGACCTGGAGATTAGCCTCAAACAGCTTAGTAGGCTACCAGGGCCTCCAGTATAATGAGTACAACGATACACCACAATATCCTCACTCATATGTACACACTCATGTGTGTGTACATTAAATCAAACAAATATATATGTGTGTGTGTACATTAAATCAAACAAAGATAGAATAGATAGAAATAGAAACATAGAAACATATATCGGGGCGTCACCTTGGCACCTCAGTATTCAGAAATCCGGTGTTCTATTTCTGGGCGGCGCTGCCTTGTATTGACGTATCCTAAGCCCTGTGAAAGCAGACTTTATACATTGTTCTGTCAGTCATATTTTATATAAAGCATCCATATTTAGTGCAGAAAAGTCAACATTTGGAAAGAAATAGCCTGCTGAGACAACATTAAGTTAGGATGTAAACAGAGTGGGTTGATGTGGGATATGTGATGGTTGTGTATTGATTCTGTCATGGTTGTGCAGCGGCTCCTCGGTGAAGTTTGACGACGTGGCCGGACAGGAGCTGGCCAAGCAGGCCCTGCAGGAGATCGTCATCCTCCCCGCGCTGCGGCCAGAGGTGAGGGAGAGGGAACGCAGCATAGACAGAGAGGGAACGCAGCATAGACATGGGCTCAGAGAGAGAGAGAGAGAGAACGCAGCATAGACATGGACTCAGAGAGAGAGGGAACGCACCATAGACATGGGCTCAGAGAGAGAGAGAGAGAACGCAGCATAGACATGGACTCAGAGAGAGAGAGAGAGAGAGAGAGAACGCAGCATAGACATGGGCTCAGAGAGAGAGGGAACGCGCCATAGACATGGGCTCAGAGAGAGAGAGAGGGAACGCAGCATAGACATGGGCTCAGAGAGAGAGAGAGAGAGAGAGAGAGAACGCACCATAGACATGGGCTCAGAGAGAGAGAGAGAGAGAGAGAACGCACCATAGACATAGGCTCAGAGAGAGAGAGAGAGAGAACGCAGCATAGACATGGGCTCAGAGAGAGAGAGAGAGGGAACGCAGCATAGACATGGGCTCAGAGAGAGAGAGAACGCAGCATAGACATGGGCTCAGAGAGAGAGAGAGAGGGAACGCAGCATAGACATGGGCTCAGAGAGAGAGAGAGGGAACGCAGCATAGACATGGGCTCAGAGAGAGAGAGAGAGGGAACGCAGCATAGACATGGGCTCAGAGAGAGAGAGAGGGAACGCAGCATAGACATGGGCTCAGAGAGAGAGAGAGGGAACGCAGCATAGACATGGGCTCAGAGAGAGAGAGGGAACGCAGCATAGACAGAGAGGGAACGCAGCATAGACATGGACTCAGAGAGAGAGGGAATACAGCATAGACAGAGGGAACGCTCCGAGCGAGAGAGGGAACACAGCATAGACATGGGCTCAGAGAGAGAGAGGGAACGCAGCAGAAGATGGGGATGGGGGATTGAGTGTCTGTGTGTGTGTGTGCGCGTGTGCATGTGAGAGGGAGAGAGAGAATGTGTGTGTGTGTGTGCAAGGGAGAGTGAATGTATGTGTGTGTGTGTGTGTAGATGTGTGTGTTTCTGTTTTTTTGTTTTCATTTCTGTTATCTGCCACAATGTCTGGACATTCATGATTATGTCTCTCTGTGCGCCTGTTTGTCAAATCAGCTAGATTCCTGTCTGCATTTTGGATTCTTCAACCTTGTTTGTTTGTTTGTTTTGTCTCCGCTCCAGTTGTTTACAGGTCTCAGGGCGCCCGCCAGAGGCCTTCTCCTCTTTGGACCTCCTGGCAACGGCAAGACCATGCTGGTAAGATGGCCCTCAGTTTGGTTCAGTGACACAAGCAAGGAGGAGGTGGTGGTACTCAGAACAAGCATGAGTTTGCACCAAAAGTGGGGGCAAATTGAAGTAGCAACCCCCAAGAGGCTGTAGGTTCTGTAGTCTCGTCAAGTCAACATTTTTTAGGAAAAATGCTGTGTCCAAAATCATTCCTACCCTTTTGACATTAAAATGATCAATAGAAACACCAACGAAGACATTTGTATTTGCCATCACAGCTCTCCAAAATGGTCCTTAGAATACCTACCAAGGAGAGGCCATGTTATGTCTCCACAATGATTCTAGGCCACACCTTTTTAGCAGCAATCCAGGTTTTGAGGCAGGAATGATTCTTTGCCATCACACTGGCCTTGTGCTCACTTTTTATGGATTGAGGCTGGGCCACTGTGACGATCAGAGCTGTTTGAATCCCAAATATGGCTGCTGAAGGGTGCTTGATGTTTTACACTTACACAGGCAAGGGACCTGACGAAACCTGATAAATAGCACATGATCGCTAACAGTTCTGGAACCACCCTTTAACGTGTCCAGTGAACCCTTTTGTACGTGATAATTTAATCTAAAAGTCTTCCCTCTTCCTCTTCTACCACCAGGCCAAAGCAGTTGCAATGGAATCAAACGCCACCTTTTTCAACATCAGCGCTGCCAGTCTTACCTCAAAATACGTGAGTCTTCTTCTTATGTTATTTTGGACGTTTTTTCCATTTCACTCTTTTGGTAAGGCAGTCACTTAAAAAGCACAACCATGATTCACGTAGAACTCTGTGATTTCATGTGGAACTGCGCTTTTTGAGACTCCTTACTCACTGGACATGTGATTTATGGGGAAGTAAATTAAGGTACAGGTGCAGCAATGTTTTTTTGTCCAGCTGTCACTGAATGTCTCGCTGCTGTTTGTCACTGTTGACAAAATTGGCAGTGCAAATGACTGAGAGTAAAGCCGTGCACTGTGATTGGCTCCTAGGTAGGGGAAGGGGAGAAGCTGGTGAGAGCCCTGTTTGCTGTGTCTCGGGAGCTACAGCCATCGATTATCTTCATCGGTAAGCACTTCTTTATTTTTCTTTCACTCTTTCTTTCTTTCTTTCTTTCTGTCTTTCTTTCCCTTTTTTGCATTCTTTCTTTCTTTTCTATTCTTTTTTCTCTTTCTTTCTTTCTTTCTTTTCTATTATTTTGTATCTATCTTTCTTTCTTTCTTTCTTTCTTTCTTTCTAGGCAGACGAGGATGGCATCCATTTATTATTCAGTGTCTGTGGAATCTTAAGTTTGGAATGCAATACTGCAAGATTCTAGGCTATGAGAGGCAGATTGCTCGTGGCCAAATAGCTTCATTTGAATGCACTGATTTGCATTAGGGCAGAGCTCAGCATAGTTGGCACTGGAGGCACTCTTGAGTTGCTGCTCTTGATGTGTAGCCGAACCACAACTGCATAGAGACTCCTCATGCTGAGCTCTGTGTGTGTTTACTCAGGCCTGGCGTTTGCGTTCGATTGCTTCGGTCTGACGTGTTGTTGTGTTATTGCTAGGAGACCTGTGTTGTGTTTTTTAGTCGGCGAGCACACAGCGGTGGTCTTTTTCAGAGCGCTCTCTCAGTGTCTGTATTCAACCAAAGAGGGTTTTTGGCAGCTCTGTGTGCCATTGGTTGGCACTGCTCTGTGAGCGATTGCTAATGTCTGTTGTGACCTGCAGATGAGATTGACAGCCTGCTGTGTGAGAGGAGAGAGGGGGAGCACGACGCCAGCAGGCGCCTCAAGACAGAGTTCCTCATTGAGTTTGATGGGGTAAGGACACTGTGTGCGTGTGTGTGTGTGTGTGTGTGTGTGTGTGTGTGTGTGTCGGTGTGTGTGTCGGTGTGTGTGGATGGGCGCATATCGGGACAGAGTAATGGGTTAGTGATAAAATAGTAGCATTTCTTTAGTGTTTAGTCAATGTTCGTGTGTGTGATTACTGTCAGTCTTATGTGTGTGTGTGTGTGTGTGTGTGTGTGTGTGGGCGCGCATTTGGGGACAGAGTAATGGGTTAGTGATAAAATCGTAGTATTTCTTTAGTGTTTAGTCAATGTTGGTGTGTGTGACTACTGTCAGTCTTACTTGTGTGTATGTGTGTGTGTGTGTGTGTGTGTGTGTGTAGGTGCAGTCGGGTGGGGATGACCGGGTGCTGGTGATGGGGGCTACTAATCGGCCGCAGGAGTTGGATGAGGCTGTTCTCAGGTACTGGGGATCTCCACACCCTCACCTTGACCTTAACTTCTGAACTACCAAACATGTTCCTATGCACCTACCTACAGTACACACCATGGGCATGGAAACGTTGACAAATTGTTAATATGTGACCATTCAAAGCGAAATCAGTCGTTTTGCGCACATCGTTATTTTGAGAAAATCAACAATAACAAACTTCCGGGTTAAAATGTTGAATTTCACGTTTTCGCCTAATTCGGCTGTATACAGTCTACAGTTTCATATCACTAACGCATTTCACTGAAAAACCTACGTTTTGACTGTTAAACCCGGCGAAGATTCAACACATTTGCTGTCATTCCCGTTGTGCACGCGCCGCTTAAACAGGTGATTTCTCCTCTTCTGGCATATCGTGACAGGAGAACCATGTCAACTTTGGATGCGGTTATCTTAGCGATAGTTTGTGTAATACCCTCGATATACATATCGTTGGAAAGCTTAGATCATGTCCGTTCACGTGAGCACAATAACTTAATTTACTAAATTTTACCGAAACGACTGGTTCCGCTTTACAGGGTCACATATAAGCTTGACATTTGCTGCATACGTCTAAACACACGTTGCTCTTTAAACATGAAAGCTGTCTGTTTTGTCCACAGGCGATTTGCAAAGCGCATCTATGTGGCGTTACCAACTGAAGAGGTATGTTCTTACTTCTGTCACTCTTTTTGACTGGGTGTTTTATAGAGATAAGAGTCGGCATTCCATAAGCACAAACATGCATTGGTATTTATCTCCATAATGTGTACATCACATGCACTAAAAACTAGACTTATATCCATCATTGATTTGGTTTTATTCCTGACCCATCTTCCCATATGCGACACTGTTTTAGAACATCCAACCCACCTACACTCATAATTACAGTTGTTTGATTGCGGCTTTACTCTGTCTTAACAATGGGTGTATTGGGTCTTAATTGCAGCTTTATTCTGTTCTAATTGCGGCTTTATTCTGTGCTAATAGTGGCCTTATTCTGTTCTAATTGCGGTTTCGCAGACACGTCTGAAACTGCTCAAGAACCTCCTGGGGAAACATGGCAACCCGCTGATCCAGAAGGAGCTGTCCCAGCTCGCCAGGTAACGGCCGTCCAGACGTCAGACAGGTGTCGAGCAACAGTCACACTCACGCAGGCTCTCACTTCCTGTCCGTCTCTTGCCATGTCCCCGTGGCTTGGACACGTTTTCCAGAAGGATTGTTTGATTTCTGTTCGTTGTCTGTACGGCCCTCTGCTGTTTCAAATGTCCACAATACCTCAATTTGCTATGTTTGTTTGTTTTTGTTTATTATTAGTACGTTGTTTTTGTTTTCTAGTTAGTTGTCTATACAAATGAGATATAATATATCAGGTGTGTTTGCCATTTTAATGTGATTGGCTCTGGTGTGTTTCAGATTGACAGACGGCTACTCAGGGAGTGACCTGACGTCACTAGCTAAAGACGCTGCTCTTGGGCCCATTCGAGGTGACCACTGGCAATCTATTTATCGTTTATCGTTTCTTTACACATACTTTGCTAACAAGTTCTCTAGCCTGTCAAATTTATTTAATTCACTTCTATTTTGCCATTGTTTCCATTTATCTTTTTCCGAATTTGCCCACCATAAGTGACCTTGTACTGATCTTGTGAACAATGTCTTACAGTCTAATTTCCTCTGTTTCAGAACTACGACCTGAACAAGTCAGAAACATGTCTGCAAATGAGGTTAGTCTCTCATTTAGTCGTTTAAAGGAGTCGCCCTGTAGTGTCAACTTCAAGCTTCGAATATGATATACAAGTTGGCTGTTTCAAATGTTTTAGGGTGAAATGAATTATTTTGGCGTATTAAAGGGTATAATCCATAGTAGCTGACCAAGCAGTAGGTGAATTGTTAATGTGGCAAACGGCAAAAGAGTAAATATCCTGAAGTTATCATGTGTAAGGTAAAGTAAAAGGTGTTTTTGTGATGATTTTTGACGATTTCCTCCGTAATGTGCCCTTTACTCCAGATGCTTAACATCCGCGTCAGTGACACACACACACACACACACACACATATTAACGGTGATTTTGTGATCATTCCTGACGATTTCTCTCCGTGATGTGCCCTTTTGCTCCAGATGCGTAACATCCGCTTCAGTGACTTTGTGGAGTCGCTGAAGAAGATCAAGCGCAGCGTGAGCCCCCAGACCCTGGAGCAGTATGTGCGCTGGAACCAGGAGTACGGGGACACCACCGCCATCTGACCTGACCCCCCCTCACACTTCACCTTTGACCTCTTGACCCTGACTGACATCTCACCCCGCCCTTCCTACTGCTGCTGCTGCTGCTGATGCTCACCCTTACCACTAGGGGGCAGCGTGGGGGAGATGTAGAGACTAAAAAGCTGGGCTGGCGGGGGAGAGGAAGCGTGCTTTGTTTTTGTTTAAAGAAAAACAAACAATAATAATAATAATAATTAAAAAAAACAATCAAAACGGGTTCGAAGGAGAAAAGGAGAAGGAAAGATGGAGGTGCGTTGGACTTTTTCAAACATTTAACAGCTATTTCCAAAATAGGCTTCAGTTGAAACACACACACACACATACACACACATACATACATACATACATACAGTATACATACATATGCATGCACACACACACACACACACACACACACACACACACACACACACACAGATGCACCAGTTTTGTTTTTGTGTATTTTAATGTATATAATTTGTCTCTCAGTAACCGTTTAGCGGTAAAGTTGACCTATCCCTCGAAATCACACACTCCTCAGAAACGCCTCATGCTGACAATGCCTTTGGGGTGAGGCAGAGAGGGCAAACCGATTGCTTTCGTTCCCACTCTTGCAAAACTAAAGAAAAAAATAAAACACAGTCACCTTCACCAGCGTCACCCAGTTGAACTAGAATATTCTACTACAACAGCCAGTGGCACAGAGGTGCCTGGTTAACAGATGGCAGTGTGCAGAAAAGACTTGAACTGTTTGAACTTCTGACATCCAAGCAACGGTCCTTTAATGCTATAGTACAGATGCATCCAAACATGGGTCCTTACTGAAGTACAGGTGCATCCAAGCAAGGGTCCCAATAGTGCAGGTGCATCCAAACAAGGGTCCTTCCTATAGTGCAGGTGCATCCAAGCAAGGGTCCTTACTGTAGTACAGATGCATCTAAACAAGGGTCCTTTAATGCTATAATACAGGTGCGTCCAAGCAAGGATCCTTACTGTAGTACAGAAGGTTCTAAACAAGGGTCCTTACTGTAGTATAGGTGCATCCAAACAAGGGTTCCTCCCTATAGTACAGAAGGTTCTAAACAAGGGTCCTTACCGTAGTACAGGAGGTCCTAAACTAGCGCAATCTAGTGCAGGTCCTGGAGGTTCCCACCTCAGTAGGTGTGGCACTAGCCTCTGTGCCTTAGTGCTTGGGTGGACATAGACATGCACATGACAAACTCCTACTAAATAACAGTGAATGTGGGTAAACGTCGTCGTCGTCGTGATTGGGGTCGTCCGTGTGTTTTTAGCCGCGTTCACACTTTAGATGTTCTCAGAAGTGCACACATTGGTAACAGTGCATTTGGTGTACAGCTATGAAGTGGTTTGAGGAAATCTCTTTGTACCTGACACTTGGTACTTGCACTTGCCCAGTGCAGACAGGACGCCTGTCTCTGGACTAGAGCCGGCACTTCCATGGGAATAAGGCACCAGGATTCAGGTTGCCTAGGTAGGAGACATACGGGAGTATTGTGCCAATGGAGGAGAACGTTTATCACTGTACTTGGCCTCCCTCTCACATTCCCAGCTCAAGTCCAAGTTTCGAGTGAAATTGTTGTTGTTGTTTTTTAAGCACTTCTTGTAAAATATGACTATAGTAGTTAATGTGTCTGTTTGCGGAGTGCAGTTTGCTGTGAGTGAAGCTAGATGAAGTTAAAAAGAAAAAAATAAATAAACCAAAAGACTAGAATGCTGCTCTGCTGGCATATTCGCTGTGTTCTGGACTGGTGGGTCAGGAGCCACAGTGCTTTTTGAAGAGATGTAGCATGTTTGAAGTGGAAGTGTGATGTTTTTCACCCCCCCCCCCCCCCCCCCCCCCCCCAAATGCGTTCATCCCCGATTTGCTTCTCTATGGTTTGCGTAGATTAATCCTATAGAAGTATACGTGTACAGTGTACAGGACTGACAGTGCATGCAGTGCAGCGGACCGCACCGTGTAGGTTATTAGCGCCGTTTACAGTAGGTATTTACTAGCTGCAATCATCTCATCCAATGAGCAGTGAATGGTGTGTGTGTGTTGTGTGTGTGTGTGTGTGTGTGTGTGTGTGTGTGTGTGTGTGTGTGTGTGTATATCCATAGACTTAAACAAAAAATCTGTTCTGCATCAATTAAATTTTATTTGGGGGAAAAAACACAATCTACATCATACTATTTGTGTAATGTTAAGTATCTTTAAATCAGGACAAGAAAACGTAAAAACTTGATATATTGAATCGAAATCGAATGGACACATCAGCGCTTAACATCAGCTGATATGGCGAGGCCTTTGTCGAGGACGGATTATCGGACCTCTGACTCTCTCCCCCCTCGCTCAGACGTAGGAGATGACACAGTGTAGCGCTGTCGTGATTCAGTAGCGTGACTACGGAGAGATCTTGTTAATTTATACGACACTTCCTAAGTGCAGTCACACTGTCTTTGTACAGTTCCCTTGGTGAAACTCAAAGCAAGTTACTGTGCGCGAGCAAGTAATTGGGTTTCTTGGGCAAACTCAAAGCAAGTTACTGTGCGTGGGCAAGTAATTGGGCTTCTCCTGTAAACCCTCAGACTGTTTGAAAACACTCCAGATGACAAAGACGTGAATCAGACAAAACAACACCATTGTTGTGGGCTTCTTGTTTTCAGTAAATATTTTCCAGGTTTAACCTTGACGATGCACACATCCTTGACCTCCTGCAGTTCCAACTCTCTAGGCAGGCTTCGGCGTCTTCTTTTAAATCCATGTCTTAATCCGTTGTTGAGTCTTCCTAAGGACTTGTCTAGTATAAAATGAAGTGTGAATGTACAGTATGTCTTGTACACGGTTTATTATTTTTTTTTCAATCTTCAATCTTTTTTTTTTGTCTCAGAATGTGGAATATGATTGTAAAGTTGTGGGTACCGAATACGCCTTAACTGCCGGTATGACTGGTATGTAAGCAAGCATGGTATTCTAATAAATCTATAAACAATTGTCGGCGTCTGTCTTTTTCCTGTAACTGCTGTTTTGCAAATGTTGGGTGTTCTTTCAATTAATGTCCTTATCAAGGTGATAGTTGAGTATGGTTTTTAGACAAGTCCTCTACACAGCTCCACATTCATTCAAAAACATTCCACGCCCATTCAAACATGTTTAAAAAGTATACTGGCAACTGGTAGTATAAATATTAGCATAAATAACTCACAGCAGAAATGCACTTGTAATTTCAAACCCTAACTGCAAGTGATTATAGTCTGAGTAGTTTGTCAAGAGTCAAGAACAGGGACACAGACACAGGGATGGGTTTTCGAGTCCATATATGGCACCTTTATTGATGTCGCAATGAACTCAGGCACCAGTGGGCGGAGCTGGGAAGCCTAGTAACAGCACTGAGCTCTGATTGAGCTCAGACAAATACAGTCGGTAGGTCAGGGAGGACAGAGTCTGGGACAGCAGAGGTCACACCTGCGGTCATTCATTCTCTTATTCACTTCCTGGGTCACACACTCTTACCGGTGGTAAGAGCGGAGGGTGCACACTTATTCGTTCGTTCGTCCATTCTATCGCACACTCATTCACTTCCTGGGTCACACATGGTCTCAAGTTCTAAAAAGGAACTTGCGCCTGTGCGAGCGCATCCGAGGTAGTCTTGTTAATTCATGCAGGCATGACGGGCTCAAAGACTACCAGTCTATTATTATTGCAAGTTCCGAGGTGTGGCGAGAAAAACAAAAAACAAAGGCCCCGTTTCCCCAAAGGGGACTGTAACACTTTTCACAAACACAGTATAGGAAATGCACACTTTTGTTTCTGTTTCTGTTGTCTGTTTTTTTTAGGAGGGGCCAATGCTAGTAGTGACAGGAGAAGCAGCTGTGCATCAACAGATGTGAAAGTTGTTGGAGAAAAAGAGGGTTACACACTGCGCGTTTCTTAAAGGGCAGCATGATTGTAACACAGATTTTTTGGGACGTTGAAGGAGACAGGTCAAGATAACACGAAGACACAGACGGGCAAACATCAAACATCAAACTCCGAAGGTCTAGACACACACACACACACACACACACACACACACACACACACACACACACACACAGGGGGCGGTGGTATCTGGGTGTTTAGGGTCATTGTGATCGTAGAACTGCTGCGTGTGTGTGGTTGAATTTGTTGTTGTTGTTGTGGTGATGTTTGCTTGTTTGGTTGGTTGGTTTCTCGTCTTCGTCGCTGCAAAGACGACCTCAGTGGTCGAGGATGCGCAGGTTACCGGACACGATCTTGTTCTCCAGCATCGCTCCTGCAGGGATATCGATCCGGTCTCCGTGATTGGCTATAATGATGACGGTGCCCTGAACAGGTGACACCACACAGCAAATGAGAACAACAACAGACAACAGACAAAAGGCCAATATAACTTATTCTTATATTCTAGAGATACATTTTACAGTGCTGTCTTATAACACTAAAATTGACTACATATAAATGCTTTGTCAATTGTAACATGGCAACTATGACAGTTCTCCTGGTATACGGGAAAATAAATTAAAATGTATATACTGTATCATTTTATAGTATTTGCCAGTTGTGGTGCTTAGTGTACTTTTATTTACTTGTATGCTCTTAGTATGATAGGTATTTGATAGAAGCAAGAAATCTAATTAAAACACACATACACACAATTATTATTATTATTATTATTATTATTATTATAACAGTACAGTCCTGCAGGTGATAATGGTGATTCAAGGTCATTACATGCATAAATGCACAAGGGCTGGACTCATGGCTACTCCCAACTGACTATATTAATATAAGGGCGTCCATTAGGAGGTTTTCTAAGCACCAAGTTGAAACTTTGGGCAGCTGTGTTTAAATGACGGACTTTACCTTGAGGGCGACTTGCTTTCCAAATGTGACGTCTCCTGACACTGTTAAGTGATCCAACTCCAGCATGTCTGGTATACTCTCAAATCTCTTCAGGTAGTCTTGGACCTGTAACACACACATACACACAGACCTTAGCAATGTGACTCCCTTAAACACGGAGAAAAAAACACACACACACACACACACCTTGGTGAAGGAGCTGCCCAGCTTAACGTGCAACACACACACACACACACACACACACCTTGGTGAAGAAGCTGCCCAGCTTGACGTGCAACACACACACACACACACACACACACCTTGGTGAAGGAGCTGCCCAGCTTGACGTGCAACACACACACACACACCTTGGTGAAGGAGCTGCCCAGCTTGACGTGCAACACACACACACACACGCACACGCACACGCACACGCACACGCACACGCACACACACACACACACACACCTTGGTGAAGGAGCTGCCCAGCTTGACGTGCAACACACACACACACACACACACACACACCTTGGTGAAGGACCTGCCCAGCTTGACGTGCAACACACACACTGCCCAGCTTGACGTGCCACACACACACACACACACACACCTTGGTGAAGGAGCTGCCCAGCTTGACGTGCGGCGTGGTGCGGAACTCGCGCTTGGGGCTCATGGTGAGCGAGCCGGCGTCCAGGCTGTACAGGTTGGACATGACCAGCAGCAGGTCGGAGGTGGTCTTGACCGGCAGGAAGCGGCTGCGCGGCACGTTGATGCCCAGCGCGTTGTCGAAACTCTTGATGGCCGCGCCCACCGCCGTCTCCAGCTGGATCACGTTCAGACCGCCGTCCAGTGTCTGGAGAGGAGAGGGGGAGAGAGGGAGGGAGGGAGGGAGAGAGAGAGGGGGAGGGAGTAATGAGAGAGTGACTACTTTAAATTCCTTTGGTTATCACTGTTTAAAAGTTACACCCATAAGTAAGTTAATAAGTGTTAATTAAAACATCCATTCGTAAGTCATTTAATAAGTAAGTAATTAAGCATCAATTAACGCACGAACACACATACATAAATAGCTAACTAAGATGGGTGTAAAGTAAGTTAGTACATAAGTACATAACGCATCTACATACTACCGTAAGCATCAATTCACTGATGCTGGCATAATTCAGAACACAAGTGACGCCACACTTGACGCCATGTTGTAATTGTTTTGACAGGGACAACAACAAGGAGGCGGACATTCTGACAAACAGCACTCACTGATGCGCGTATGCTTACTCCACTCTACTTTTAAATGTTACTGGAATTGTTGTGAGAATTGCTTTAAAAAGCTAAAAATATTTACCATGTTGTTATGTCAGCCAAACGTAACGTAACGTAACGCTAATGTTTTTCTACCGCGACCGGTGCCTCACCTTGGGGTTGACGATGATCTCCATGTCCAGGGCGTTCTTGTCCTGCAGCCGCTTGATGGCGGGCAGGGAGATCCACAGGTTGTTGGTGTTGAAGATCTTGAACTTGGTGACGGACTTGAACTCGTCCACGTGGGCCTTGGGCACCTGGGCGATCTCCAGCAGACGCAGCTTGCCGTCGTACTGGGTGAGTGTACCGCCCTGTTCATGACAAGACGACAACAGGAGTCAGTGGCTGTCTACAATGATTGATTGTTGGAAATTACACTTGTAAGGCCAAACCCTAAACTGGCAGATTATCTTGAGGTCTAAACTATTCCAGGTTGAGCATACCAACATCTTAACACAGACAAGGCAGACTGTACTTGCAATGTAAGCCCAAACTTACAGGACGTGCCTTTCATGGTACCCAAAGACGCTTAACTAACAAAAAGGGGGGGGGGGGGGGGGGGGGGGTGCTTTTTGTTTTGAAGTGCTTATTTGAACATGGCCAGGGATGGGGCAGAGTGGACACAGAGTGTGGGACAGGAATCTACGAATGCATGAATGTATTTGATTATTCCTTCGTTTAATTAACGATTTCGTTTAGCATCGACACCATTCCACCTCTCCTCCGTAACACCCCTTCCTCCCGTCGTCTTCACCTTGACGTCGGCGCGGGTCTTGTCGGTGACCTCCATGACGAACTCGCAGCGGCGGTCGGCGGGCTGGCTGATGAGGTGGTGCAGGATGTGCAGGTCCACGGTGGCGCCCAGGTTGTCGATGTTGGACACGAAGATGTACTCCTTGCCCTGGGCGATGAGCTGGTCCAGCAGGCCCGAGTTGTGGAAGCTGGCGTAGATGTCGCCGTGACCCGGCGGGTACCAGGCCTCCGCGTTCTCGCCCGTCAGGCCCAGGTCGGTCGCCACGGGCAACAGCGACTCTTTGTTGATGCGCGGATACCTGGGGGGGAAAAATACAGTACATTGAATGTCATGCACTCATGCATGTACAAATATTACAGGTATTAAAGCAACACTAAAGCACTTTTCCTCTGTCGCACGCACGCTATTTGTTTATCCAGCAAATAACGATGTGTCCACAGACAAGGTATATTGCATGATTTTACAAAAGTATGATGCATTGCGACATCGAAGCCAGTCAAATTTGTAGTTTCTTATGTCTCATTTCATCGAACTACAGGAAGGCTACCCGATCTGATAAAGTTACTTAGTGCGGTTATAGCCAATAGAGGGCCACAAAGTGAATGCAGAAGTGCCGTTCACCCTGTTACGAGTTGATGACCCACTGAAATGATTTTGGAAACATTATTTTAAGGTACCAAAAATTCTTTAGTGTTGCTTTAATCATACACACAAGAATGTCTCTCACTCTTGTGAGGGGAATTAATTATACATACATCAGAGAGAGAGAGAGAGAGAGAGAGAGAGAGAGAGAGAGAGAGAGAGAGAGAGAGAGAGAGGGGGGGGGGGGTGAGCTGGAGCAGAATGGAGGAAGAGGAGGAGGAGGAGGAAGAGGGAGGGTGCCTTACCTGCTCTGGTTGAAGGTGTGGATCTTGACGCGGTGGTGGGTGTACTTCTGCAGGATCTTCTTGGTGTCCTCGTCCGTGTTGAAGGAGTTCATGAGGACCAGAGGCACGTCTGCGTTGTAGGTCTTATTCAGGTGCTGCATGTGGGGGGACAATGTGGAGGAGAAAAAGGCAGAAAAGAAAAATGGATGTATGGATGAGAACATTGGAGATAAAAGCCAGACAGGTAATATGAATGGATGGATGGATGAATGGATGGATGGATGGATGGATGGATGAATGGATGGATGCTTGTAGCATTCCCAAGGTTCTTGTGTCGACATAAAAAATGGTAGTGTTATTATGACCACTAGAGGGAGACCTCCGTCGGTGGCAGGAGTACACTGGCTACACTTCTGTCCTGTCCCAACTCAGTCAGTTCACTGACATTCAGCATTACTTTGTCAATAAATACAACACATTTGACTTATATAAAAAAAACTTGATCTTTCATCATCAAGATCTCCTTGATTGTTTGTATTGTACATGCACAGAAATAAAATAACATTTACACAGTTTAAAGGTCAAAGTTGACCCACCTCTCATGGCAAACATAGCAACCTAACCAAAGGTACTTTATGGAGCGGAAAATCAATGCTAGGCCAAAAAATATCAACTACACTTGCAGTGTGGCCTAAAAGAAAGCAATATAAAAGAACACAGATAAAAATATAAACTTGAAATCCAATCAATTTTTAAATGAAAGTCCGTAATGCTGCTTCAACAATATGTTGACTGGAATAAGGAGTCAATAAGGAGTTAAACTGGATCAGAGCCATCTCAGAATATTACCAACTAGTGAGCATTCTCGTTTTACCCATGATCCTCTAAACCCCCCTTTTGCTTTTGCCTCACATTATGTCTTCATTTACAGTGAGGACATACAGCTGTGATGAGCATTACATCCCATAATACTCATACGAAAAACATACGATTTCTACAGAAAATATATATATAAAAAAAAAGAAAAACGTGATTGGTGGACACAGGCCCACTGACCCGTCCTTACCCCGCCCCTCCCTCGGCCTTGTCCCGTACCTCGATCTGCTGCACGGTCAGGTCCAGGAAGGTGTTCTCGTTGCGGACGCTGATGAGACTCTTGGGGCCCTTGCAGCCCATGCTGGTGCCCAGGCCTCCGTTGAGCTTGACCACCGCCAGCTTGTTCAGGGCCTCCTTCTCCGGGATGCCCTCCGGCAGCCCCTTGGCAGCGATCCGCTCGTACGGCTGGATCTGTCACCGGAGGAGAGGAGAGGAGGAGAGGAGGAGAGGAGAGGAGGAGAGGAGGAGAGGAGGAGAGGAGGAGAGGAGAGGGGAGGGGAGAGGAGATGCAAAACAATGGTTATGAAATGCAGATGGAACGTACATCATCACACACACACACACACACACACACACACACACGCACCTAGGTTAAACCTTCTCACACAGGTTACACACACACACACACACACAAGAATGGAAAGGGATGTGTATGCCAATGTCATTTTGTTCAATTCCATCCCATCATTTTTCTTATTCTAATCCTACCTACAGTTCACAAATTACAAATTTAAGCAACACGAGCATTAGCGCAGTACTTAAAAAAATGGTTGCATAGCCACTGTACTAGACTGTAGAGTATACACACGTACATATCATATTAAGAGTAGAGAGGAGAGAACGAACCTGAATTTAGAGTACCTAGATATCATATTATGGTTATGGTTATTGCTATTTAGCAGATGCCTTTGTCCAAAGTAGAGTAGGGGGTGGGGGGAACCTGAATTTCCCACTGAACAGAGCACACAGTGATACCATGCTTTGTTCCAGAACTGAAAGAGTAGGACATTAGTGAATCCCTGGAGGGCCTCTTTAGGTCATTCATAACACGGTCACCACAGAACTGGGGATTTTCCTACAGTAGGCTAAGCAAGCACTGGACATCGCACAGTTCATCATTGTCCGGCAGAGCTTAACGACCCTGACCGCAAGCGTAGCTGGCTTGTAGACACACATAGTTGTACTTAATCACATATCATTTTATCACTTAGGTGGCTTCTTTCTCTGCAACGGTAGCCATACCACTAGCACGGAATGACACGGCGTTGCCATGGCAGCCCTTTCGAGCCCAACGGGCAGACACACAGACCCAGTTGGCAAAGCCTCTAGCGTGTGTCCAATAGCAACAGGGGGGACAGCCGCCTCACTTCACCGCACAGAGTCAAAGCTAAACCTGGACAGACTGACCACCAAGGGAGTCCACTCGCAAAGAGACCCACAATGCAACAGAGTGAATGAGTGAGTGAATGAATGAATGAATGAGTGAGTGAATGAATGAATGAACAGAATAGAACCGAACCAGGCCTGGCCTGTTTCCCAGAATTCACCACGGCAAAGCATTAGAGGGAAATAGACCCTGGGTGTCATGGCAACTTGCTGCACTGCCAAACAAGGAGGGGGGACAAAAACAATCAAAAAAAAGAAACAACTATTCCAATGGAATAGTTTTCTTTTATTAGGCCAGCGTTTTGGTGCCTGTCGACGCATTCAGAAGGGTCAACTCCTACAGCTCAGGACAGAAGAGAGAGAGAGAGAGAGAGAGAGAGAGAGAGAGAGAGAGAGAGAGAGAGAGAGAGAGAGAGAGAGACAGAGAGAGACAGAGAGAGACAGAGAGAGAGAGAGAGAGAGAGACAGAGAGAGAGAGACTCTTATTTGTATGTGTGTATGATTAATCAGGGTCATCATCAGGGTCAACCGCTACAGCTAAGCTCAGCACAGAAGAGACAGAGAGAGAGAGATAGAAATATAGATAAATAGAGAGAGAGAGACAGACAGACAGACAGACAGACAGACAGACAGACAGGTGGACAGCAGAGGGCTGGGGGGAGGTCAAGGGCTTAGGAGCAATGAATCACCGGTCAGCAGCAACATCAACCCCAGCGACAAGGCTACAGTTTGGAACCAGTCAACATTTTCAGCTCGAACAGATGGGGGAGTAAAAAAAGGTTGCTAGAAATGCAAACAGACTTCTTAACAGGGTGAAAGACCTGAAAGTATAAACACATATAATCTCTCAAAAATGTACTTATAACCAAGAGACCAGCCGTTTGTTTGTTTTTTTTCCTTCTTGTGAAACATTTTTATAATGTTTACCATGTCTATTTGACATTCTTAAAGTTCTTAAAACTTTATGCGTGGACACTTGTAGTTCAGAGCCCAGTGCTGAGTACTTCTTGTGAAACATTTAATCATGTTTACCACGTTTATTTGACATTCTTAAAGTCTTGGGTCAACATCACACGTTTTTCTGCGTGGACACTGTGCAGTTCAGAGCCCAGGGCTGAGGACATGTTTACTGCGTGGACACTCTGCAATTCAGAGCCCCGGGCTGAGGACATGTTTACCGCGTGAACTCTCTGTAATTCAGAGCCCCGGGCTGAGGACATGTTTACCGCGTGAACTCTCTGTAATTCAGAGCCCCGGGCTGAGGACATGTTTACCGCGTGGACACTCTGAATTGCAGAGTGTCCACGCAGTAAACATGCACGTCCTCAGCCCTGGGCTCTGAATTGCAGAGTGTCCACGCAGTAAACATGCACGTCCTCAGCCCTGGGCTCTGAATTGCAGAGTGTCCACGCAGTAAACATGCACGTCCTCAGCCCTGGGCTCTGAATTGCAGAGTGTCCACGCAGTAAACATGCACGTCCTCAGCCCTGGGCTCTAAATTGCAGAGGCCGAGTATGTTTACTGCGTGGACACTTTGTAGTCCTGCGTTGAGGACGTGCCGAAAGGCACAGCTGCATTGTGGGAGTTTCACAACGTGGGGGGGGGGGGGGGGTGGGTGGGTGAGCGAGACGGCATGTCTCTGACCTTTAGGAGCCGGGAGCACTACAGCTGTGGTGTGGGGGCTACGGAGAACAGGGTTAAATATAGAGCGGGCTCGCATGATGTGCACCGCACGTGTTGGTTGGGTGTGTCTGTGCGCTCGTGTGTGTGTGTGTGTGTGTGTGTGTGTGTGTGTGTGTGTGTGTGCGTACGTGTGTGTGAGCATCACAAATCTTACGCTGTGGCTGACTTAAACTACACCATTCATCACCCACTGGTTCTACTACACGTATTGGTTGGGTGTGTGTCCTGTGCGTACGTGTGTGTCTGTGCGTACGTGTGTGTGTGAGCATCACAAATCTTACACTGTGACTGACTTCAACTACACCATTCACTACCCACTGCGTTCATTCTGAAATACTCAACTTCATTCACCCCAAACACTTGTGTCTGTGTCTGTGGTGGAATGGGAGAGAGGTGTGGTCTCAGACAGGCCTCTTCTAAAGATGCGGCTCCATGTGAATCAGTTTGCCTACATTTAGAGTTCATGCTTCATGCCATTTCTATGGCCTGACAAGAGAGGAATGAGTGCTAGAGAGAGTGAGAGAGAGAGAGAGAGAGAGAGAGAGAGAGTGCGAGAGTGAGAAACTGATAGACAGACAGGCAGGTAGATATCAGTGATGATAACTTGGGCTAGTGTTGTGAAACTGGGATAAGGTAAACAGCCTTGTGGGCCCCAATACAAACTCATATGTGTGCCTGCCTGCCTGCCAGACTATGTGTGCTTGTGTGTGTGTGCATGCATGCCTGCCTGTGTGTGTGTGTGTGTGTGTGTGTGTGAGAGTGTGTGTGAGTGTGTGTGTGTGTGTGTGTGTGTGTGTGTGTGTTGAGCAAACACACTCTTACTCAACAAACCCCATTCAGCAGTGCCTATAAAATGTACACGCAAATCAAACAGGAACGCTCGACTTGGAGCGCTGTGTGCTTGCAATGCAAGATCATATATTTTGCATTTTGTTACTTTGTGGACACAAAGGGAACGTTCACGAGATGTACTTTAACACAAAGTCAACAGTCAATAGCCAACGAGCACCACAGAGCTGAGCTTTTCATGAGCCCAGATGAGAGGGAGCCATATCTAGCATTTAGGCCTAGTAAAGGACGCACATCTAGCATATAGCCTATATAGGATGCACACTATGCAAAGGGAGGTACAACAAGGATGCACACAATGCAAAGGGAGCTACAACAAGGACGCACTCAATGCAAAGGGAGCTACAACAAAATGCAAAGATAAGATAAAATAAGAATCTTTTTTTTTAGGGAGGGTTCCTCAAAGAAGTGTATTACGAAACAAGATATCAGCCATCAGGGGAGAAGGCCATTAAGAAAAAGACCACCAGGGTCAGCTCCAAGAGCACGTGGTCTTCTCAGTGCTCCAGAACACCGGCTGGCAGGATTCTGTGTTCTACTCCACTCTGGGCTCTCAACGTCACCGTTAGCTTTAGCACTAGCGTTCGGGATCGAGATCATATTCCACACTGTGACTCAGTTGACCTCTAATAAGCCTGATGCACACACTTTCTAAACAGGCATATGAATGATATAGGCACATAGCGTCTTGCTAGTGGGCACACGCTAATCTATCAAGGGGCGAGATATAAAGATCACATTTTTTTTCCCCCTTTGGGATTTTTGTCAGGCGTGTACTGTAGGTACCAGCTGACCTGGAAGTAAAGGTTAACTCCGGCAGCGGCGGGCGTCTGTGGGGAGATCGTATTGCACATGGCAGCTCGATCAGACCACTGTGGCGTGAGCATTGCAAGCCAGTGAGCGAGCGACCGAGCGAATGAACGGTGGTGCGATTGAACACCTGCTCACATAGAGTTTGCGACACAGCTTCACAAAAATTAACCCTAAATCTCACTGTGCGGAACTCTATCGAGCCCCTTAGAGGAAACCTACAGCAACCTAAAATAAAACTAAACGAAGGTAAATAAAACCATACAATACTAAATATCACATAAAGTCACCAGCATTGATCAATCCAGTGGTAACGAACACAAATGAAAAGTATCTCCCTGTGATTGGCTAATTCAAACAGAATAACTCGGTCACAATAACGTTACCCGAGATAGTATATGCCAATGACACGTCACTATCTGAACAATTTTCGACACACAGCATTGCAAACGAGTGACATAGGTCGATTGATCAGGCTGAACCTCCACTCGAGGCATTCACATATTTACGTCATATCTACATCGTATCTATTCGGTCAGCGGATGCTTTTCTCCGAAAGGCGAGCGGCTGACCCTTGCTGTAGCGGACAACGGGCGCCCGTGAGCAGGGCAGTCAAGACTGTGGCGCGGACGGACCTGCTGCGGCTGCTGCCACTGCCCGACGTGTGCACGATGACCTTCCTGTGTGTGTGTCTGTGTGTGTGTGTCGGGGAAAGATCAGCGCAGAGATTGGGTTTCACATTCCCCTGCAAGCCAAGGCGAGCTGAGCAGAGCCGAGCAGAGCCCAGCGGACTGTAGTGCGAGCGGAATGTCTGTGGAGCGTTGCGGAGTCCGAATGGCACAACAGGCCGCCTGCCTTCCTGCGAGGTCACCAGACACAGACACGCCCACTCTGCCCAACACAGGGGAACGGGCCACCGGCTGCAGGGAACGGGCTGATGAGGGAAATGTCAGCCAAGACCGGCTCTCTCTCAGCTCACTAACGCCAACACACCCCGTCTCATTCTGTCTCTCTCTCTCTCTCAACATTATCACTTTACTTCCTCATTTGTTCTCCAAGATTAACACTCTTATTTTCTCTCTCTCTCTCTTTCTTCTTTGTGCTCTCCCTCTCTCTAGTTCTTCCCTCATTTGATGTAACACTTTATTCTCCCTCATTTATTCTCTCTCTTCTCTCTCTTTCTTTCTTTCTTTCTTTCTCCCTTGCACACTCTCTCTCTCTCTTTCTTCTTTGTGCACTGTCTCTCTCTAGTTCTTCCCTCATTTGATTTAACACTTTACTCTCCCCCTCCTCTATTCCCCAAGATTAACTTTCTCTCTTCTCTCTCTTTCTGTCTCCCTCTCTCTCTCCCCCTCTCTCTCTCCCTCTCTCTCTCTCCCTCTCTCTCTCTTGATGTAAGGATGCTGGAGAGGGCAGGCTATTTATAGTGTAACCTTCTACTCACAGGGGTATTTCAAAGCGGAAAGTGGAGGCAGATTCTACAGAAATGGGGGGGGGGGGGTGAAGAGACAGTGGAAATGTCATGGGTGATGCATCACAATCTCATTATGCACATTAACATCTTGCCGTGTGCGGACACACACACACACAGAGTTCAGGAATAAAGTTCTGTAACTATTCTGCAAATCCAGAGGCTTTTGACACCATATATAGAAAGCTTCATTGGTAGATAAACTATGTCAGCTTGGCTCACTGGGCATGCCATAAACCTCTTCATATATCACTGTGGAGACCATCAGCAGGCACACCACTCACACTCACACTCACACTCACACTCACACTCACACTCACACTCACACTCACACTCACACTCACACTCACACTCACACACACACACACACACACACACACACACACACACACACACACACACACACACACACACACACTCACACACTCACACACACACACACACACACACACACACACACACACACACACACACACACACACACACTCACACTCACACTCACACTCACACTCACACTCACACTCACACTCACACTCACACTCACACTCACACTCACACAGCCTGGTTTCTATAAATCACCTAGTACATGCAAAAATCCTCCTCTCTCCCCCTCTCCTTGTCTCTTTTTCCCCTCCCTCCCTCCCTCCCTCTCTCTGTCCCCCTCCCTCCCTCTCTCTCTCTCTCTCTCCCTCCCTCTCTCTCTCTCTCTCTCTGTCCCTCTCCTTCTACACAGGCATGCCGCCTGCTGCCATTCCAGAACCCCTCACACCACCACACCGCACCCCACCTCTTCACCCGCTGCTCCGAAGTCACATGACACTTTGTGCCTCTCCAGACTGGGACTCACAGCCACAGGGACTGGGACACTCTGCCCACAATGAAAGAGCACTCAATCACTCAGCCTCTCCACTTCTCTCTACACACACACACCCTCCTCTCCCCTCTCTTCTCTTCTTCTTCTCTACTCCCCTCCCCTCTTCACTTCTCTCCTCCTCTCACCCCTTCCACTACTCTCCTCTCTTCTCTTCTCCTCTACTCTACTCTACTCCCCTCCCCTCTTCTCCTCTCCTCCTCTCTCCTCTTCACTTATCTCCTCCTCTCACCCCTTCCACTCCTTTCCTCTCTTATCTTCTCCTCTACTCTACTCCCCTCTTCTCCTCTCCTCCCCACCTCCTCTCTCCTCTTCACTTCTCTCCTCCTCTCACCCCTTCCACTCCTCTCTTCTCCTCTCCTCTACCCCCCTCCCCTCCCCTCTCCTCTCCTCCCCACCTCCTCTCTTCTCTCTTGTAGCAGTAGCAGAGACGACCCACTCAAGAGTGGCCCCTTTTATCCCTCTTCTAGAACACTCTACGACGGTGGAGATGAAGACGGACACCAGACGTACCCCCCCCCCCCCCCCCTCCTCCTTCTGTAACGTCAGAGTCAAGGACATTATTCCTCTGTCCTCGACACCGTTTCAAAAAGGACATTTTGTTCCGACTCACACGCTCCTATCGGCTCTAGCGCGACACGATTGTGTGTGGGTGCTGCACACTGGCCATTCTGAACGGCTAAAATAGAACACTTTCAGTTCTGGGTAGCCAACAGTGAGAATGTGTCTAATACACGTGTGTGTGTGTGTGACATGTCTGACACACATTTCACACGACTGATAAAGTTACTGTCTGCAACAACATAACACTTCTATGTTCTACATAATACCACTAGAATGTCGTATACAGTAGTAGGCCTATACGGCTAAAATAGCCTATAGGTATTAGCACCAAAATTAAATGACAAATAGATAACAATGAACACCATCACTATAAACAAGGCTCACTATCCAACTAGCCCGCTGTACAAAACAGCACCCTATCCAAGCCTTATCTGGTGGCTGTCATACTGAGTGATGAAACTAAATGCAAAAATCATTTTTGGCCCAAAAACAATCCCACTAATCCGCTACACATCCTAACGCACCCTGCCCAATGTCAGTCATAGATTGCTAGATTGAGGGCTGGGGCAGGTGAGGGCTGGACAGGTGAGGACTGGAACAGGTGAGGACTGGGACAGGTGAAGTTACTCACGGATTCCTCTGGGGGCCTGTGGATCTTGGCCCAATCCACCGAGGGGCCCTTCACCTGCAGGAACCTGTGGAAGAGCTTCTTGAAGCCCTCAAAGTCCTTCTGGGCCACCTGGAGAACACACAGAACCAGAGAGAGCACAGGAACAGGTGAGTTGAGGAACACACAGAACCAGAGAGAGCATAAGAACAGGTGAGTTGAGGAACACACAGAACCAGAGAGAGCAGGAACAGGTGAGTTGCAGTGTGTTTGGAATTTGGATACTGCGCACGGCCCTAAACAACAACTAGCACCTGCCTGCCTTGTGTAAGCCGTATGAAGTGTGACCATACCATATAACAACAACAACAATAATGTTAATACATTTAACGTATAGAGCGCTTTTCTAGATACTCAAAGTTGCTTTACATAACAGTAACAGGTTAAAAACACACAAAAAAATCACAGAAGAAAACATAACATAGCAATGATCAACATTATGTTATACATTAAAAGCCGTTCTGAAGAGATGTTTTGAGTTACTATGGACATGTCACAGTGCAGTCCTCTCTCCTGAGGGAAAGGGCAGCAATGGAGAAGGCTTTATCACATAGGTGTTTGGTCCCTATGGGGTTTACATTTCATTTAGTAAGTATGTACTGTAAGTAAGTAAGTAAGTAAGTAACTAAGTAAGTACTACTTACTATTTACTTACTTTATCACATGGGTGTTTGGTCCCTATGGGGTTTACATTTCATTTATGTACACGTCACTTAGCTGACACTTTTATCTAAAGGGACTTACAACGATCACGGTACAATAAGGGAAGGAGTCCCAAGGTCACTAGGGGGAGAGGAGTTTGGTATCAGGGGAGCAGAGGCTGTTGGAAGGGAGTGTGATGATGGAGCAGGTCATGGAGGACTGTGTTAGTCTGGCCTAGTATCTCCACTCGTTTTCATTTCACTGAGAAATTCTCCCCTCTACGCGTTTAAGGGCCGTTCACACCAAGAACGATAACGATAACTATAACCATAACGATAAATGCGTCCACACTGGCCAACGATAAGAAAAGTCTCTCCTCATGTTAATGAATGTGATGGCTAGAATATTATGGGTTCTGATTGGCTGTTAGCTTTTTATCGTTCTCGAAATCGCTCTGAAAGTGATCAACAACGATATCGTTCTTCATGTCGTTATCGTTATAGTTTATGTGTGAACGTTGTCATTCATATTAACGAGAGCAATATTTGTTTATAGTTATCGTTATCGTTCTTGGTGTGAACGGGCCTTAACTTTGTGGGTGGAGTAAATCAGAATCATTATGAGTAGTGAGAAGATTCCATCCTTTCATAATGCCATTCTAGACTTTCAGTGTTTGTTTGTTGTGTTGAAAGACCCCGTAGCATTCAATGTGTTCCCGACGTGTTACTTAAATTACTAATTACATTATATATTATGACTAACTTTCACTTAACAATACATCATGTACATACTGTATGAATTATTTGGAAACATTTAAGCTCTACTACTACAGTAAATTCCAAGATGGCAGTATTTACAGTCCAAAGGCTTCTTATATTCAGATCTTTGCTGTGCATAGCCATTTCCACATGTTGGACAATAACTTCTGTGTAAATATTGCATAACCGGTCCCTGTGACCGAAATAGACAGCTTGAGTGAAATATTCATGAACCTCTGTAACCAAAGACTGTTGTCCATGGCAGAACACTCAATGAGCTTGGTGAGTGAGTGAGTGAGTGAGTCCTTCATAGTTGGAATGGGCAATGTCAGGGGTCAGTGTGTGTGATCTATGACCTTACCATGTTGCCCCCCCCATCCTTGACCCGTCCAAATTACTGAACACACACACACTCACTCACTCACTCACTCACTCATCCATCTGGACACCCTGTGTCTGTCATCCCACTGCCAACAAAGAGACGTCTGTCCTTGCAGCTCAAAACAGCTTACACCCTGTGGCCTGACATATCGCTAGAACTCTCCTCATGATACGTAAGGGATAACGGACTTCATGGCGTTCGGGGTATCAGAGAGATAATGCACGTTCGAGGTGATAATGTGGCTACGGCGCCTAGCGTAGCAGATGTTTAACCTCGAAGTGCATTATTTTTCTGTTGCCCAATCCATTATCAGGCTTAAACCACTGTTGTTACACTTGTGTTGGGTGAATTTGCTGCTATAATTCCACCTTTTGTGCGTAGAACTACTTCATGCTTGTAGAACTACTTCTTTCTGTCACATATTGACTGATTTCTCAACTTGCAGGACAAGCGGTCATCATTAGTTCTAAATGGATGGTTGCTATGGCCAAAGCCCAGTCGTTAGTTCCATCTCTCTCGTTGTCAAGTGGGCATATCCCAGGATTCTGATGAACCTCAGCTTCGTGAAATCACTGTTGGAGCTAAGTGTGTGCATGCATGCGTGTGTGTGTGTGTGTGTGTGTGTGTGTGTGTGTGCGCGTGCATGTATGTGTGTGTATGTGTGCGCGTGTGTGTGTATGCGCGTGTGTGTGTGTGTGTGTGTGTGTGTGTGTGTCTATGTACCTTAGCATCGTTGCCCTTGCCGGTGGTGACCAGCTTGTCCAGCTCCGAGTGCAAGGAGCTCTCCAGCTGCTGCCGCATCTTCTCCTGGAACTCCGTCATCCCGTCAGTGCCCTTACCCAACCCTCCTGAGGAGCAGAGGAGAGGAGGAGGAGAGGAGGAGAGGAGGAGATGGAGGAGAGAGGAGATGGAGGAGAGAGGACATGGAGGAGAGAGGAGAGAGGGGAGAGGAGGAGAGGAGAGGAGGAGCAGAGGAAGAGAGAGGAGGAGAGGAGAGAGGAGGAGCAGAGGAGAGAGGACATGGAGGAGAGAGGAGGAGAGGAGAGAGAGGAGAGGAGGAGCAGAGGAGGAGAGAGGAGCAGAGGAGGAGAGGAGAGAGGACATGGAGGAGAGGAGAGAGAGAGAGAGTGGGAGAGAGAGAGAGAGAGAGAGAGAGCAAATAAAAGAAAACGTAGAGAATCACAGACGGTAGTGAGCAACAGAGTCCACGGTGTTTCAGCTTAAACATTGATCAGGACATTCAGCCCAGTCAACACGATCAGGCAGAAATGCCACAATGTGTCCAACATTCATCACACACACACCAAGTAAACTTCCTCAAACTCACTCCCAAAACTGCACTGCGAAACTGAAAGCAACATCAGGATTAATAAAAAAAAAAAACAACGCAATAATGTTAATCCAACTGTGACATTTGAGTAGTAGTCAGTCCCAAAAGTGCCAATACTACGCACAGAAAATGTCAACAGATGGCCATCTACCTTCCAACTGTTAATGAAGACCATTTGCTCCAGCGTATGACACAGAGCGAGAACAGTGTTATTGGTTTTATGTAGGCTAGCCACAAAATTGGTTTGTCAGCACATTTGCTACGTCCTTGCAGAGTAATATTCTATCATGACATTGATCAAGAAGACCTAGGCCTAACCTGTACGACGATACTACACAGTGTTTCGGGATGTGTGGTCGTTGTGCCACGAATTTGAGCTAAGACTTGTGCATTAGAGAGGGACAAATATTGCCACACGTTGCACAGAGAACCATTACAAACAGTCTATGTGTTACATTCAAGAATATGTCCCATCTTGGATCCCAATGAATACAATGTGTTCTGCAATGTAATCTGCATGCTATTCATGTTAGTCTCAAGGGTTGCATGTGAAGGAAGTGACCTTACTCCTTCAAGTCATTTAAATGTCAGGCACGTTCTAAGTGTGTCTCTAAACGCCTGAGCATGGTTGTGAGTAATAAATCGTAATGGAAAACGTCAGAAACTTAAGTCATCATCTTACCTGGAACGTAAGCCATTTCTATCACCTGAGCTATGAGTTATGATGACGAACTCAACTGTCAAACGCAACTCAACTCTCTTGCAGTGGTCCAAGAATTGCAATGGAATTGGTCCTCCTAGATGGGACTTTTACTTCACCCCAACCCGAGAAGCAAAGAATCTAACGGGACACCGAGCAGGTGATAGCTCGTGTGGGGAAGACGAAATCAAAGAGACTGTGGCAGAGGACTGTGTGGTCAATTCATCAGTAAGTCCAGCCCTTTGTCAACATCCAACTAGATGGACTGGCATTCTGCCTGATTCTCCCCTCCCACTTTTTTCACCGAGTACAGAGATATCCACAGCGATAGTTGATTGAGTCAGACGGACAGTGAGAGAGGTAGCTCTTATCTTTACAAACAGGGCTTACACGTTTTAACCGATGCGCTATGATTGTGTTAGCACTGTCATGTCCATTTGTGGGAACAAAGAGGGTGCAAGGTAGTTGTCAGACTTGGAGCCATATTCAATTGCAGGCAAAAATCCACGTGACAACAAGCGCTTTTGACAAAGACTTGTGTGGCATGTTGAATGGCGCTAGATAACGTTGGTTGAATCTCTTCAATAGCAAGTCATCCTATTGCAGACATAGAGCTAAACTTCACATTTCGTGTTGCCTTCTTTAGAGGCGGGTCGCATTGTAGCCGCGTAGACAGCCAAACAGTAACACGACAAAACAGTGTCATGCTCGGCTGTGTCAACTCAAGCTAGTGCTAGCAAGCTGACAGGTGAACAGTTGCAGGAACAAAGCTAGGAGCACGTTTAAGAAATGACAAGCGACTTTTCATCCGACCTCAGTTCTACAATTAAATTTCTGTTCATGAAGGGCCAAGCAGCACACGAGCAAAGCTGCAAATGAGACACTCCATGCACGGAGCCAGTTTATTTACCCACCTTGTACAAATTACTTTGGTTTCCACAAGAGAACTCCAAGGACAGTGCTTGGCTACTCGGGGCGAGAGGGCTCACCACGAAAGTACGCAGACTTTAAATACGTGCACACTAAAAGAGTAGCCACATAACCTGCTGCCTGCCTGACCAGAACTCAGACCTTACATGCATAGGTCACCCATCAAACACTTTCCCCAGCCAATGCGTGCGTCATTTCAACCTGCATCAGCCAACTTCCATGCGGAAGTGTGATTACACGCAGACGTTTAAGCGTGACACGTGATTGGTTGAACACTAGCCAGTGACACTTGAGGCTTCATGACCTGCCTCTGCTCAACAAGCATGAGCCTTACACAACTATTTATAATATCAACACCATCTTTTATAACGTGTAGTCATTTACAAAAGTGGAATAAAATAGGAAAAAATAAGAGGGGGTTCTTAAATCGTGTCGCTTATTGAGCGTATTCCCATGGTTTGTGCGGCAGCTCTGTGATTAATGTGCAAACAGTGCCTCCTACCGGCATAAAGTCACTGTGACAGTTTAAAACAGAACTAGATAGAGATAGATAGATAGATAGATAGATAGATAGATAGATAGATAGATAGATAGTTAGATAGATAGATATACATTATTGATCCCCAAGGAGAAATTCAAGAGGGGAAAGGGAGGGAGGTAAACAATAACACAACAGACAAATGAAATTGTTTTCATATTGTTTTTTATTATTATTGTTGTTGAACAACAGGTATTGTTACAGTGATCGGGACAACTATGTGCGTTCTCATCTTTCACAGGGACATTCCCTATTGTTGTGTCGCCCGATTGAAACCTGCAGGAGTCGGAGTCTTCTCGTTTTGTGTCTTCTGACAGATCTTTAATGTTACGTCTGTTGTCTGGTAAGTGAAATACACACAAAAACAAACACATGGAGAGAGAGAGATGAAGGAACACCTTCCCTCAGCTCAACACAGACACACTCATCCACATACATACAGTTGATCTCTCACACACACACACGCACGCACGCACACACACACACACACAGGCAGCAACATGACATGGAGGTTCACAGCTGTGAGCGGGGAGGCTTCTGGGCGTCTACGGGGCGCTGCGGAGCCGTGGTCGGCGGAGGCAGTCACACGCTCAGGAAGGCGACGGCAGTGTCGCGCTCGTCCACCAGCTCGGCGGCGGTGGCGTCCATCTTGCCCTTGGAGAAGTCGTTGATGGACAGGCCATCTACCACCGTCCAGGTCTTGTTCTGGACCAATGAGAAACAGGTCAGTAAAATGGCACTTTATAATATTCTCTCTCTCACACACACACACACACACACACACACACACACACCTGCATGTCTGGCATCTCTCTATGGTGTTTTAATTGATCAGGTGCCACGTCAATCCGTGTCCAATTCAAATCAGCCTCAGGTAAATCAATCAATGGATTTATCTCAATGTTCGAGGAACTAACAATAGCCTATTTAATCTAATAATGGCATATTAGAGATTTGGATCTTTTGAGCCCCTTCGGGGACAAAAGTGGGGTTTTCTTTTTTTGTTATGTCCGTTCAGTGACTCCATACCAATCAACTATCAATCAAGAACACACAAGCAAACCTACAAGTCATTAATCAAGTTAAAACAGAGGCTTCACCGTGTTCACTAGAACACACTGAGTTGTAGAAATTCTATTCCACAGGAGTGTGACGGCTCCTTTACCTTGATCATGACTGGGAATGAGTACATTATAATATTCACACACACACACACACACACACACACACACACACACACACACACACACACACACACACGAGTGTAATGTCTCCTTTACCTTGATCATGACTGGGAATGAGTACATGAGGTCTTCAGGGACCCCGTAGGAGTTTCCACCAGCATAGACACCCATGGACACCCACTCACCCTGGAACAAGAACACATGATGGGAGTTAGTCCATCTTTTTGTCTTGCTTTTAATGCCTCATCACCTCCTTACATGTTTGTGTTATTGTGTGTGTTTTACAGCCATGGTTATGATGATACGGTTATGCAATATTGAGTAAACAAGGAATCTTTCGGTCCTGTTTGTTTAGAGAGCGAGAGCTCTTGAGAAGTCTGCCATATACACTTCCACTTATAACCAATGGAACTGACTACACCAGGGGCAAGAGCAGGGCACGCATTGTGTTTGCGTTTGCGGACAGACTGCTATTGGCTGCATGTCTGGTGTAGCCTGGCTGTAATGTCCACATAGAGCCCCTGTTTACATGACTCTGTGGACATTTTGCAAATGTCTAACTCGATGAAAGGCGAGAGTCTATTATGGAGATTATAAACTATAAACAGCCGCATTTACATCCTAGCACACCCTCACATGCTCGCGGACGCTAAAAACACAGACAAAATAGAACATTGTCCGAACAGATATAATCCGCATCCTACATGAACAAGTCAAACACACCCACCTAAACAGAGTGCCAAAAAATTAATTATATAACGAGACAATAGGCATCTTAAAGAGTGAGCTTTTTAATTTGTTTTTAATTATTATTCTAAGCATATTTTCTGGGGCTTTTTTTGCCTTTATTAGGACAGATTGGATAGGACAGAAGAGGTCCGACGAAGAGTAAGCTTCTTTTTTTTTTCTTTTAAACAACGCACAAAAAGTCCTCTGGAGTGATACTCTGTGACGCTTCTCCTCCCCCCCCCCCCCACTCTCCAGTGCTGCATATACTGGTAAGCAGAGTGCTCTACAACAACACGGGGTTTATAAAAGGATCAAGATAATCTCCAGCTTTGTGCGAGTCGCTCATGTTGATGGTCAAGCAATGGAGTTGGGAAGTGCCGGCTGGATCAGTTGCAGCTACAAGAGATGACAATGGAGGACGACCATAAAGAGCGCACTTAGAGAAGATGGACACCTGCTAAGCCAAAGTTTTCCCCCCTCGTAGCTTTAAGCCACTACAGTCATCTGCGGTTATCCACTTTATTTACTGCTTATTGAAATAAATATTTCCAATTTTGTTTTATTTTTTCATTTTACCATCTTAATGATGCCATTGTATAAATCACTGAAGATAAAATAGAATTAAAAAGAATAAATGAATAAATAATCAAATAAATAAGTATAATAATAATACGCTAATACACACATTTAAATTGAGTTAACTGCCACAATAATAATGTTCTGCTGTCGTAAGAGCAGAGACATGGCCATAAGATGAGGACATCTCTGAGAGTTGGCCAGCAAATATACAACGACATGTGTGATTAGGAATGTGGTGATTAGGAACGTGGAGCTTTTGCGTTCCTTTTTCTGCACTCTCTTTTCTGCTGGATTACATGAGTGATGCTCCTCATGGCACCAATCCAATGACATCGTGTGTGTGTGTGTGTGTGTGTGTACATTTGATGTGCTGAACTGCTGTTATAAAACACACACACACACACACACTCCTTTATGTCAGACTCAGGACTGTCACAACAGCCGTCACAGAGCCACAGAGTCATGATGGTCGCTCAGAGTACACATCGACTGAGGTAATATCTGTGTGACTGTTCATACAGATATTAGGTGGGTTAAACCAAAAGACATGCCTTACCCTGATCAGAGCGATGGGAAATGTCACAAGTGTATCACAGGCTGCTGAGGGGTTTGCCTATACGGCTATGCAGATACTGAATTTCCCCTCACAGGATCAAAAAAGTATACGTATAATTAAAATGTACGTATAAGTATACATCAAATTGTGGCTTCATATTGTACTGTACGGTCATGGAAGCCACCCTCCCCTGTGCTGATGAGACTAAGAGTGGGTGATTATGATGGAGTGATACAAGGCGGCATGTCTGATATCTTTAATTTATTGTTATAGGAGCCGTCCTGCTCTCTGATAAGACTAGGAGCGATTACGAGGTAGCGATGCGAGACAGGGTCTCTGTGATGTCTTTAATATACTGTACCGTCATAGGAGCCAGCCATACTGCCCCTGTGATAAGACTAGGGCTGGGCGATATGGCTAAAAAAGAATATCTCGATATTTTTAGTTTATTTCACGATATACAATATATCTCGATATTTTTAAATTTTCTCAAAAGAACTTCATAAATTCTCCCTTCCACCCTGTGATGTTTTAAATCATGTCAGTATGATGCAGCAGGCTAGGATAAATCAAAAGACTATTTAGTGACTATGATATACCGTCATAGGAGCCAGCCACACTGGCCCCTGTGATAAGACTATGGTTGTGTCTCTAACCACATACTTCCATCAGTACACTGCTAGTGTGCACTGAGTGCTTACTTGTGTTGTGCCCACTTTGCCATGGTTAGTATTGTCCCAATATCTGCACTATATACTTAAACTGAGTATTTGAAGTGTGCAAGTAGGCGGTTTGAGACACAGCCTACGAACTTTTACTTGTGTTGTGCCCTACTTTTCCATGGTTATTATTGTCCCGATATCATGGTTAGTATCGTCCCAATATACTTAAACTGAGTATTTGAAGTGTGCAAGTATAGGCGGTTTGAGACACAGCCGTATGAGTGGCTCTGATGAGGAAGCGATGTCTGTGAAGTCTCACCTCGGGGGTGCCGAACCAGATGTCCCTCATGTGGTCACAGATGGCCTTGGCGGCAGACATGGCGCTGGACAGCTTCCTGGCCTTGATCACGGCAGCACCACGCAGCTGCACCGTCTGATGGACGCAGAGAGAGGAGGGGGGGGGGCAGAGAGAGAGAGAGAGAGAGAGAGAGAGAGAGAGAGAGAGAGAGAGAGAGAGAGGAGAGTTAGAGGGGAGAGGAAGAGAGAGGAGAGGAGAAGAAAGAAAGAGAAGCGAGAAGGAGGTGAGAAAAGTGGCAGAGAAAGAAAAGGGTGAAAGGAGAGAGAGAGGAGATGAGAGGAGGGGAGGGGGGGCAGAGAGAGATAGGAGAGTTAGAGAGAGAGAGGAGAGTTAAAGGGGAGAGGAAGAGAGAGGAGAGGAGAAGAAAGAAAATGAGCAGATAAGAGAAAAAGCGAGAAGGAGGTGAGAAAAGTGGCAGAGAAGGAAAAGGGTGAAAGGAGAGAGAGAGAGGAGATGAGAGGAGAGAAGAGGGAGATGGAGAAAGAATGAAAGAAAGAGAGAGAGATACAGGGTAGGAAGGCAGAGGGGGAAAAGACAAGAGAGAGGAAGAGAAGAAGAGGACAAAAACAGTAGAGAAGAGTGAGATCAGCATACAGAAAAGGAGAAATGAAAACAGGCCTTAAGCCTCAGTCTTAAAGGTGCAGTCCAAACGATTGATATTTGAGCTAACAGCCAATCAAATACACCCCTCGCCTATGGATAATAATGGATAAGGACTGCCCCTTTAAGGGTCTCCCACTGCTCCCGTGATGTCAGTGTGGGCTTGGGTGACAGCGTCTTACCGAGATGAAGTCTCCCTTGAGCCAGGCGTCATCCTTGATGGCGTCGAAGGCGGCCATCTCTTTGCCGCGCACGTTGACCTTGCAGTGGTGGACGTCGGGGTACTGGGTGGAGGAGTGGTTTCCCCAGATGATGACGTTCTTCACCTCATCGGAGGACACGCCGACACGGATCGCCACCTGGGGGTGTGGAGGAAAACATCAGTTCTGCGTCCCACTGGGTAGCTCATATCTCATATCTCAAACACGGGTATTTTGGACACATAGGGTGGCTGGCTCTCATAACTCTCTCCTCGATCCTCGATGCGCGGTCCTCGAGGCTCGTTCCCACTGATCTATACCTAACACTGGATAGACTATCCCATTGTTGCCGCCCCATCATTCTTTATCTAGATCAGTGAGGACGAGGACCGAGGAAGGGAGGGAGGGAGGAGGTATAAGACTACTGTAAATGAGAGGCACCCCTACAGTATTTTGAAGATGAAGGCTTACAACACTGCATTTACAGTAAGATGATGTCTCATATGTTCCTTAAGGCACAGATAAACATAATCGAGCTGTTTGGTATACTGTCTGTCTCAGCCCCTCATTTCATCAATGATTGTGTGCAAATGCACCAGTGCTGTTTAAACCTCTAACTAACCAATAGGATATGAAAGAAGAGGAATGCCGGTGCAACACAGATGTCTTCTTTAAGATTCATTTTAAAAGGTGCAAAACATGACAAACGTTTTGACGTTACAAATGTCTTCATCAGAGTCCTTGACTCTAGGACTCTAGGACTCTGATGAAGACGTTTGTAACGTCGAAACGTTAGTCATGTTTTGCACCTTTTAAAATAAATCTTAAAGAAGACATCTGTGTTGCACCGGCATTCCTCTTCTTTCATGCGCCTCTGTCCTGGCCTGGTTGCACCAGATTGTCGCACAACTGCAGAAGCGCGGAGAACTTTCCTTTGTTTGCTAACCAATAGGATACTTTGATTAAGCTCATAGGAAAGATTCACAGCACAGAGACAGACACACAAAGACGCAGAAAAACCCCCGTGCACACACACACACACATACACAAATACACGCACACAGACACACACACACACAAATACACAGACACACACAAATACACGCACACAGACAGACAGACAGACAGACAGACAGACAGACAGACAGACAGACACACCTGGGAGCGGGCTCTGTTGTGGTCCAGGCGGGTGAGGCAGGAGAAGTTCTCCTTGGGGATGGAGGGAGCCGACTTGGAGGCGATGAGGCAGTTGGTGTTAGCAGGATTTCCCACGACCAGAACCTGGAGACAAAACACAACAGTCACACACACACGTACACACACATCAGGTGAGAACAGTCCTTCTACACTACAGAATACTACAAAATACTACAAAGGACATATTGAAATTTGTCTAATGGTCTAATAATATCTGAAATATACTTTCGTATTGAAATTTGTTAGGATTAGAATTTGTGAATTCCAAATATTTATTTTGCCAAAATGACAAAAACATCAAAAGAAAGCATAATCCTAAAACAAGCACACATAAGAGTGCATGGGTGGTTTACTGTAAAGTGGTGGAATAATAAAAGTATGATTTCAGTTTTAAAGAATGATTAGATCAACACAAAAAATGGAAGATATAAAGTGGCAAACATATTATGATAAACATAATAAGGAAACCCTTGTTGTGTGTGTTTCTAGAGCGTGAGAGACTATTGGCTTCCCCAGGGGAGTGCACGACACGTTTAAACAAACACGAGCCTTTACTTTCACAGTCTAAACCAGAGGGAGTCGGGTCAAGGTCGTTATAACATTAAATCGCGCCATGAAACTACGTCACCACAGTAATGGACTTCTGAACCTTTGTTTTTCCAGCGATTCGGATCACATTGACCAACGGTCTTACATTACACCGTAAAACCAAACTTCCGTCCCATATTGTGCGCGTTCACCGTGCTTCAAATCAGGTTCGGCATGCGCCTCGGGGTAGTACCACTATAGTCCCACTATGTACACAACATTTCACAAGGACCATTCCGGAACTTTCCAGGCTGAGCCATTCCATAAGTGATTACCACTGGAATGCCAGCCAATCAGGGACCTCAGTTTGACTTACAATTCTAACTCATGTTCCAGTGACTAGGCCCTATTTTACTCACCAAAACCAAGTGCCATTGAGCAACAAGTGGCAGTAATGTCGCCTACTGTACAACAAATCACAATTCAGGTTTTGATGATCCAAGACAGGGGCATATATTAACTATGTGTGTGCAGGAATTCCCCAACTATACACAAATAATAATCAATCAATCAATCTATTTAATGAACTGAATCGGATGGCAAAAGGACTTCACGACTAAGCTGTGAAATAATCTCTGACCATTTCACCCTAAACTTGAACAGAGTGCAGAACAAAGCTTGAAGAAAGACTTCACTTTCCCATATAGAGAATGGAATACCCGCTCCTTGTGTCTGATCGCTTCAAACTCTTGATAATAAACTTATACTTTTAATAACTCAGAATGGTCTGGCCTACTCGTGCACTGTACTGTATGTGACCCCCTTAGTCTATTGTGCAGGTTACCTGAACCTCCACACTTTTACGTTTACCTATTAAGTGGCTGCCAATGAAATTGCAAATGAGTGTGCATGCAGGGTAATGGATCCTTGGACACAAGGCTCTTGTATCAGAGCCACTTAAAGGATTGAAAATGCCTTTCTGTGTGTTTAGACTGATTATATTGTGCTGTCGGCCCTATGAAGACATTGCAATAACATGCCGTTCCCAACTGCACCAGTGTTCTTCCCCCTAAAAACACCCTCTTGATTGTAGGTTGTTATTGTAGATTAATCATGTACTGTACATGAAAATCCAAACACTGATACCCAGCAATAGGCTGGAACATCAGCACACACACACACACATACATACATTCTCTCTCACAAACACACACATTCACATTCTCTCTCTCACCCACACATACATTCTCTCTCTCTCTCTCTCTCTCTCTCACACACACACACACACACACATTCTCTCTCTCTCTCTCTCACACACACACACATACATTCTCTCTCTCACACACACACACACACACATACATACATTCTCTCTCTCACATACACACACACACACATACATTCTCTCTCTCTCACACACACACACATACATTCTCTCTCTCTCTCTCTCACACACACACACACACACACACTTCCTCTCTCTCACACAGTCTCTCTCTCTCTCTCATTGATTGCACCCAAGCAGACTGCAGTCACACGTTGCACCCTCTGCGTTAATGCCCGCAGGCAGTCAGACCGCTATGCGGACGACTGGGCGGGCGGGCGAGGCGGGTCGGGGCGGGGCGGGGCCGGGCGGTCACCTTGACGGTCTTCTTGGCGTACTTGTCCAGGGCGGCGCCCTGGGTCTTGAAGATGGCCACGTTGGCCTTCAGCAGGTCCTTGCGCTCCATGCCTTCCTTCCTGGGCATGGAGCCCACCAGGATGGCAGCATCCAGGTCCTTGAAGCCCACCTCCACCTTGTCCGTGGGAATGACCTCTGGAGGAGCAGGGAGAGGGAGGAGGGGCTGGGTTTAATAATAGATGTGCGCACGGGCGCACACACACACACACACACACACACACACACACTCACCAACTCTCTCTCTCTCTCACACACACACACATTCACTAACTCTCTCTCTCTCTCTCTCTCACACATACACACACACACACACACGATCAGGGAAAAGTAGCCATATTGTTGGGATTGTTTACATGCACACACAAACACACATTTCAGAAATAAATAAACACATTTGATAAACAAAAGACATTTAATGGATTGGTACGCCATCACTTGTGTAACGCCACACTGCACTCTGGAGGCGAACGATTCAAAATGATTGATCGTCGCTCTCTTAGCCGTGAGACAGAGCCAGACCACAGGATTCCTCCGCATCAGAGTTGCTGAGTCACTCCCTGTATGGGTGGTTTGCTGAGTCACTCCCTGTAAGGGTGGTGGTGGCTGCTGCTGCTCACTGCACTATGTGGCTGCTGCTACTACTGCTGTTGCACACTCATGCACAGGCTCGCTCCTTCCCTTCACTCACTCCCTCCCTCACTCAACACCACAACCCTGTGGTTGCCTGGACTAAATAATTAAAACCCAACCTCTTAAAGAGTGGGAGGATTTTTTTTTTTGGCGAGAGGCGCCACTGTTTACAAAACAAGGCCTGGAAGAGAGAGAGCTGGAGGAGTGGAAGAGGAGAGGAAAACTACTGAAGTAACAACCTTGTGCCCCCCCCCCACCCCCCCTACACACACACACCCCTAAAGGTCAAAGGTAAAGGTTCGGAGGGAGGATTCACTCGCAGGCATGTAATCAGGGGTCAACCACCAAAGTCATAGAACGTGATCTGCCTGCGGCTATCTACCTGATAAAAAGAAAAAATCTTGTTGCAACCCTTTGTGGTGCCTTGCAAAAAAATACTAGAATGCTAGACCAGAGGCTTTTTAAAAGATAACGGCTTGTCTATCTAACGGTGAATCCAATGTTATCAGCATTGAACTTCAGCCAAGGTTCACATGATGAAATAGACCATCACCCTGCTTCTCTCTTCTCTCCACTCTTCTCCTCTCCTCCCCTCTTCTCCACCTATCCTTTCTCTCCAACTCTCCTTTCTCTCTCCTCCACCCACCCAACTTTCTTTTTTTTTCCAATTCTTCCCAGACAGACACCACCTCTTATTGTTCTTCCAGGAGCCTCTGTGATTGGCTGTTTGCACTCTATAGAACCCCCGAGAGCTGTCCAATGGGGTTGCAGTGTGGTGGCCACACCTCCCCGCCTCTCCCCGGTTCTGGCCAGTCAGCGCACAGCGCGCGGTGAGTCTACAGAGCAACTGCCGCTCGCTCACTCGCTCGCCCGCCGCATTGTTCACAAGTTCAAAGACAATTTCCTGCATTGCAACCGAACTCAATATAGAACGTGGTGAGAGGGGGACGGTAAAGACGCACGTGCAAAGAAGAGAAGACAACCGGAACTACAGAGAGAGAGAGAGAGAGAGAGAGAGATAGAAAAGAGATGATGTAGCAGAAAGAGATAACAAAGACAGTAGAAAATATGCAAGAGAGTCGAAGACAGAATCACAGAGAGAGAGAGAGAGAGAGAGAGAGAGAGAGAGAGAGAGAGAGAGAGAGAGAGAGAGAGAGAGAGAGTGTGTGTGTGATTGTACGATTTTTATCACTCTCTGTGCAGAACATGAAGATCCCAGGGGCATGTGAGATAGATTGGACAGAACAGCACAACCATATGCTGCTGCTGCAGCTGCAGTTGCTGGTAGAGAACTGGGGCAGACCGTGAATGTGTGTGTGTGTGTGTATGTGTGTGTGTGTGTGTGTGTGTGTGTGTGTGTGTGTGTGTGTGTGTGTGTGTGTGTGTGTGTGTGTGTGGTGGAGGCGGGGGTTAGGGGATGGAAGCCTCACCCCTCAGAAGCGGGAGAGCACAGTCCTGCAGCTCCATGACGACCCCATCCAAGACGGGCAGCATGGGCGGAATGTCCAAAAGCACCAGGATGATTGGCTGAGAGAGAGAGGGAGGGAAGGTGGAAGAATCCATCATTCTCCTGTGCTCATTCATCACACGAGCTCGCCAAAAATACCACCGAACATGTTTCAATCACACTTGTTATGCAACACCAATCTTATTTCACAAAAAAACAAACGCTGCCGGTTATTTCCAGTTGAAAAGCAGCAAGCCGAATCGCACTACTACGCGGTGCTTTTCGTGTTACACAAAGGAGTCAAAGCTGTTCCACAGTCTTACCTGGTCTTTGCCGAAGACATCTCCCTTGGCGATGCTGTACAGCAGAGAATAGGCAATCTGCCCGGCGGCGCCGGTGACCAGGACGCGGATTGGTTCGGGCTAAAAAGTCAAGGACAAAGCACAAATTCATCACAGAGCCTCGTCAATCTGACCTACTTAGCGCCGTCAAGGGCAACGAAGCGGCAGCGATCAGACGCGACCGATCGGTGCCCTTCGATTACAATACAAAACAACAATCACAACAATGACCATTCATACTTATTAGGATAAGATGCATTGGACAGTTAAGCTGCGCTGGTTAAGCGGCTGAGAGCACTACGAGAGGCCGTAACAATGTTGCTATTTATAAAGTCTCGGCTGTGAATGAAATGATTCATGACGCAACCGAATGAATGATGCTTGAGGTGCCACGCGACGGATTGCAATTGTTTGAACAAAGCCGACTATAATAGCGAGCTTGCGCTGGTAGCAGGTGTTTCATTTTGGCCAGTGCGTTCGTAGGCCCTCGCAAAAACAGTTACATCGCGATTATTACATAATACATGGCATAATCAACATCCACGGCAGACGTCTGTGCCAACACGACAATGCCAGCTCGCTAACCTTGCACGTCAGCGCACCAAGTTACTAACGATGGCGTGGTACAAATAGGCCTACAATCTGATCTGGGTAGAGATGCATTTGATCTGCAAATCATAATGGAAGACAATAGATTATAAAATCAACCTTAAACAACTTCCTATTTAAAAGAGGCTACAACATTGGACCTCAAATGAATGATGGCTGCTATTCTGCACGATCCATCGATGGATAAACCATCTCCATACTTTCCGCAGTAATAACACATTCGTTGTTCCTTACCATGTTTCCAAGCAAGTTATCCTCGTACGTCTGCAAGCTATGCTTTCCCACCACTCAGGACTCAACGGCAGGGTCACCTCTATACTTCTACTGAAATGTCATGCGGCAACACCAAAGCGTTTCGAGCGAGCACCGGGATATGTAGTTGATTTCCTCAACGATGCTGGCTCTCCCTTACAACCAGTTCGAGAGAAAGAACACATTCCCCATGAAGAACCGCTCTGACGTCAGCATTTCCCTCTAGCTGACGTCCCTCCCACTACCAAATATGGATAACTGTACTCAAAAGCCCGATTAAAGGTCGAGTTTTGAAAGAGAGCTGGTTTGACGCAAAGCGTGCAGAAATAAATACAAACGGTTGTTACGCGCTAGTGGCAAGCCCAAAAGACTATAGTAACATGCATGAAAAGACTCTATATCCATAAATTGAGTTTGAATGCAAGTGAAATCACACATGCTCATGGACAATACTGTACGTTTTCTGAATGACAGGCCATTGAACAACTTGATCATGTCTAGAAACAGAAGGGCTGCATTAGTTATACTTCCTCTTAATTTCCGTCTTCCCTCTCTCTCTCTCTCTCTCTCTCCTTCTCCCTCTCTCTTTGTTTTTCTTCCCCTCTCTCTTTATCTCTCTCTCTCTCACACACACACACACTCTCCCTCTCCCGTGACAGGTAAATGGAGATTAGCAGCCTTAGTCTGCTAAGATGACACATGGCCTAACCCATCTACTGGCTCAGTTTGTGAAATGCAAAGAAAGAGCCACTGTTGGCAGGGGATCCCAACCTGTTGGAACTAGACAGTCTTTGTGATGTAGGACAAACAGTGGATAAAATAAAGTTGAAAGTACAAGGGTTATATAGTCTCTCTCTCTCTCTCTCTCTCTCTCTCTCCTACTTAGCCACATAAGCACTGCATTATGCTCATTGAGTGCTATTGAAGTGAGTGACCCTGTGACACTGATTTATACGTTTGTATAAGTGTTGCCATCTTTAATATTTGTGTCCCTGCACAAGTTTTTGTTTTCCTCGTGTGGACATAAGTAAATGGTTCAAATGTATGAGTGGTGTGTTATGTGTAAGTGATCCCACTGAACCTGATCAACAAGTTACCTCCAGCATACTGGCCACTAAAACATGATGATTAGAGAAAACAACCCCAATTCTCAACTCAGTCCCTCAAACAGAGAGAGAGAGAGAGAGAGAGAGAGAGAGAGAGAGAGAGAGAGAGAGAGAGAGGAGAGAGAGAGAGGATTAAACTAGTTTACTTAAGACAGAGGTGGAGGCGGACATTCCTGGTCCAGAAAGTGAAAGTCCAGCCATATATTCTTCCTACCTGTGCACTGAACACAGGTGATATGTCTAATTGATCTGATCAACCTGCATGGCTGCTAACTATGATAAACTGCTTCTTCAGACTTGAAGAAGAGCCACGCGGCTCGAAACGTAACGTCTTTAATAAAGTAAACTAAGTGAGAGCAAGTGTGCGGACCTTTTACTGATCAGATCTCAACCAACAACGAGGAATGACTGAAAAATGTGTCGGTATTTGTTGGTAGAGAACCCACCGTGAGAACCCACCGTGAGAAGTCCTGCCATCTATTGGTTCTACCTGCGCACTCAACATAGGTGAATTCACTAATTACCTGACCTACTTGACGTAAGATCTGTGTTCATTAGAACTAGCTAATTAAATGGTTGGAACAGAAATGTGGAAGGACTTTTACTTTCTAAAGCTGGCCTTTCTTACACCTCTGGTGAGGAGGGTGGTGGGTCTGGGGTGGCAGACAGACATCACTGTTGAGTTTTCTGAAGGTGTTGTGAGTTAGAGTCTGAGGGTGTCGTAGTGTTATTTACACAACACTGACGAAGGCAGGGGCCTGCTTGACAAAGTGCTCCTGTGGGCTGTTTGTTGGTGATGTTTTCGCCCATAGATGTTGCTGTGTTGATGATTTTCCTATTGATATTGAGAAGGCTTAGTTGTTATAGAGCTGCCTTTGGATATCCCCTACTACAGCACAAGGAATTTGAAAGCTCTCCTGTGTTTATCTGAAATTACAGATAAATACATCAATATGTTGTATAGTTTTGTAGTCACAGACACATTTCTTGCCCTTTATCTCCCTCATTATTTGTATGAATGGACTGCTGTTTGGGCAACACTGTGTGTGTGTGTGTGTGTGTGTGTGTGTGTGTGTGTGTGTGTGTGTGTGTGTGTGTGTGTGTGTGTGTGTGTGTGTGTGTGTGTGTGCGCGCGTGTGTGGGCATGTGTGTGTGTGTGTGTCTGTGTGTGTGTGTGTGTGTGTGAGAGAGAGAGAGAGAGAGAGAGAGAGAGAGAGAGAGAGAGAGAGAGAGAGAGAGAGAGAGAGAGAGAGAGAGAGAGAGAGAGAGAGCTATCTTAGTTTGGGAGTGGCAAAACAGGATGAGACAAAAAGGAGAGAGGCACGGTAACCTCTATGAACCTCTATGAATTCACCTGCGCAGGTCTACTCTACTCAGCTTAAATTGTGATGATTGCATGTCAATGACGTGCATCGTCAAAACAACCACGCAAACAGCCTGCCGTCATAGCCAGGTCAGACGCCTAAAGTGTAGCCTCATTATTCTGTGAGGGATCAGCCTTCGACATTCCGAATTCTCTGCCAAAATTGCCATTACATAAGAGAGGGTGTGGATTGCGCACTGTTACCAATCCCCTTGACTGTGAGCAGGGCTATCACGCTACCGTGCATGGGGCGCTCTCCATGGTACCACTCGGAGGGGTAGCAGCTCCCCTACGCAGCGTCAAAGTTAGTGAATTAAAGATAACGCGGTCGTTGAAACCCCATGATGTCCAATTGCGGTACACCAACACATTTTGCATTATGGATAAGCCCCTCACTGAATGATAAGATGAATGCCAACAGCGAATATTCAACACAGCAGAAATTACGCACAGGACACGGTTGTCCTCAAAAAACCCTGTGGTAAAGAAGTTGCCTAGCAACATTTTTTTTACAAAAGATTTTTCAGAGGGAAGGAATGACACAAGTATTTCCCCTGCAGTCAAATACGGGCTTTGTTGGAGGTAACTGCAAAGCACGTCGCTTTTATGTTTGTTCAACACACAGCCTTACAGCGTGCTACCGTTGTCAAGGAGAGGCGCGTCTTACCTCCGACGAAGCCGCCCGCACCACCAAGTACATAGCTGTCAGCAACGTCAACATAGTGAGTCCGTGCCTGTCCTTCTCTTGTCCGTGTGACTGTCCTCACCAACAGAGCAGAGTTGCAGGGCTTTTGGAACACACAAAAGTGCGCACCACAACCTGGTAACGTGAGCGTACCGGAGGGAAACGCGAACCGTTATGCAGTTGCTGTCTCTGTAGTATAGGCTAGTCTATCTCTCTCACCAATCAGACGGTCGCCGCCTATCTACTGTACATCAGGTCGTTAATGAGCTTTAGTGGACGAAAATAGAGTGAATGCGAGTAATCTTGCCGCCCATTTCTGATTATATCCCTAAATTAAAAGACGATGGCGAGTCCTGCTGTTAAATGACGTCACTGGATTTGACACTCTGCAGCAAAAAAGGTAGCCTATATCGCCTGCTGTCGAACGCCAAGGAAAATGTGTGGGGTTACTTGAGGACAACGTGGGTTGGAATAGGCTACAGCGCGTTAAGGCTTGACTCATAGGCAGATACGAAGCAGTGCAGGAACGTTTGTGCGGCGCCAAGTAAGTATGTCAAATCAGTTGCACGGAAAGTATGAGTGAGTGCTTAAGGATATCATTGAACGTTCCCACGGATTTATTATCGTGGAGACTAAACCGCAGGCGGCGGCAGCCAGACCTTGCACCGTCGGTCAGCCGTGGCCATAAGGCTTAACTTTATTGAGGCAGCATTGGAAGCGTCTTGGAGTGTTGAACAACGATTTCTTGTCCGACCATACTTTTAAAAAGAATGGTGAAAGAAGTCCATAGAAACTTTTCGTAGTGCGTCAAAGCGAACCCTCAATGCACTTTAGGAAAGGCAAACGCGGTAGGCTACGAAAATAGTCCTTCTTCAGGGCCACTTCCAATGTGAAGAAGCTTTCACTTGATGTAGGGGTTCGACACAAAGGCAGGGTTCTTCATGGAACCATATGGCGATGAAAATAACCATTTAAGCACCTTTATTTTGTAGTGCACTCTGAAGTGCACTCTCTTCTAAATGTAAACAGAGACATTGATCAATAGATAGACTGATTGATGAAATGTCTGGTTGGTAAATTAACTTGAGTTCCATGTAGGAGTGTGGCAAAGCACAAATACTGTTTTTTTTTTTTAAAGGAACACACCTTCTTGGGAAATAAGCTTATTAGGCGTCTACCCCAAGAGTTAGATAAGAGGATACATACACCCTTTAGCCTGCTCTCTGTGCGGGCAACAACCAAGTCTGACACTGTTAGCCTAGCCTAGCATAATTCACTGTAACTGGGTTAGACCAGTTAGCTACAGGCTTTTTATGGGCTAATTGGTCTAACCCACTTCTAGTGAATTATGCTAAGTTGGCGTATTCCTTTAACTACCTGATACAGTTTCCTTGTGTGGATGGCTAGGCCTCCCAGGGACAGTTGTAACACGGGACGGTTGTAACACCTTGAATTCCTCCAATCAGAAACAAGCTAGAGTGATGACACTCACTTTTGCAAGAAAGGAGGGAAACTAAACTACTAAACTACAGTGAGTGTCATTGCTATGCTTGGCCTGTTTCTGATTGGAGGAATTCAAGGTGTTACAACTGTCTCTGGTCTCCTGTGTGTTGTATTTGCCGCAGTGTTTTGGGCACATACTGTACCAGCACACTAACCATGTGCCCTTTATCTTCCTATAGACCCACTGGTAGGGAAGTGTGTGGTGACATATATGGGGAGTCATCCTGTACTTCATTTATGTAGCCTATATATATATATATATATATATATATATATAGACACAATGATTAACAAAAAAAAAATGAAATAAACAAATATCGGCTTGGTTTTCGGCCAAATTTATATTTTGAACATCACTATTGGTGGCTTTCATGGACTTTCTTGATGTTTTTTGCTTTAAAAAAAAAAAGAAAAAATCCTGCAACACACCACCAACCAAAAAATGCACACACACACACTGGTACTAACCTAATACAGCAAAAACAATGACAACTTAGTCCCTCCATTTGTTTACAGTTCAGTTCATAGCCTGCATTTTCCCTTTTCAAGTAGGCCTGTTTATCCATTGCTGTTTTACGTGATGTACTTGCATTGTCCGTCAAGTTCTATTAAGTGGCATAGGCCACGTGAAGGCGGCCGTCATATTGCTTATGCTTTGTGTTGCTTTAACACCTTCAGGCCAGTTCAAACCGAAGATTCGCGACGGTCTGAGACGGTTGCGGAGAGCAGTTGCGGCGGTGTGAATCAAAAGTTGCAAGCAGTTGCAAGCAGTTGCAAGCCGTCGCTAAACATTCAACATGTCAAATCTTAGTTGCAGAGTTTTAGAACGTTGCTGGTTTTTAGAATGTTGCAGCTCGTCTCGTCGCAGATCTTGTGTTTGAACTGGCCTTTACTGTCTGTGGGCAACACTTGCTGACAATCAGAGACACCAGCTGTCTGATCTCCTATCAGTTGTTTCTCCATTGGCCTCCTGTGATTGTTGCCCCCACTATGATGGCAGCGCTATTTAAGTACGCCCAGGCCGTGTCCAATTGTCAAGGGCGCACGCTGGATAGTACCGTTCTTTCCAGTAGTGTCTCGGTTAGCTTGCTCCTCAGTATGCGTCCTTACATTTGGACAGCACAAACTAGTTGGCGTCACCTGACTCGGGGAGGGGGGGGGGGGGGGGGGGGGGTTGCTTGACGATTTGTATGTCGTGTGGAGCTTGACCTGCGCTGCACAATGGATTATGGTGGGATATCTGAGGCCAAAAAAGATGCATCGATGCACGCTTGGAAATCACGCCAAACTAAGTACCCATCTAGTGAGAGCGCTCGACTTTCGGACAGTCTTTTCTGACGTAACTTCCGGAAAATGCACGCTGCCCAGCGTGTGTACTTATGATTCAGACACAGCCCCAATCTAGCTTTCTAATAGCTCTCCACTTCTCGTGCACATCACTGCACAAGGTCATTATTGTGCTACCTAGTGCCACCCACTGACATGAAGGAGACATTGCAGGCAGAGATGCTCAACAATGGCATAATCTACTATTTGCAATAACTAAATAATATATATTTTTGGACCGATTAAGTGAAATTGGACAATTTCCCACAACACGCGGAACAGTGGTTGAAAATCACTACCTGTTTTCCATTCACAGCTTTGCAGTGTGAGCAGTGTGATTAGTGTGCATGACTGATGAGGTGTTTAGTAGAGATGCACCAGTATATTGGCCTAACGTCGGTATCGGCCAGTATCAACCTTGCTGACTGATATCGGCTATTGGCAAAATTATATGACTTTCACCGATTCCAGTGGCTGATGTATATCCGCTATGCTGCATGAAGTTAAATGTTGTGTTATGCACTGACTGGGGCATTCAGAGGTGGTGCAGACTAGAAGACGTATACTTAGAAGATATTAATGAATATTTTCCGCTAAATGGAATGATTAACAACAGAAATGAAGTAAACAAAGAAATAAACAAATATCGGCATCGGTTATCGGCCAAATTTATATTTTAAACTTCACTAGCGGTATCGACCCAGAGTTTCACAAATCGGTGCATTCCTACTGTTTCGTAAGGTGTGTCATGTCTGTGTGTGTGTGTGTGTGAAAGAGAGAGTTTGTGTGCAAATTATTGCTCATGACAAGTATTAGAAAGAGAAAGAGATAGGAGAGTTAAAGGTGTTTGCTTGTGCCTAGTCTATTGTATCAGTGTGAGTGTGTGTATGTCTCTCTGTGTGTGTGTGTGTGTGTGTGTGTGTGTGTGTGTGTTAGGCTATCACCTGTGGGGCGTGTAGGCCAACTGGACAGGTTGGATGTCAGATCCCATTCTAACACCATTACAATTTGGATGATGAGATTATCCGATATGGTTTTGACTGATCTATAACTGGCTTGATAGCCGGCGATTGAAGAATCTGAACTGCACTTCTCTTCGCCACACTAATCCCCCCTCTGGGACTCGGGCCCAGCACGTTTTTGTGGCGGTAACACGGTGTAATCCCTCTTCAAAGCGCTAATGCTCCACAAGGTGGGAGAAGAGCGTCGCATTTGGTGAGGTAATGACAGACCGCAGAACGCAAAAAAAAAAAAAAAATGGAGGGGGAAAAAAGTCAACACGTGTAGGTGTTTTAGTGACCACTAGAGGTCGCACTCGGCACGTGTATTGAAATAGGACACATCCACGGTGGCTGGGAGAGACGCAGTGCGGGGTTCCGGTCCCAAAAGCGATTGTCTCATCATTGCCAACCACGTGGTGCAAAATGCCTCCAGAAATACTCTCACAGATACGGTGACCTGCAGCATTCTCTGTTCCCTTCGTCTCAAAACAAAACTAGGCAAGCTATCCCATCATCAAGATCTGGGTCACCATGACCCAGAAAAAGTTACTACGGTACCACTCGTGCAAAAATGCCCAGTGCTGGCCCAGATCCCACACGTGTGTTTGAAGAGCACAATGGGAACTCAAGGACCCCAATGAGAACTTGAGGACCCCAATGGAATTGACCCTCTGGGGCTTTACTGGGTTTTCGTGTTATTTTTCTAATGTATATCATTTCTGTACTCTCTATACAATCGTAGTTATTGTACTCTGTAATGTATGTAATTTCTGTACTCTGTAATGTAGATAGTCTCAGTTCTTGTTCTCTGTAATGTCTGTAATCTCTGTACTTGTACTCTGTATATAATCTCAGTACTTGTACTCTGTGTAAAATCTCTGTACTTGTTCTTTGTAATATATGTGCAATGTATATAATCGCTATACTTGTAATCTGTGATGTACAGTGCCTATAGAAAGTCATCATACCCTTTTGAAATAGTTACTTTTTTTGTCTTACAGCCTGAAATCAAAACCCATTTTTAAAAAAATCTTTTCCAGTTTTATTAACAAATTTAGCTGTACAACATCAAAATAATGAAAAAAAAGTAAACAGTTCTGAAAATTAATAAAAAATGAAAAACTAGAATAACAGGGTTGCAAAAGTCATCATACCCCTTACTTAATACTTTGTAAAGCTTCCTTTTGCTTTCATTGCAGCCATCAATCTGTTTGGATATGTCTCTATTATAGCTTTGCACACCTAGATAGGGGAATATTTGCCCAATTTTCCGTACAGAAATGTTAAAATGTAGTCAAATTCTGTAGGGAATGGCGATGGACTGCTCTCTTCAAGTCAATCCACATATTTTCTATAGTATTTAAGTCAGGGCTCTGACTTTGCCACTCAAGGATATTCACCATCCTATCCTTAAGCCACTGCTTTGTTCTTTTGGCAGTATGTTTAGGATTATTGTCGTGTTGGAAGGCGAATGACCTCCCCATCCTCAGCTGTCTAGGAGAGGGACGCAGGTTTTCCTTAAGAATGTGGGTGTACTTGGCAGCATCCATTTTCCCTTCTATCCTGACCAATTGCCCAGTTCCCGCTGAAAAGAAACATCCCCACAACATAATGTTGCCCCCACCATGCTTCACACTAGGCATGGTGTGTTTTGGGTGGTGTACTGTGTTGGTTTTCGCCAAACATTGCGCTTGGAGTTCAGTGCAAAAACACATCTGGAATATTCTGCTACCATGTAGAAAAAGCTTATATGGTCAGATGAGACTAAGATCGAACTTTTTGGAGACTAAGATTGAAGTTTTTGGACTGAGCTCCAGGCGCTAACCAAACACAGTATACACACCCAAACACACCCAAAACACACCATACCTACTCTGAAGCATGGTGGGGGCAACATTATGTTTTGGGGATGTTTCTCTTCAGCGGGGACTGGGCAATTGGTCAGGATAGAAGGGAAAATGGATGCTGCCAAGTACACCAAAATTCTTGAGGAAAACCTGCGTCCCTCTCCTAAACAGCTGAGGATGGGGAGGTCATTCGCCTTCCAACACGACAAAAATCCTAAACATACTGCCAAAAGAACAAAGCAGTGGCTTAAGGATAGGATGGTGAATATCCTTGAGTGGCAAAGTCAGAGCCCTGACTTAAATCCTATAGAAAATATGTGGATTGACTTGAAGAGAGCAGTCCATCGCCATTCCCTACAGAATTTGACTAAATTTTAACATTTCTGCACGGAAAATTGGGCAAATATTCCCCTATCTAGGTGTGCAAAGCTATAATAGAGACATATCCAAACAGATTGATGACTGTAATGAAAGCAAAAGGAAGTTTTACAAAGTATTAAGTCAGGGGTATGATGACTTTTCCAACCCTGTTATTCTAGTTTTTATTTTTTTATTAATTTTCAGAACTGTTGACTTTTTTTTCATTATTTTGATGTTGTACAGCTACATTTGTAAATAAAACTGGAAAAGATTTTTTTTAAAATGGGTTTTGATTTCAGGCTGTAAGACAAAAAAAGTAACTATTTCAAAAGGGTATGATAACTTTCTATAGGCACTGTATATAATCTATGTGTTCTTATGTGCTTTTGAAAATCAAATAAAAATCAAACAAACTCAACCAGTCAATCACCTTAAATGACTGCACAGAACCACATTCACATTCGCATTCACCTGTGTGACACATCAGAAAGAGAGGCTCTGGCCCCTGTACTTCTCCAGGTGTATGCACACATTCCCTGTGTGGTCTTGGCATCACCCATTTGTCTGCTCTTCCTTGTTGCTATATTCCTTCAGCCAGGTAAAGCACCTGCAGTCTGTATTTTACGTCTGTACTATACCAGGGAATGAAGAACCAAGACCAAACCAGCCTGAATTTGCATCAGTGAGTGTGCGGATCAGGGAGACACAGCACCCTGGAGTGGTTCCTTTGACTTTGAGTCACTCCACTTTCTAAAGACTCTTCACTAGTAAACAAGCCATGGCGAAGGGGGAAACAGGAAGGAGCATGTTAGCCCTCGCCAAACATCACAGAGCTCAAACTTCTCCCAACAGCTGCGATGATGGGTGTCGATCCAAATTTAAAAAAAAAAATGTTTTGCTTACATGCCCGTGGGGAGGGCAGGCCAGAGTGACGAGCACGGTCTCACGAACGAGGGGGGGGGGGGGGGGATCTGACGCGTCCACCTCGACATTCCATCGCCGTGTGCGCTGCGCTGGGCTCGGTTGACCTAACGCTCGATTGGGCAGCCTGAGGGGAGACGGGCGCGCTCGCACAGCAGGTTCCGGCACGTCGCTCCGAGGCCCGTCTGTCACGGTGAACGGTGGATTTCCAGCCTGTGAGACGCGCGAGGTGAGACCCGGAGCGCAGGAAGGGCCAGACCAGGCCGCCGCGCTGTCGTATATCTGAAATTATACACAAATATACATCAATTTATGTGGTATTGTTTTGAAGTCTATATATAGAATTGTATGTAATTATAAGTCTGTAAGTCTGCACACACACAGTTCTTGCCTCTCATCCCCCTCATGATTTGTATGAATGGACTGCTGATTTGGGCAACACTGTGTGTGTGTGTGTGTGTGTGTGTGTGTGTGTGTGTGTGTGTGTGTGTGTGTGTGTGTGTGTGTGTGTGTGTGTGTGTGTGTGTGTGTGTGTGTGTGTGTGTGTGTGTGTGTGTGTGTGTGTGTGTGTGCGTGCGTGCGTGCGTGCGTGCGTGCGTGCGTGCGTGCGTGCGTGCGTGCGTGCGTGCGTGCGTGCGTGCGTGCGTGCGTGCGTGCGTGCGTGCGCGCGCGCGTGCGTGTGTGTGTGTGTGTGTTGGTGTGTGTGTTGGTGTGTGTGTTGGTGTGTGTGTGTGTGTGCATTGAAATCAATTATTTTTTTAGCTCTTTGGGTATTTGGGTCTGCCCGTTACCTGCACATGGATTAAGCTGAGTCCTAGTCCTAGTCCTAGTCCAAGACGAGTAGCTTTTCTTTCAGATCAGGACTTAATCCATGCATAGGAATCTGGCCCAAGAAGTCTTCCTAGATAACATATAGACACATACATCTCTCTCACTCACTCACTCACTCACCTACTTACAAACACACACATGATTGCACATAATTACATGAGACCATGCATGAACAGGCATGAACATACACACACCAAAAACGACGCCAAAACGACTGGCTGAACGTTGAGTGCTGAAAGTCTTTTCCCCACTGTCAATGCGATCCATAGTGTTTCTACCACCATGCTCCGTTTGAACACGAGTCATGACCCAGTGCTGGTTGGTGCCTTGTTATTACCTGACCCGTTCACATGTCAGTTTTGAGCAAACAAACCCCTGGTTCACCCCTGCCTAAATGTCAGACGGGCAGGGCGGGGGAACACAGTCACTATATCACACCCCTCCCAGCGCTTACACCTTTTCACTCAGCTGTCAATCACTCTTTGGGTCCTTCGAGGCGGAGCGGGTGATTGGGGTATGGTGGGTGGGGTGTGTGTGTGGGGGTGACACCTTCACCATTCGACTATTCACTATAACACCATTCAACTGTAGTCTCATTGGTATGTTGATCTGAGATGATTTGTGGCATTATAAAGCTCGGTGACTCGGCTCCCACAAGTGATTGGGACCTGGGACCTTGTCGGAACTAAACTGTTTTCTTCACCACTCCGACTGAAGCTGAACATCTCCCTCCAAATGTACAGTATTCTCAGAGTGAGTCTCATTGTTTTACAACGACGAATGCTCTGAGGGAGTTGAACTCCTGACCTCCGATCTTGCAGTGAGCTGCACTTGGCGAACAGAGACAACAGAATGCGTCTGTTGTTATAGTTTGCTCTTACCCACTTCCGTAGCCTGTCCGACAGGAGCAATTAGGGATCCCAGCGAAAGCATCTCTCAGCAGAGGATTTGGATGACCTCTCCGAGAGGAATTCTGGGAATGTCGTTGTGTGTGGACAGTGGGGAGGTGGCTAATCTTGCTGTCAGCAGATGCCGAGACACACACACACGCACACATGCACGCCCGCAACTTTTTTGTGTGTGTCAGTATTGGTCAATGACTTACTCTTCAGTCTTACCATGCTGAAACACACATCTCAGATGCTCATATCGCTGGTAACATCTCTTACCTCTTATCCTCCTGTATGTCTCTTCGTAATGCCAGTGGTCTACACATTTCTCACCCTTTCCTGTAATGTAGATAACCAACGGCAGTTTTCTCTTTTTTGAGCCTTATCTTAGAGATTTTGGGGTGGGGGGGGGGGGTATATTGTTCAGTTGAAACTTAAACACAACCAAATAGAACGAAATCACAAGATGGACTCAGAAGAAGAATCAAAAGACAGATGTATAAACCCATTGAACTAATTAATAAACTGTGGACACACACACACACACACACACTCCTGTGTGACGGACAGCACCAGTGCCGTATGGTCAGCACAATCACACACACACACTCTTATCACCTGGCTGGCTCCCCCTGGTGGACAGGAGTAGAAGTGGTTGGACGGGCCTGACGAGCCCCAGTGTTGGTCAGCCTACGGCGTCAGCGATGGCAAGGGCTCTGCTACCTCTGACTCCTCCCTGACCCCTTCTTCCCCCCCCCCCCGCCCCCCCCCCCCACACACACACACATGCCCATCTGAATGGCCTGATGGGAGATAGCAGCTCTGAACAATCCCATCCAGTCGATCCCTTATGCAACCAGAGCCTGTGCCTCATGCAGAAAAGAGAGAGAGAGAGAGAGAGAGGGAGGGGGTCAGTTCACTTGATGGAGATCTCACCACACAACAACACACGCCGCACTGCAATGTGTCGCAACTATGCCAACGTTCAGGGCGTCACGCACTCCGTATCTCCCTTCGCCAGAAGTGGCTAACACGGGCGTCCGCACAGATACGCCACATTCCAAGACGGATTGTCTTGGGATGGGCGGGAGGAAGAAAACGGGATTCCGATCTCTGATCATACGCAGATTAGCGCATCTGTTGTCGAGAGATTCGGTTAGCCAAAAAAAAAAAAAAAAGAACGAGAGTGAAGGTGACTGACAGAGAGACAAAGAGACAGACAGAGAGACGTCGCTATTGGCCGCATAACTTTTGTTTGTTGTCGGCGGGTCGTTCTTACATAACAAACACGCCACGGCGGCGACAAAAGCGGCCCGGTATAAAGGACGCGCGGACCGGCCCGGGTGTTGTTGTTAGCGAGGGCAAGCGGAGACGCTAGGCTACGGTTACCTTTATAGGCCCCCTGGGGGACCCGTATCACGGAGGCCGGCCCACACAATGCTGGATGACTGAGGACTCTGTCATCTCCCGACACTGCACACTCCACAGGAGCCATCAGATAAGAGCGAAGCCCTCGACAGAGAGAGAGAGTGAGAAGGAGGGAGAGAGTGAAGGAGGGAGGTAGAGAGAGAGAGAGTGTGTAGGAGAGAGAGAGAGAGAGAGAGAGAGTGAAGGAAGGAAAGAGACAGACAGACCTTCTCAGATGGTCAAGAAGACAGAAATGGCCAAAATTGTCAGTGCCATGTGTTCCTCAATTGCCAGATTGGGAAATGGAGTCTTGCCTCTGACTCAAACATGGGACTCGGAGAACTCTTGCCGACACTCTCAGGGGAAAAGGTGCTATATAGAACCCAAAAATGGTTCTATTGCATGCTTATTTAGGGGTTCATGGCTCCCCTAAATGGTTCTTTAAACCATTTTGAGATCAAAGGAACCTCCAAGGATTCTTTGAAGCCTGTATGGTTCTTTATAGCAGCCCAAGAACTATTATTTTACTATAGAACTATAGAACTATTATTAAAAATATATTAGCTCAATTCAAAACGGTTTATTTAATATCAGAGGCGGACAACCCGGGTCAGTATTGCTAAAGCCATCCCGGGCCCAGAAAGTCCTGCCTTATGTTATTTCTACCTATGTACTTAACACAGGTGATATCACTAATTATCTGATCTACCTAATTAGGATGAGCTGGTTTGCTAAATGGTCGGATCAAGTACTTGGCAGGACGTTTACTTTCTGAACCCGTGTTGTCCGCCTCTGGCTAAAGCCAAAACTGAGTTTTTAAAAACAACACATTCTGCCCGTTCTACATACAGTTTATTTTTCGAGTTTCCACTCCAGCGCCACGATTTCGTCATTTTTCCGAGCAACGCCGCTGTCGGAGAGGCCATTCTTCCTCCACCTCCTCCTCCTCTTCTTCTTCCCTGGCCCCCTCCCGTTAGCCTCCGCCGCGGCTAGCAGCGCTAGCAGGCCTCTCGGGCCTGGTGGCGGTGGTGGAATCTGGCACACTCGCCCCATTGGCTGCCGGAGAGCGCTGGCACCCTCCCCGGCATTTCTCCCCCGGAGCTCAGAGCACTCTCGCTAACGTGCCAGCGCTTGGCAACTGGCCGGGGGTAATTGTGAGTGTTCCGCTCCTCTCTCTCTCTCTCTCTCTCTCTCTCTCTCTCTCTCTCTCTCTCTCTCTCTCTCTCTCTCTTTTTCGCTCTCTCTCTTTTTCTCTCTCTCTCTCTCTCTCTCTCTCTCTCTCTCTCTCTCTCTCTTTTTCGCTCTCTCTCTCTTTCGCTCTCTCTCTCTCTCTCGCGATGGCCCCTCTTGGCAACTGTATCCTCTCCATTTCCCTGGTCCCTGTCTCTTGCTGCCAATCAAATGACGGATTGCGTCCTAAAATCGATTATTTTTTTTTCCCCATTTTTTTTTTCTTTTTAAAAAAGAAAAAAAAAAAACTATTGATAGAAACATTGCCTCGGGTTGTGATCGTTCAAGTTCTATTTCGTTTGCGTGTTTTTGTTGACACACTCTCATTCCGGGGTTCTCACGAAGACGGAGAAAATAGACATGTGAGTGAGTGAGTGAGTGAGTGAGTGAGTGCGTGCGACGTCTCGGGGCGCTATTCGGAGAACACATCCGACACACACACACACAAAAAAAATGGCCCCCTCGCAAAAAGAAAAGTTTCGAAAAAATGTTTAAGAACTTGTGTAGCCTACTTGGATATTTCTTTTTTTCGGTGTGCGAGTGTGTGTGTGTGTCTCTCTCTCTCTCTCTGTGTGTGTGTGTGTGTGAGAGAGGGGGGGGAGGGGTTTGGTGTGTTGATGGTGGTGGAGTCAGCAGCAGCAGCAGCAGTGGCGGCGGCGGCGTCGGAGCGGTGGGGAGTCTGTCAGCGCGAGTTAACACCGAGCCGCGGCTTGCGTGCGTGTGGCTATTGATTTGCCACCGTCTGCGCCCGCTCTGGCTGGAAGGATTTGTCTCTTCCGTTTACACGCTCCGGCTTCAGAGCAAAGCCGCGCGCTCGCTTGCCGCTCTGAGCTCGACTGATAGGCGGCCTCCAAGAAAGTGCGAGGGGAGAAAGAAAAAGAAAAAAGAAAAACAGAATTTATCGCTGGTGCCAAAGTTCGAAAAGTTCCTCTTTATTTGTTTGCTATTAGCTATTAGCAGGACCTGTTTGTCCACTCAGGCACCTTGCGAATCATGCATAGCTGGTCATTTACATCGACTCACAATGATATTTACATCAATAGCATACAGTTATATGCTAGTCTTTACATCAGAGAACAATCATTTTGATGAATATAATCAAAAGAAGGATCTGTTGGGTTGTGTGTGTCAAGGGGTTCTGTGTGCAACATCCACAGTTTACAGTACCTTTAATTTCCTGACTATTAGCCTATTAGCCTATTAGCCTATTTTATATTAGCTTATACATTGATTTTGCTACATTTCTTCAGCTATGAGGTTAATAAGGGGGTTAGTTAATATGGTGTTAATATGGTTTTGTTTCTTTTAACTTATACACAATGCGGCTTATATGCGGGAAATTACTGTAATGACGCTCTTTGTATTACAGTAGATCGAGCTATTCACAACCATTAATATAAACTAAAGGGGTTAAGCTTCTCTTCAGTATTGAGTTGCTTCAGCTGTACCTGAACCTATGGCTGCATGTGAACTTCTCACCTCATCAGCCCAACTCAGGTGTCAGAGGATTTTCCCTGCAGAATGGTCTCTCTCTCTCTCTCTCTCTCTCTCTCTCTCTGTCTCTCTCTTTTTTCTCTTTCTTTATCTCTCTCTCTCTCTCTCTTTCTTTCTTACACACACACACACACACACACACACACACACACACAAATCCTGTCACACCTTTCTCTACTGTGCCCTGAGGTTGTCTCTGCGTGGCCTGACTGAGAGCGTATACACATGACATGTGGTGCCATGGCCACAGCACAGGGAGGAACGGAGCGAGTGGGTGTAAACGCTGACTATGCAGCATGACTACACTGTGACCAAAATCATCACACACACACACACACACACACACACACACACACACACACACACACACACACACACACACACACACACACACACACACACATACACACACACACACACAGCAAGAGAGAGAGAGACACACTCACCACACAGACACACACAAACAGAGCAAGAGAGAGAGAAAGAGAGTGATAGACACAGACACACAAACAGAGAGAGAGAGAGGGATAGACACACACACACACACCACGCATAGGTCCACGTGAGTCTCGGCTTGCACGTGTGTTGGTGCGACTGCACTTGTATACACATATATATAATATATATTTGCAGGTGCAAATGTGCTTGCATAAATGTACTTATATGTTGCTTTTTGATGTGCATACATATTTTCCTTCAGTCACTGTCTCTCACTCAAATTCAAATTCAAATTCAAAATGCTTTATTGGCATGACAAATACGATATTCAGATTGCCAAAGCAGTCATACAAATACACTCTCTCTCTCTCACACACACACACACACACACACACTTTTTCTCTTTATCCTTCTCCTTTTTCTCTTTCTCTCCCTCTCTCTCAATCTCACTCACTCACTATGAAACTGGCGCCGCTGTGTCCCTGCCGTGTATTGTCCCTCCTTCACATAAACTCTCTCTCTCCCCCCTCTCTCCCTCTCTCTATCCCTCTCTCTCTCTCTCCCTCTCTCTATCCCTCTCTCTCTCTCTCCCTCTCTCCTGCGCTCTGTGCCGCTGGGTGAGGGCTCTCTGAAGTGTATTGTCCCTCTGTGCTCCTCATTGCTCTTACTTTATCCTCTTTATGTCTCCTTTATTCAGCCCCCACAATGGGCTGCTTCCCCCTGGGCCAAGACAGTCGCTCGGTAAGGTCTCTCTCTCTCTGTGTGTGTGTGTGTGTGTGTGTGTGTGTGTGTGTGTGTGTGTGTGTGTGTGTGTGTATGTGTGTGTGAGAGAGAAAGAGAGTGATAGAGAGAGAGGAAGAAACTGGTAGATAGAGAGAGAGGAAGACAGTGGCAGATAGAGAGAGAGAGAGAGAGTGTGTGTGTGTGTGTGTGTGTGTGTGGAGAGGAAAGAAGGAAGAGACTGAGTCTGTATGGCTTGATGAGGTGGAAGGTGGACATTTGAATGCAAGCATGTGTGTGTGTGTGTGTGTGTGTGTGTGTGCACGTGTATGTGTGTGTGTGTGTTTGTGCATGTGTTTGTGCATGTGTGTGTGAGTGTGTGTGTCTGCGCGCGCATGTGTGTGTGTGTGTGTGTGTGTGTGTGTGTGTGTGTGTGTGTGCGTGTACAAATGAGAACCAGAGAGGGAAAGAGAGAATGAGAGGGAAAATGGACTGTAAAACGAGAAGGGTAATTTGTGTTACTCAAATTGGGGTTAGATGTCATGTTATTTTTTCACACTACTGGTGTGCGGTGCGGTCGTGTTATAAACTGGGCTGCGGAACATAAACTACACAGCGTCATCTCTCTCAGCATGAACCATGAAGCTGCTGATATTTGCTGCTGAAACTTTAATTGCTTTGTCACCGTTTCACATCATGGCCAAGCTGTGGAAATGGCCTGCTTTCATTTCATACAAATCACAGACCCATCACAAACTCACCTCAGCTAACAAAGAAGCAATGATAAAGGGATACAATAAAAATGCCTTTTTTAAAAATTTTGTAAATGAAAAAAATGTGATTTATAAAAGGATAATTAAATTGGGGGAAAAAAGATTGCAATTAGTGTAAAATAGAAAGTGAGTGCAGCACTCACAAAAATATTAGACGTTATTTTTTTCTTTCCCTAACGACTGGTGTACATGCAAACGGACAGGACGTCATTAAATTATCTTACCTATTGACTTGGTTGGCTAAACCATTAGCACATTCTCAGCTTTACAGTCAATTCTTCGGAAACACAACTCTTAGACATAATTCTTCCGAGACACACCTCTTCATTACACACGGCCCTCTACACATGATTCAAAACATAAACCCAAGTGTTTTCGTTCGGAAGACACTGCCACGGCAATAGCATGTAAATAGAGCAGGTAAACAGAACAAGAACAGGTTTGTGCATGTTGTGTCGTGTGTGTTGTGTGGGTCATGGAGTTAATGGATGATATAACATTTGGACTAGGGTGGGAAATATAGTCTTGAAAGATGTGTTTTTGATTTTTCCAATGTGTGTAATGTTTTACATTATGTGTCTGTGTCCGTGTTTGTGTCCGTGTTTGTGTGTGTGTGTGTGTGTGTGTGTGTGTGTGTGTGTGTGTGTGTGTGTGTGTGAATGTGTGTGTTTGTGTTTTGGGGTTTTATCTGTTTACTGAGCCATTGTTTCACAATAAGAACATATTTTTTTAAAATATTAACTCGGAATGCCTGATTAAAGGAAATGCACACATTTTATTGATTTCTTATCTGAGTTTGAGACGTGACATCTCAAGATTTTATATACATTTCTAATTAAACAAACATGGTTATTCATCAGTCGCTTTAGCACATGATTAAATCAGACTCCGTCTATGTTTGTTGCTTACTATGTGGAATGTGTCTGTGTGTGTGTGTGTGTGTGTGTGTGTGTGTGTGTGTGTGTGTGTGTCTGTCTGTCTCTCCGTGTCTGTGTGTCTGGATCTGTGTGGACTCATCTACATTGGTATGCATGTGTATATGTGTGCATATTTGTGTGTGTGTTTGTGTATGTGTTTGTGCATGTGTGTGTGTGTGTGTGTGTGTGTGTGTGTGTGTGTGTGTGTGTGTGTGTGTAGACAGGATACCTGGAGGGCCAAAGAGTATGACAAAGCAATGTGAATGCACAGCTGATGGGAGCCCTTCTGGAATGTTTCTCATTACTGCGTTGCCAGGTGTGATGAGAATCCTCTGCCAGGTTTAAAAAAAACACGCTCAACATGACATCACGTCAGGATGACAACAGGAAGTGATAATATAGCTCACAGCATGGACATGAAGGAACTAGATTCAAACAAAAAAATAATGAATCAAAAGTTCAAAGATGACAAAAATAGCTTCTAGCAAGTCACTGATGACAAGTATAGATTAAATAGTTTTGAAAAAAGAATGTATATATATATATATATATATATATATAAACGAAATGCATTTACCTGTAAAAGAGGAATGTGAATGCATAATTGTAAACAAAGCAAAGGTAATACCATGTAGAAACATTAAATATATCATGTACGAATTGTATTAGGTGTTGCTATTTACACAGCTAAGATGGAAACACATGTTCTGTTGTTTCTTGTGAATTACTTTGTTTAAATTGTATTATTATTTACAGATAGCATTTCAATGTCCAACATCTTTATTCAGCTTTTTGGCAAAGTGTGAATGCAATGTAACACTATGATTGACTGCTTCCTTCTCATGCCAATAAAGTATTCCAATAATGTTATCATCGTTATGAAAAGAAAAATAAACCAGGATAAATACGACATGTTGTGGCAACACGCACGGCATTTACACTAACACAGCCTGCCGCAGCGGCAGTGGACTATGTTTTTTGATGTTGACTACCCCTCAGTATCGTTCATTCATATTTTCTAATGTCTGCCAATTGTATGGAGTACATTTGTCTCGTTGTTATTGCAAGCCTTTTCAAATGAGTCCTATACCCTTTGACACAATAGTAAACACACAAGCAGTGAATGCCAAAAGCCATATGCCATATGCGACCTGCGGTTCTTTTTTTTTTTCTTTCTCAGAATGGCCATCCAAAAAAGAACAGAGAAACATCAAATAAAATCACTGTAGCATAGAAGTCATGAACCATATTAGCATTCAACATTTCCCCATATGCTGTGTGTGTGTGTGTGTGTGTGTGTGTGTGTGTGTGTGTGTGTGGCTTGCATGCATGCATGCATGTGTGTGTGTGTGTGTGTGTGTCCCTGTGTGTACCTGTATTTATACGTGTGTGTGTGTGTGTGTGTGTGTGTGTGTGTGTGTGTGTGTGTACCTGTATTTATATATGTGTGTATAGTGTGTGTGTGTGTGTGTGCGCGTGCATGCATGTGTGTGTGCCAGTGTGTACCTGTATATATATACATATATATCCCTCTGTCCCATTCCTGAGTGTGGCCAAAGAGAGCGTCCATCTGTATTCCAGTCTGAAGTCTTTATTTGCCCTCCTTAGCTCCATCCCTCCATCCATCCATCCATCCCTCCATCCCCAGCCATGGTGAGACAGCAAGTCTGCAGGCTTTACGGTGTGTACTGAGTGGGCCCGTGCTGTAAGTGGACAGTGTGGTGTGGTGTATACTTTTAAATGGGCTGCTCTGTTTTGGGTGGGGGTGGGGGGGGGAGTCGGGCGGAGGTGGTGGTGGTGGTGGTGGGGGGTGGGGGGGGGGATCAGGTGGAGGAGAGGAGAGGTAATCCCCCTCACCTCTCCATGGGCACAGAGAGTTCAGTCGGGGGTCAGGCCAAAGGGATCCTATATGCCTATAAGCCATATCATAACCATACACACACACACACACACACACACACGCACACACACACACACATACACACACACACACACACACACACACACGGGGTATGCACAGGCGTATGTGGCACTCACAGGCATACACACGTATCCACACACTGATGAATACAAAGTATCCCTTCACACACACACACACACACACACACACACACACACACACACACACGGATAAATACATGGGCACACAATGTACAGACATACACACTCTTTCTCTCTCTCTCACACACAGACACACACACACACACACACACACTCACACACCCAGAGCAAGAGAGACAGAGACAGTGAGCCTGAAGTACTCTTTACCAAGGTTGGTAAGGGATTTATGACTAGGGGTGGGGTGGGGGTGGTGGGGGGGGGGGGGTGATGATGGGGTTTCATAGGGAGGGGAGAGAGGATGGGGGTGGATGTTGAGAGAGAGAATTAACCTCATCTCAATGCGAGTGTCAGGATGAGATGGCAAACCTAATTGAACCTTCATGAATACCATTTTCAGAAACCACCGCCGAGGCCTTTGCACAACCCCTTCTCCTCGCTAGGCCCGTCGCCGAGTCGCTGTCATCCTTTATTGTGTCATAGATAGAGCCTCGCCGCGGCGACGGGGAAAGCAATCTGTCCCATAGCAACGGCGGTTCCAGAAGCCGGAGACTGATAAGGAGACCCCCTAGACTTCCGTGGGATACGTGCCGCAAAAGCTAAGCCCGGCATCTAATCCCTTATATAAAAAAAATGCTTTGATTTTTCTTTTTTTTTTTTTTCCTTTTTTTTTTTTTTTTCGCTGACCAGTAAACCCAAACTGGTGGAGATATGAGGTTAAGAAAGCGAGAGACAGAGTGAGGGAGAAGGCAGTGATTTATATATAGGCTTTAAACACACACACACACACACACACACACACACACACACACTTACAGTACACACACACACAGTATGTAGGCTATACACACTCTCTCTCTCTCACACACACTCACACACTCTGGCTGTACTTAGTCTAAATACGGTGTGTGTGTGTGTGTGTGTGTGTGTGTGTGTGTGTGGTGTGTGTGTGTGTGTGTGTGTGTGTGTGTGTGTGTGTGTGTAGGTTTTATCGCTGTTTTCAATGTAATGGAAGTTAATGAGTTCGGGAGAGGAGAGGGGTGTTGTGGTTTTGTGCTGGTGGGCTTTCTCTCTCTCTTTCTCTCACACTTCCTCCTCCTCCTCTCTCTCTCTATCACTTTCTCCTCTCTCTCTCCCTCCCTCTCTCTCTTTCTCTCTCTCTCTTTCTCTCACACTTCCGCCTCTCTCTCTATCTCTCTCTAACTTTCTCCTCTCTCTCTCCCTCCCTCTCTCTCTCTATCTCTCTCTATCACTTTCTCCTCTCTTTCTCCCTCCTTCTCTCTCTCTCTTTCTCCTCTCCTCTCCTCTCTCTCTCTCTCTCTCTCTCTAACTTTCTCCTCTCTCTCCCTCACTTAGACCAACATCGTGTGTGTGTGTGTGTGTGTGTGTGTGTGTGTGTGTGTGTGTGTGTATTGCCCACACAGAGCTGAATGTTCTGCATTGCCTTGAGAGTACAGTAATACCCAAACCCAAAGGCAGGCACATCCATTAACGCTCCTTATCAAACATATTATTAGGGTATCCTACAACATTGTTATTACAGTATCCCATAACTCTATGGGATAGCTCTAGATATAGCTAAAATATTTATTATCCATTTATCAGTGACTTTTTAAAATCTTTTTATCTTTGTTTTTATGCGGAGTCAGTTGCAACGACATTTTGTTCCACTTTGTAACTAAGGTGAGATGACAATAAAAACCTCTTGACTTGACTTGACTTGACTTGACTTGACTATGGGTGGCTCTCAAA
>NC_084994.1:31528839-31561339 GCF_963854185.1 Sardina pilchardus | reverse complement strand
TGTGCCCATATGTGCACTTGTGCATTTAGAGAACTTGCACATGTCTGTCTTTCACCGTGTGTGTGTGTGTGTGTGTGTGTGTGTGTGTGTGTTAGTACCACAGTCGTGGATATAGCTTCATAATACATGTCTACAGTACGTGTGTCCATACAGTATGTGCACTTGTGCATTTAGAGAACTTGCACATGTCTGTCTTTCACCCTGTGTGTGTGTGTGTGTGTGTGTGTGTGTGTGTGTGTGTGTGTGTGTGTGTGCGCGTCTGTGTGTGTGTGCGCGTCTGTGTGTGTGTGTGTGTGTGTGTGTGTGTGTGTGTGTCACTCTCAGATGTGTTGAGTGGCTCTGACATTTCCCCGCTCTTTAAATTGGCCTTTGATATCCCAGCGGCGGGTCATTACAGCGTGTCAGAGGGCCGCTCAAGTGTGTGTGTGTGCGTGCGTGTGTGTCGGTGTGTGTGTGTGTGTGTGTGTGTGTGTGTGTGTGTGTGTGTGTGTGTGTGTGTGTGTGTGTGTGTGTGTGTGTGTGTGTGTGTGTGTGTGTGTGTGTGTGTGTGTGTGTGTGAGGTCTTTGAGGAGTAATTGAATAAAACATTGTGAATCAGATGGCTGCTTTGTGTCCCTAATGGAGATGGGTGGCTGCAGGCGTTTTCATAATCTCTCCTGATATAATGGACACACATTAAAGGCAGAAATGGAGAGGGGTGTGTGTGTGTGTGTGTGTGTGCTTGAGAGAGCGTGTGTAATGCATGTGTGTGTGCGTGTGTTTGAACGAGCGTGTGTAAATGCTTGTGTGTGTGTTTGTGTGTAAGATCGAGAGAAAGCGTGTGTAAGTGCATATGTGTGTGTGTGTGTGTGTGTGTGTGTGTGCGCATGTGTTTGTGTGTCAGAGTGTACATACAGTGTGTGTATGTGTGTGTATGGGAGTGTTGTACATCTACATAGTGGGTGTGGCTGTTTGTTTCACAGTGTACATGCACTGTGTGTGTGTGTGTGTGTGTGTGTGTGTGTGTGTGTGTGTGTGTGTGTGTGCGTGCGCGTGTGTGTGTGTCTGTATCCATCATTTTTCCTTTGCTCACCCACCTGTGGTGCACTCCATATGTCAATTCAGTTCTGATTGCAAAAAGAAAAGGAAAAAAAACACCAAACACCAACAAAGAAACGTGAAGGCCCTTTATCAAGACATTGCCTCATTTGAACAAAAGCCTTAATTCTTGCCTTTTTTGTGTAATTTGTTTCAATCGCCTTTTCGTTCCAATGTAGATAAGAGCAGGTTTATCTTGGAGTTAACCCCCCCTAAAGCTCTTAAGTAAACTAGAAAATGTAATTCCATGGAAGGAATTACCATTGCATGTAAATGCAAAAAGGTTGATGTGTAAAACATTGGATTAGTTAAAAAGACAATGATACATTAAATAAATAACAATAACCCAATTACAGTCCCAGTGTTTTGACAGCAAAATTGGACCGAATAGCGAAGTTGTGCCTATCATGAATATGATAAACTACTCATAAGCATTTTTTTGCTGATGTAAAAGTTAATAGCAGTTAATATTAACAGCCTTAATTAGACATTATGCAAGTGAAGGGTGTATGTAAATACTGTAGCAGTCTAATGAATCTAGTTAACTCTTTATTAACCTTTATGTCTGACAATTAAACATTAAACCGCCATACGCGCAGTTTACCTTGAGATTATCCACTTTTAGTTATATCACTGTTTTATTGGCTAGACATACGTAAAATACCATATTAGCCCTATCTTGATCAACAAACTTGAATTGTTTATCAATGTCTTATTTATACTGTTTGTCATTATCATTTTGAAAGTAAGTAAACAACTATTTAACATCCTGTTAACAATGCCATAACGGTCAAGATAGCACATATTTGTTTAAATGTTATGCTGTTGCATATTACTTCCAGTCATTTAAAAATAGCTTTAAAGGGTCTTTACATATATTTAGAAAACAACATTAAAAACCATTTTGAAATGAATGCTACTATAAGTATTAAGTAAGGTATTAGATATATTTAAGCTGTTGTCATGACTTACACAATAACATTTTCATATATCCAAAATGGTTTATTGGAAATGTCAATAAAAACAGAAAATCAGAAATCAGAAATCAGAAAAACTTTATTATCTGAAATGAAATTATCTTCAGCGTGGCTCAACAATATCAACAACAAGGACACAAAGACCACAGACAAACTGACACAAAGAAACAGCATTCCTGAAATAGTGGAAAGTGGCTGGTGCAATCAATCAATACTGTATGTGCAATAAATAAATAATACATAATAAAATGGCCATCTAAAATAAGGGAGTGTGTTTGTGTGTGTGTGTGTGGGGGGGGGGGTGGGGGGTGTCAATAAATACATGTAAAAATGTATATATACTGTACATTGTTTGCAAACGAGGCAATGACCATGTTGCATGTGTAGTTACAAATGTATCAACTAATAGTTAATGGATTAGCTTAAAGGGAAACTATGCAGGATTGTCGATTTCATCTCCTGTTTTGCTTTCGCTTTTCGTTTTCGCTCGTTTTATGCTTTTATGCTTTATGCTTATGCTTTTATTTAGGCTATACTGTATGTATTTATAAGTATATATTAACTAAAAAAAAATCTTTTGACCATAAATATAACTACTGTATATCCTCACTCAAAATGTTCAGTTTATTTTATGTCAGATTTTGTTTTCATTCTGTAGTTAACATACAGTATAATAGGTTACAGCAAGACACAGAAGTAGGTGGTGAATTCAATGATCAAGTTAAAATACAAAATACAGGATCATGGTAACTGTAATATGTTTGAAGGACACCTGAATGGGCACAATGCTGGGGATCAGAAATGAAGATATTGTCCAACAGTGTATTTTTCTCAGTGGTTGCGGTGGTTATTAGATTTGTGAACCCTCTAGACTGGAACAACTCAAAGATTGGTTTCCTTCCATTGGCCAGCAGATCCTCGTTGAAATCCCCACAGACAATAACTGGGCCATCAGCTATGACATGTAATGAGTCCAACAGATGACAGAGATTTCGCATGAATAAGTTTGTGCTGTAATCTGGTGGTCTATATATCACTGCAATTAGTGCTGGAACTGGGGTCGTCACTTTCACTACCAGGAATTCAAGGTCAGTTACACCCTGTATGTATGGCACATGATGGGCTTGAACATGGCTTTTCACAAACACAGCAACTCCCCCACCATTCTTCTGTGCTAGATGAGAAAGAGTAGAGTATGACATGTGTCTGTTGCGCTTATACATACGATAGTTCTCCAACTGGATGTTTTCTGGGACAAATGTGCCAAAAAGGTGTGTCTCAGTAAAACACAGAATGTCTGCAAGGCACATTTCATGGTGTTTCTTGACATCCTCAATATGAGCTGACAGACCCTCTGTGTTATGGTGAATAAGTGTCAGACCTGATGATGAACTGTTTGATTGAACATGGTGGAGAAGGGGCATAGCATTTCCAAAATCTGCTCTCGGCATACTTTCCACAGAGATTGATATTTCTGGATCTGAGTAAATCTTTTTTTCGTCAAAATCAATTATGCGCAGTCCATGCAATGAGGTAGTTCTGCTTAGACCCACATATGCCATACCTGGTTCAAAGATTCGGTGCAATGACACAACGGCTGAGGCACGAGACATTCCCTGGCATTTGTGAATGGTCACACTATAGCATAAAGAAATCCCAAACATAAATCTAATGACACCTTTTTTGCTCAGACGTTCCTCCATTCTTTCAATATACACCAGGTTGTCTGATCTGCCTGGGACTTTGTTGCGATGTCTCTGGCCTGCGTTTGGATCATCTAGTTCAATGCCTATCATCTTCACATCTGTTTTGCCATTTTGGACCTGGTAAACGATTTTGCCAATCTTTCCAAATGAGCCATTCACGAGTCCATCTTCTACATCTATGTTTCTGATGAGCATCACTCGGGCACCCTCAGTAATTTGCAGTCTATCAGGTAGATCTCCTTTACGTCCTTCAAAGGGTGCTTTCTGCCTCTCCATACGGCCAGTTTGAGGATCTTTTCTGTAGTCATGGGCTTCCACATTGACCAATTCTGAGAATAGACCAGAGATGGTGTCTGAATTGTGTTTATTCACTTCTTTGTTTGTAGCAAAAACATGTAGGACGTCTTTGGGACAATTCTCAGCTTGACATATGGCCTGGGAAAGTAGAGATCTGTCTGCTTCAGTCAATGGCTCATCCTTGCGTTTCACTCTGATTCTGTTCAGCAGCTCAGCAAATGGCACATCATCTTTTTGGCGCATTATTTCTGTGAGAGTGACCATTTGGAAGTGATCCTTCCAGAAATCAATAACATGATCCTCGTATACGCAGAGTGGTTTAGCTTTACCTGGCGCAGGGAGTTGGTAAAAATCGCCAACGACTAGCACATTCACACCACCAAATGCCTTTCTACTCCCTTTTATTTCTTGTAACCTCCAATTGACATATGCAAAGAGTGGTTTTGAGACCATGGACACTTCATCAATGATAATAATCTCAATGCTGGATAAGGTTGCTCTCAATTCATCCAGACAGTTCCCAAGGCACTGGTAAGGTGGTTTAAGGCTTCTTGGCAATTTCAGGGCAGAATGCAGTGTCTTGCCTGATATGTTAAAAGCTGCTGTGCCAGTAAATGCTGTGAGAAGGACAGTGGGCATGGACATGTCTCTTTCCTCTGTGATGCGGGGTAACTTGCGGAGTATCTTTGATGCCTCTGTGTAGATGCATTTGATGAGGTGAGATTTACCAGTTCCTGCTCCACCAGTTACAAAGTAGAAAAATTGTTCAGCACTCTGTCCACACACACGTCTCATGCACCACTTACGCACTGTATAGAATATGGATGCTTGCATTTGATTTAGATTTTGGTACATGTTTCGGACAACAGTGGGGTCTATTTGAGGAGCCTCAAACATTGGTACCTCACTTCCTCTGCTTGTGGTACTTGTGCTGTATTCCGGAATATCATCTTGTTCATTGATATTGTCTGAGGTTATTTCCTCGCGCTCTGAAATGCACTCAAGGCGAAGAAGCTCTGTCTCAGGAGCGAGGGTTGTCCATGCATCCTCTACAGGCCCATTTTCTTCCAAACTCTCCATGGCTTTCTCGATGGCCTCACTATTTTTTTCAAACTGTGATCTTCTCTCTTTCACAATAGAAAATACATTCTCTGGATCGTCTTTTCCAGGAAGCCTTACAGAACCTGTTTTGTAAAATGACTCGTACGTTGGAAAACCTCTAGGTTTCAACTGTGAATCTGATCGGTAAGGGAGGTACAGTTTGAGCAACGTGCCATAGAATTTCTCTGGAGTTTTTGTCTCTGAAAATCGGGCGTATCTGATGATGGCAGTTCTACCAGTTCGCTTCTGGATAAATCCCATCTCATTCTGGAGAGGTAAAACTTTCTTTCCTTGTTTTTGCCTTCCGTACGCCACTCTGTATGTGGAAGCAAACTCAGCCAAACACATTGTTGTAAACTCTTCAGTATCGGGCCTGTTTTTGTATTTGTCTGCCAATCCAGACATCCAAACATTCTCTGACTCTGGAATTCTGTCATTCAAAAACCTTAAAGGGACGCTCATTTTCAAAGCATTGTCATCCGTGGGTATAAATATCACATTTCGTGTGCAAGATTTCAGTTTCAAGCTACAGACCCGCGCAACAGCCTCTTGAACACTAACTTCTCTGTTTTTGGAGTATGCTTGCATGATCTGTTTCATTTCGTCACAATCAGATGTAGTGGATTGAGAGGTGTCCGATACAACTCGTTTCAGATACTCACTCATCTCATGTTCAGCTTTGGAAATATACGACAAGATATACAACAGACAGGAGTAAGGGTTTAGGATGAACTGAATATCCATGTTTGCATTCCATGCCCTCAGCAAATGTGGGTTGTAGCCATTTATCCAGCAGTCTTTTGGTTTACGTTTCATCACCAATGTGCTGGACGTTGTTAATGAACTGACACAGTTTAAGTATTCTTCATAGTTTAAGTTGCATTGTGCAAGTAGCTGTGGGATGCTTTCACATGATGTTGTTGGATCATTCAGTAATTCCCATACAGCCTTCAGTTTTCTTTTGGCATCTTCAGGAGACATGTAGGGACGGTCACAATCTGCCTCATCTTCAGGTGACATGTAGGCACGGTCACAATCTGTCTCATCTTCAGCTTCGTCCATGTGCTCAGCTGGCATCGGTCGTGTTATGAATGTGTTCTCTACCGGCTGTTTAGGAAATCCAAAACGACAGTGCTTATTTCCCTTCTTACATGACTTGGAGTGCCGTTTGCTGTGGGTCTGCACTTCTGTAACTATTTTAAAAAGCTCAGGGTCTGTGTTTGGATCAGGCAGCTGGCATGTTATATACTTGTCAACAAACTTACACACTCTCTCATCTGGGTCCTCCTCAAATACAGGTGCATTCTTACACCAAACCAACATATGTATATGTGGTGAGCCTCTAGCTTGATACTCCACCCGGAAAAAGTAGTCAACAACCTCACCAATGGGCTGTGCTGGTGACAGGATCAGGTGTCTGAGTAGTGCATCAACACGTTTGTCAAACATGCGCATGGTGGTGACAGGGTTGCTACGCAATATCTCGCATTTTGAGGCCCAATCAAGCTCAGAAAAGTCAACCTGCTCTCCTTGCTGTGCTTTTATTGTTTGTATGACTTCTGGCCATCTCATTTCAGCGGCACTAAATGTACAGAAGAATGTTGGAGTACCTAGCTGTCGAAGCATTGCAAAGAGATCTCTGAGAGTCTTTTCCCAGTAGGCAGGTGTCCCCCTCAAAGGCTGCATGAACCGTGTCGCATGTCTGCTTTGCACCAGTTTCTCAACCTCCCGTTTGTCTTGTAACATTCTTGCTGTTATTTTGCGTCCGTCTCTGGTCATGGGTTTTCCTTTACGGAGTTGAATTGACATAGAAGACTTGGCTAAATGCATTTCTGTGACAAACTGTGCAAAGAAAATGTAATTGGAGTCGAGAGCAAATCGATTGTCAACAGAAAAAAGACGTGCATTGAAGTATCTGCTTGGCGATAATTTGCTGAGTCTATGTGTTTCATCTAAAGTGTTTGTTCCGGTGGGGAACTGCACAGGGAAAGCCATGGCCTCTAGTTTAGGAACTCTGAAAAAACTCACTGGCCTGTTTCCTTCAGCTGGTGCCACGATGAAAATGCCCTCTCCAAATGTCATAATTTCCTGTGCAATATCAGCTGGCTGTAAGCATGAATCTATTGAGCAACTACCATTCTGCTGACTTGTACCCTGCTCAATGTCGGGTGAATTTTGTTCATCGTTTAACTCCTGGTTTTCAATATTGTGCTGATTGTCTTCAATATTTCTCTCCAAAGGTCCCATTTCAGTCATGTCCCAGTCGTCCAATGCATCTGTTTCCATTACACTGAGCTCATCATTGATGTCATTCTCATCTGCCATGCCACTCACTCTGTCCTCAAAGACCAGTGTATCATCATTTATACTTATGTCCCTGTATTCAGAATGAATCTCTTTCAATGTTGATAAGGCACGTAATACTTTGGTCATGTCAACAGTCTGGAACTGGTAATGCCCTGTGTAAGCCATTCTTCTTTTCAACTTCACTTTCAAAATCTGCGACTGGCTACTGGGCCTAGGCAAAGCATTGACCGTTGATTGTACTTCTGAGGGGACACATACAACTCCACCATGTATTAATTTCTGTTGGCCTTTGGGGAGACTGATTATTTTCGCAAATGGTATGTACTTTGCTATTAGGTGCCTCTCAAGTATATTCATATTGCTGAGTTCTGGGGGAATTGGTGAGAGTTCTAACATATTGATGACGGCAATCGGTGGAATTTTTCCTATTTTTAAGTTGTCTTGGCAGCTATAACAAATCCACTCGATCTTCTTTTTTGAACAACAAGATTCAACAGAACTGCACTGATCGCTACACGTATGTACATATTTCCCTGTCAAGCATCTCTTCACCATGTCTGGGTTCCTTTGATAAGATTCACGATTGCACTTTTTCACCTGATTGTAAAACAAAGCTCTGTGACATACTGTGCACACATAAGTGGGGCCGTTCTGTACAGCCATTCTGAAAGATGCAATGCTTGAATGCAAAAGGATGCTTTCTGTTGGTGTTGACTGTGCAGTGTCTTGCTCAGATCGATGTGATCTGATCTGATGGTACTTGCGCTGTATATGTAAAGCACAACGCATTTTCTGAAGCATTTTCTGGAATCTGTCACTGACCGATTTATTTCTCTGTAGATAACGATAATATCTGAAACGGGGATCATTTCTATATCGGTCAGTAAAAGTTTCTCTCTTTTTTTGTCTGTAATTAAGAACGCGTGCATAATGGATTCTCATGGTCAATTTCTGCCTTGAGCGGAAATCACTTTGTGAGTAACGCTGCTTATTGTAAGCTTTTTTCTTCAAACGGTAATTTTCATCATGGTTGTAACGGCGCTTTATATAAGCTTGCTGCTTTAATCTGAAAATTGGATCCTGAGCGTAACGACTAGTGATGTACGATTTTCTCTTACGTTGATTGTGTTCAATGTTGTTTGCATATCTGTTTCTTGCATACTCCAGCTTTTTTGCCCGGTTCTTTTCATAATACTTTTGATGTTTTGCCCTATTCTTCTCTTTGGTTGACATTTTTCTTTGACATTTTAAAGCTTTACTTGATTTTTTCTTTCTTCGATCGTTGTTACGTTTACATTTAGTTAACAAAACAGTAGGCTGTACATTGTTATTAATGGTGTCTGTCTGTTCATTGTGGATGGTTGGCGATACAGTAGGCCTAGGCTGCACATTGTGATTAATGGTGTCTGTCTGTTCATTGTGAATAGTCCTATCAGATGTGAATGATACCGGCATCAACTCGTAAATCCATTCATCACTTGAATCAACCAGGGCCCAGAACAAAAGCAGCCGTTCTACCATATCAGTAAAATTACTGAAGGTCATCATCACTGCAGTACCATTCTCAGCTTGGAGTCCATGAGCTGTCCTACTGTGAGGATCAAACCAGCCATATCTCTCATAGTTGTCTTTAAACAAAGCAATCGTAAGACTCCCTACAGTTAGTAATGCATAGTTGACATCACTTGATAAACAATGCAGTCTGTCAGAGAGCTTTAAGAAGTCTGCACGATCAGGTCCCTCTTGTCTAAGATAACCATACCGCGATAGGTTTTTTTGAACATGATAGATCTCTCCATAGATTTCAACACGGTCAGGTAGCTCATCCATAGCTAAGTGAGCTGGTGCTACATTGCCACCTGTGCTTAGCATCATCTGCACACCACTATACATTGAGTTACCTTTCTGCAAAACGTAGTCGAGATCGTCACTATTCAGCACAGTTCGGTGATAAAGAACAGCAAGAAATGTCAAGGAATTGCATGTGCACTGCTTGCTGGCGTTAACACCATACCTGTTATGAGCTTGGCTATGTGATGCCATAACACAGAAAATGTCATTCTGTTCCATCTCACTTTGGGCAACACTGAGCTCTTCTCTGACCTCCAACTCATGTTGTGTACATGAAGACTGACTGTTTGTTTCAACTTCAGTGAGGGACAACTTTCGCCATCTCCTTTTTTGAGCTTCTGAACGGCGGCCTTTCCTTGGCATGCTTGCTTCAAAACTTAACTACTGTACAAGAATATGCTGTACCATGCAACTAAATGTATTGAACAAGTGTGTAGGCGGAGATTGACCAAAAACTCAAAATACTATATACGTATAATATGTACACGCACACTATATAATGAAAAATATATACTACAACAACTGTACTATGCAATTAAATGGAGGGTAGGATATTCAAAAGTCAGCTTTACAAATTACTCACAGTATTATTCAGATTATATAGGCCTACAGTATTTTTGAAAACCACTTGCTGTCTTAGATGTTACAGTAGCTCACAGTGTATGATAGTCAGTACAAATAAAATGTTAATTGAATATTGATCAATATCCTTGTTTTAATACTTTAATAATGTGCTTGGTTCCAGAAATGAAATGGTATCGTAGAAACAGCAGCACAATGACACTCCAGAATACACAATAAAGCTTCAGATAATTTAATGGTCAGAGAGAGATCAGGTAGGTCAACAGACTAACAGAGGTCTCAGTTAATGGTATTTGATGGTGATGTAGACTGAAGAATAAGAATCAGCTCTTCAGATGGTCAGTTTTAGACAAAATTAGGTTAGTATCTCAATCTTCGCACAGTTCAGGTTTATAAGCAAAGGTCTAACAGCACAGCCAAGTTTTTATATCAGCATCAAATCTCTCAGTATATCAGTATCAAATCTCTCAGTATATCAGTATCAAAGTTCTCAGTATATCTCAGTATCAAATCTCTCAGTATATCAGTATCAAATCTCTCAGTATATCTCAGTATCAAATCTCTCAGTATATCAGTATCAAATCTCTCAGTATATCTCAGTATCAAATCTCTCAGTATATCAGTATCAAATCTCTCAGTATATCTCAGTATCAAATCTCTCAGTATATCAGTATCAAATCTCAGTATATCAGTATCAAATCTCTCAGTATATCTCAGTATCAAATCTCTCAGTATATCAGTATCAAATCTCTCAGTATATCTCAGTATCAAATCTCTCAGTATATCAGTATCAAATCTCAGTATATCAGTATCAAAGTTCTCAGTATATCTCAGTATCAAATCTCTCAGTATATCAGTATCAAATCTCTCAGTATATCAGTATCAAATCTCTCAGTATATCTCAGTATCAAATCTCTCAGTATATCAGTATCAAATCTCTCAGTATATCTCAGTATCAAATCTCTCAGTATATCAGTATCAAATCTCAGTATATCAGTATCAAATCTCTCAGTATATCAGTATCAAATCTCTCAGTATATCAGTATCAAATCTCTCAGTATATCAGTATCAAATCTCTCAGTATATCTCAGTATATCAGTATCAAATCTCAGTATATCAGTATCAAATCTCTCAGTATGTAATCTGATATGTGCTCAGATATTGTCTCAGATATGTCTGCAGGTATGTATATAAGTAGGTTATGATGTGCAGTGTGTTGTGCAGACAGCAGGCACCCAGCCACCAAATTGGTTTGGTCTGGAACAAGCCTGAAAGACAAAAGCAAACAAACAAGTTAAAGACTTCTACCAAAAACAAAGAATGCCTACAGTTCATTAGAACTCAAATATCTACAAGTAATGTTGTTGCACCATCAAACTGTAGTGGTAGTTCAATATACTATGACATTTCATTGCTCAGTAAACAAAGCAGAAATCTGTGTATAATTCATTTCAGTTTAAGGCAGGTGATACTAATGTAGGTCAGCGTGTTGAGTATGGCAAGGGCAAAACTAGCTTAAACAGCTTGCTAGATCTGTCAGTCATATTGTTTTCACTGATTACAATACACCAACAACAAGAGGGAAAATGGTAATGAAAAAGCAGCTTTAGTCTGGAAGCAGCATAGCTGTTATGAAAACAAATCTTAACAGCTAGCTGAGAAAAATAACTATTGCATTTCATAATGGGGACAACTGTTAAATTAGAATTACATTAATTGTATGATTGCAACTATCAAAACACAAATACAATGCATTTACGGTAGCACATGTCCATAGTTTCAAGGCCATTAAAATGCCACATTCACAAGGGAAAATGTCAGGCCAATGACATTGTGGAAGCATTCTAAGACTAAAGGGATTTATTGGGAAAATCCTTTCATGCAGTTTGATAGAGGCAATTATACGCCACTGATAAAAGTGACAAAACACAGCTGGTCTAGGTGTTACAGGTGGAAATCATTTTAACATCATACCTGAACTTCAAGTCTGCAACACGACCAGTGAAGATGTCTTGGAAAAAAAGTCTTGAAAAAGACTATTACTCTGTGCTGTGAAAAAGAAATGTGAGAAATTGTGAAAACTGTTGTAATATTGCAATGGAACATTTAATTATATTAAAACACGACAAACAATGGACATGCAGTATTTAGTATTGCCACAAACTGGGACCACATTCTCAAAGATGTTCTTCTGATGGCAAATTTGAGACGAGGCCAGTGAATAGACTGTTGCATATCATTTTGAGCTATTGATTCTGAAATTCACATTCGAATCTGAATATTTTGTTGACTGAGATTTAACTTATTAACATACACATCCATTGTTAATGCATTAGGAGGTGAAAATGATTGTAAATATATCTCCGTAGCTAACGACATGATTTGTGCACGTGCTAGGCTACAAAGTGAGTAATTTATTAGGTCAGAATGATGTAGAAATTAGTCGTTTCTGGCCAAGTAAGCATATTCTGTATGTTGACAACACTAGCTACCTCTAACTTCTGTAGGCTATTCTGTGTGTTAAAGCGTAGTTTTACCTTTGTATTCATGGGTTTCATCAGGTCCCTTTCCACAGGTGCATAACAATCGAGCACCTCGATTATTGCAAATTGCATAGTGCTTGATTAATACACCTGTCGAAAGGGACCTGATGGAACACGAATCAACGTTACCAAATGCCGACCGGGATTTGAGTCGCAAATGCACCAACACTTCATGGGTGTTTAGTCAAATAAAAAGGAGCATATTTGTTTGCTTTTACTAAATGTGAGCGGTAGAGTCTATATGTTACGAAAAGTATCAACAACGAATAACGTTTCCAGCTTCTAGGTCTGTAGCACTATTAACTTAACTAGAGCCAGGGTATCCGTAGCTGCTACTTTATTTGGTTAACGTTAGTTAAACCACTGTAATGAGCAAACCGTGCTAACGTTAGCTGGGAGCAAACTAACGTTAGGTTTGATTATCGTCAGAGACACTTAGCGAAATATACAGCTTAAGTTAGGGTTGGTAGTCGTTAGCTAAATATACAGCTAACGTTAACGTTAGGTCTTAAGCTAATTGATAACGTCAGCTGCTAGCAGCTGCTACCTACCTAGGCTAGAGCTAACCGGTTACTCTAACGTTAACGTTACTTTAGTGGGTTTCCCATAACAACGACATAGTGTTAAACGACATAACTAAGTCAAATACCAAAATATGGAACACTTACCTTGTCTGTAATTACAGAAATCCTCTGAACGATATGGGTAAATCAAGGAGTACAGCAGACCACAAGACGAGGCTACCATTCAGGTTAAACTCAGCTGTGGAATGGTAGGCTAGAATATACTACTTCAATGTTGCTTGTAGTGTTCAGCTGTAAAGCTTAATTAGCACTGACGTAATAGTAAATCTTTGCCGCCAAAACGTCTCAATGTTAAGTCTATGGGAGTGTTTAATTCTTTTATCGTAAATATCTCAAAAAGTATAAAGTTCACAAATGTGAAAAATACAATCGTCAAATCTCCGTTACAAGACCTTTGTATGAGTGTTTGAATGACGTGAAACGGTTCAGTGGTTTTAGCGTCATTAACCGTTGATTTTGGTCGGAAGATATAATAATAAGAAGAACAGTGATAACAGTACATTGCATTTGCATGCAATGTAATAAGATTAGGCTCTTCTGTCTGTGCGGTGTTTGCAAGTGAGCATGAGTGCTAATATCAGATGGGTTTATGAGTGTCGCTAGCTACACTTAGCCCCGCCTTCAGTGGTCGTTATCAAACACAGCGTTTTGTCGTTTCTACTGACGTTACATTACTACATTGTTTGCTCTTTTTCTCGCCTTCTCTCTCTCTCTCTCTCTCTCTGTCTCTTTCACTCTCTCTCTCTCTCTATCTCTCTCTCTCTCTCTCTCTCTCACACACACACACACACACACACTCACACTTAGCAAAACTGGTTTTATTAGCTGTTTTGTATCGCTTCTATAGAAGTGAATCAGTTTAGATGTCAAGTGGTGACAGGTAAGCAGCTAGGTTGCTTTGCACACCACCTCACACACACACACACACACACACACACACGTTTTGAGGAGGGAAGAGAGCAAGCTGAAAAGATCTCCTGAAGAACTCAGTGACCCCATAGTTACTCCAGAGAAGTCACTGCTGTAACATTTCCGCACATAGAGCCAAAGACGTCATTTGATCTTCATTTACATGACGGCGAGCTGTGATCCCGCCAGAAGAAAGTTCCGCACTGCAGCCGCAGCATAAACCTCTCTGAATGTCTGAGAGGGAATGAAGAAAACACACTCTCTCACTAGAACAAAGAAACAAAGAGGGAATGACCAACAAGGTGCCATTCACACAGGAACGAGAACTATAATGCTAACAATAATGATAACGATAACATAACGCTAACGATAACGATAACGATAACGATAACGATAACGATAACGATAAGATAATGATAACGATAACGATAACGATAACGAAAACGAAAACGATAACGCTAACGATACCGATACCGATACCGATAATGATAATGATAACGATAAAAGCATCCACACTGACCAACGATGAGGAAAGTCTCTCCTTGTGTTGATGAATGTGATGGTTAAAATGTAGTGGATTCGGATTGGCTGTAAGCTGTTTTACCCTTCTCAAAATCGCCCTGAAAGTGATTCCCAGCTATATCGTTCTTCATGTTGTCGTTATAATGTGTGAACATTAATTGAAAATAAAAATGGACAAAAATAGAAAAGCCATGTATAATTTTCACAAAACCATGTATAAAAGTCACAAAACCAAACCAAGCCAAACCTAAATTCAGTTAGGTGTTTTGATTTCTCAAATATAGGAATACAAATATAGAAAATAAACAAACAAGCAAACATATGAAATGCACAAATACAGCATTTTTAAAAATGACAAAACAAAACAAGCCCAAACCAATAAAGGGCAGGAGGGAGGGGGGGTGTCTCCACCCCCACAGATCAAACCTCAGGGTTTGTTTATGCTTGGTCACCCTTAATCCTGCTGTTCAGAGTGCTGCGTTGCCCTGTCACTTGGTTGACTGACAGCACCCAAAGGCTCTCTCTCTCTCTCTCTCTCTCTCTCTCTCTCTCTCTCTCTCTCTCTCTCTCTCTCTCTCTCTCTCTCTTCCGCTTTCTCTCTCTGATGAGAGTCCTGCACCTACATTTCCCTTGAATTTCCCCTTGGGGATCAATAAAGTATCTACAGTATCTATCTATCTATCATCTACATGCCATACAAACCAAAATCCAAACGTCACTTATAAACAGACATTCAGTTCCTTTAAGGATGTTTTAGGGTCTCAGTGTGTTTGTATGACAATGATGTGAATGTTTGTGTGTGTGTATGCTTGTGTGTGTGTGTGTGTGTTTGTGTGTGTGAGAGAGAGTAAGAGAAAAAAAAGTGTTAGAGTGTGTGTGTATGTGTGTGTGTGTGTGTGTGTGTGCCTTTGTGTGCCTGTGAGTGTGTGTGTGTGTGTGTGTGTGTGTGTGTGTGCACGTGCGTGTTTGCGCGTGCCTGTGCCTGTTGTGTATGCTGTTGTGTATGTACTTCAATACGTTTCCATGTGTCTGAGACTGCCACTCGTGTGTGCGTGTTTGTGTGTATGTGTGTGTTTGTGTCTGTGTGTGTGTGTGTGTGTGTGTGTGTGTGTGTGTGTGTGTGTGTGTGTGTGTGTGTGCGAGCGCCTGTGCCTTTTCCATGTGTCCGAGACCGCCACTCTAGTTGCGTGTGTGCGTGTTTGTGTTTACGCATTGGAAACCTCTGAGCGTCCATGCGCGCCGTATACTATTTCAAAGTGCTGACCCCTGCGCTAATCACTACGAGGTGTAGGGTTAAAAGAGAACAGGAGCGCGGGAGGAGGCGAACGAGAGGAGAGGAGGAGGAGGAGGAGGAGGAGGAGGTGATGGACAGCTCAAGTCATTTTTAAAAGTTATTTGGACTAATAGGGAGACATCTGTCCACCCCTCCACCTTTTTCTTCTGTGCATTCGCTCCAGGGAACAGGGGGGAGGAGATTGGTTGTACTGGCCACTCATCTTCGTTTTCTTCTTCTTTGTTTTCTTCTTCTTCTTCTTCTTCAAAATACATTACACCAACACATCATTTCCTACATTTATGTTTAGCTATTTACTTCTATCCAAAGCACCATACATGCATATCCTCATGCTCAAAGCATGTTTACATATTGTGAGCTTGGATGTTTAGCTTAATGTTTTGCCTGATGTCTGTATGTAAAAGTAAATAATATGATAGATAGATAGATCTAGAATATATATGTCTGTGTGTGTGTGTGTGTGTGTGTGTGTGTGTGTGTGTGTGTGTGTGTGTGTTTGTGTGTGTGTGTGTGTGTGTGTGTGTGTGTGTGTGTGTGTGTGTGTGTGTGTGTGTGTGTGTGTGTGTGTGTGTGTGTGTGTGTGTGTGTGTGTGTGTGTGTGTGAACGCATACACACACACACACACTCTACTCTCATATATCTCCACGTGTGTCTATGGTTAGTTGTTTCTCCTTTTCTTCTAATCCTGGGAAAAGACCTCAAAAAGCCCCCCCTCCCTCCTCTCTCTCTCTCCCTCTCCCCCTCTCTCTCTCTCTCTCCCTCCCTCTCTCTCTCTCTCTCTCTCTCTCTCTCTCTCTCTCTCTCTCCAAGCATGGTGGCTGGCTTGAAACACTGAAGGCCACAAGCTGCTTGGCTAAGCTGAGCCTGGAGTCATCGGGATCTCCAGATTAGGCTTAGCCCAACAATAGGCCCTCCCTATCACAATTACACCAACCCAGGAGCTCGGGTTAGAAAAACTCCCAGGGAAAGAAAAAAAAAAGAGAGAAGAAGACAAGAAAAGAGAGAGAGAGAGAGAGAGAGAGAGAGAGAGAGAGAGAGAAAAGCCTACCTCCTCTGAAAAGAAAAGAGAGAGAGAGAGAGATAGAGAGAGAGAAAGAGAGAGAGGAAGAGTCAAGGAGAGGGACAAAAACCCTGATGCTCAAGAGACCACTAACAGTTCCACTTCAAGGCCTTCCATCTTGGCGATAACAATGGACTGAGGTTGGGCCAGCACGGCGCGATTTCAAACGGAGACCAGTGGGCTCGGCGAGGGGCGACTCTTTGCATCACGTTGCATCATGGCCCTCGGCCGCGGAACTCTTGTCTGCTCCGAGGGTTGTGTGAGTGGGATAAGAAGGAGCTGAAGGTGCTCCAGATGTTTAGGGATCCAAACCCAAACGTTATAGCAACGTAAGATGACAACAAGCTCCAGCCTCAGTGAGAGAGAGAGAGAGAATGTGTGTATGAGAGAGAGAGTGAGAGAGATAGAAAGAATGTGTGTGAAAGGGAGAGAAAGAGGGAGAGAGGGGGAAAGAGAGAGAGCATACAGTGTCGATAACACAAACATACTAAGACTATAATCTCAAAGGAGCACTTCCATTTTTTGTGTGTGTGGGGAGGGGGGAGGGGGGGTTTGAGGTGTCTGAGATTCGAATTATTTAATACATGAGGATCGATGCGACAGCGAGTTCTAATCCCTGAATAGCTAATGCCTGCTGGCCCATATTCAATCTGTAGGCCAAACAACGGCTCACGTGTGACAGGGAAGCCACAATTTCACTTCAAATTGGAGAAATGCCACTTTCTCTCTCTCTCTCTCTCTTTCCCTCTCTCCCTCTCTCTCTCTCTCTCTCTCTCTCTCTCTCTCTGTCAATAAGATCTAAAATATCTTACCAAAGCATCTCCAGAGGAATCATTATAAACAAAAAAAATGGCATCTTATAAAAACAAACCTCCAGAGAAAATATTATAACCAGGTCGATATGCTTTATTTTTTCTCTCTGTCTGTCACAAAAGATATGATCCTTTCCTTGAAATAACCGTGAAGACGTACTTTGGATCCAGGGGGTTATAGCCTAAGTATGTAAGTTTAGTAGTAACGATTTTAGGTAAGTTAGCACAAATTTAGCCGTAAATCTTCTAATAGAGGAGCCTTGTAGTTTCATTCTCCCCGCAAAAACAATCAATCGTTAATTCATTGATTCCTTCTTCCAAATGAATGAGGTATAGTAAGTCAAATTTGCTTGCATAAGGTTCAGTGTCTATCATCTTGGAAAGGCTTAATTCAATTTCACAGCTATCACTTTAACTAAGGTCGCCACCAATGTGTTCCGATATACGGAATTAGGTGCTGTGTCCACCGATCGCATTTTTTATGCTGAGGGCGTAAACAAATGCTTTCCTCGGCGCTTCGAGAAGTGTTTATTGTTGTTACCAAAACCGGAGACGGTTTATAACGAGAAGTGCCATTGACAAGCCCGTCGCTGTTCTAAAAGTTGAACAGATTTCAACTTTGAGCGCTCTGAGCGCTGCAGTAAAAAAACGTCAGCGCCGAGAGCTTTTTTCCGCCGAGGGCGCTCAGCACTGTGAACGCTGGGCTACATAGACTTTATCTTGAAAATTGTCGCCATCGGCGCAAAAAACGGGATTGGTGGACACAGGGCCTTAAAGGACAAAGCGGAGGCAAGGAGGCATTATATAATACGGCACCTATTATTCATAGACTATTTCCTGTAGGCCTAAGCTATTTCCTGTAGCTAAATTGAGGGTAGACATTTTGTTTTTTATCACCACACAAGTTTGCCTGAAGTCAGATCATAGACACTGGCCTTGACCTTGACACTGGCCCTTGACCTTGACACTGCCGGTCCCTTACGTCACAAAGCGTGCAAAGACAAAGAGCGTGCCCTCGCCCTTGTCTTGACATACTCGGAATCGTTTGTGTGCTTTAAAAAAATAAATAAATAAAAAAAGACATCCTGACGCCGCGATGCCTATCAATTACACATAATGCCGTCGCGTGGAAGAAGCCAAAAGATGTGATCATGGATTATTTGGGTCTGGTTAGATTGCTGTTGTGATGGCAGGCGACGTCGACAAACTAGGCTATCTCTGTGAGACAGGAAGGTGAGTGAGTTGTGTGTGTGTGTGTGTGTGTGTGTGTGTATTTGAAATGTGCAATAATAATGCGGTCATTGTGAGTCAAACACAAATACACGAAACCAAGTATTTATCTCTCTTTCATTCTTTCTTTCTTTCTTTCTCTCTTTCTCTCTCTCTCTGTATCTCTCTCTCTTTCTTTCTCTCCATCTTTGAGTGTCTGGAAGAGATAAGCACCCACACATGCAAAAGAGTGTCACTGCCAACAGTCATGGGTGAGCTACAGGACAGAGCAATCACTCAGAGGTCACCCAGAGGGTTCTGCACACCGCAGGATGTGGCACACACACACACACACACACACACACACACACACACACACACACACACACACACACACACACACACACACACACACACACACACACACACACACACACACACACACACACACACAACCATAGACAAATGTGTGAAGTAATGACTGCAGTGTACAATGTTTACCGTAATATTAGATCTTTAAAATATTTACTCCTTCATGATTTCATGAAAAAGTTACCATTTGCACACACACACACACACACACACACACACATAGACAAATGTGTGGAGTAATGACTGACAGTGTACAGGGTTTACCGTAAAATTTTATCTTTAAAATAATTACTTTTTCATTTAATTTCATGACAAAGTAACCATTTGCTAACGCTGTATATTTTTAATACTTGATTCGCTTTGGACAAAGCCATGTGCTAAATAGCAATAGCCATAACCATAACCATAATTGTATGTTCACATGCTGATAGGATTTCTTAAATGCATACAGTGTTCTTATTCTATACATTACATATATACATTACATATAGTACACACATATACTTACAGTATATGAGAAGAGTATGTTGTAATTCATGTCGTGTGCTACGGATGTCATAATTCAGGTCTTAGGGACCCTTAATTATAATGGCTGGATATTTTTTTATACATTGCCACTGGCTGCATTCAAAATTCAATTAAATTGAAATTGAGTATCAATTTTGTTTTAGAATGAAACCCAAATTAATCAAGGACAATAATTACACAAACATTATTTTGTAGACATGTAAGGTTCAATGTCACCCTCAAAACTATAAATTCCATTAATGACCCTTTAATGCTTATATAAACCTCATTGAGACAAGTATTTACCGTTATCAGGGTGTGGAAATCCTCAACTATATGAGACTCATATTTAGATTAGGGTTTGGAGATCCTCAATATGAGGCACATATTTAGATTATTCTCAAGTATTTGAAGCACAAATTTAGATTATCCACAAATTGAGATAAAGACAGACATTTAAAAATGAAGGTTTTGTTAAACTCTACCGCCACCACTTTATCCTCTCTCTCTCTCTCTCTCTCTCTCTCTCTCTCTCTCTCTCTCTCTCTCTCTCTCTCTCTCTCTCTCTCTCTCTCTCTCTCTCTCTCTCACACACACACACACACACACACACACACAGACAGTCACACACACACACACACACACACACACACACACACACACACACACACACACAACATACACACACACACACACACACACACACACACACACACAAAGACAGTCTCACACACACACACACACACACACACACACACACACACACTACGTATGTTAACCACAAAATTAACCCAACTGGAGAATCTTCCCCTCCGCCACGTCTTGAGTGAAACAAGGGAAATGATTTACGCTCAACTGAATGAACGATAACTAATTAGCACAGTTCAACAAACACAGTAATCAAGTGCGCACTCTGAACTCGGAATGTGTGAATGAATGCAGAGGTTTATGTTTGCCGGTTGATATGGCGCCACAATGCTTCCGTGGGTCCGGAGAAAATGATGTTGCATTTACATAAATAAATAGTCTGTTGACAAATCCCTCACAACAAAATGTACACAGACGTCCTACACAGGCTAGACTATGCGGAAGGGGGGGGGGGGGGGTTGGCCCTGTGGGGTGACTCCATTGTCATAACGAAATGATGATAACGGTTATTAACATCACAATTAATAATCATCAGAATGCATGTGCTGTCCTCTAGTCAAACATGGTAATTCTCACACTCAAACACTCACATACATACACACAGCATACACACACTCACACTCATGCATAGGCATACACACACACACACACACACACACACACACACACACACACACACACACACACACACACACACACACACACACACACACAAAGACAGGTGTGAGGGACATGGACCACCTGGCACAGAGAGAGATGGAGAGGGAGGACGAGAGTGAAAGAGAGGAAGAGAGGATGCATAAGGAATGAAAAAGGAAGAGAGAAGGGGATAGAAAGAGGGAAAGAGAGAGAGAGCGAGAGCGAGAGATGGGCAGGGTACCCTTAAACATGCTTTGAGATTAGCAACTACATGCTGAATGTAAACGCACCAAAGCCAGCATGTTTGCCAGTCAGCATGTACACACTCTGAACGGGCTCTGAGGGACTAACACACACACACACACACACACACACACACACACACACACACACAGACACACATACACACACACACAGACACACATACACACACACACACTCACAGCAGGCCAAACATGGACCTTATGTTTATTCTGCAATATTTACCCAGCTGGGCCGCATCGATGCACTACACCGACATACACAGACAACGGTGTTAATTAAAATCGTGATTTGTCCGCCAGTCGTAGGATAAACAAAATTGTGCATTGCTATGACACGGACAGAGGTCACACGGAACGCCCACAGCGCACTATAGAGTCAATCTGGCATGTGTGTTTTTTATTGCTATTTGTTCGTTTTCCTGCCTTGTTTGTCGGTGAACTCTGCAAAGTAACATAACTACTATTTTCCCCCCTCCGTATTGAACTCATTACAAATGGCCTACCATTACAAATTTGCACATACGCGCGCGGGGTGCAAAACAAAACAGAAAAAATGAAAATAAAATTTACATTCAGGTCAGTTCGATTTGTCAGTTCGTTTGCATTGGCATTTGATGGCAAAATTGTAAATCGAACCCCTCTTAACCCACTGACCTGGGACTATCAAACACTAACCGATGCTGACCCACAAGAGTCCCTCGGGCTGCGGCTATGCCGAGGGACGCAAATATGTTACATTTGCAAACCTGAAAGTTGATCGAGCACTTTTGTGGTCGGCTATTGACACTCGTCTGTTGCATTTTTGTATTTTCATTAAGTTTCATATAGGTTTTTTTGCAGGTATTTTTGCTATGCCGTATAGGCGGTTAGGCTACTTATAGGTTAATTTATCATTTGCACACAATTTGCGGCTACCGTGCGCAGAGAATTGTGCGCAAGCTGGAGCGAACTAAAAACGAAATTGCTGCACTTCCCGTGCCCTACTCTAAATTAACCCATGACATTTTGAAGCGAAAATAAGGAGACAAACATAGTATTGCTTCCCAGCCATTAGTGTAGTTAAGAAGTAGCCTAAAGGCTATTCTCACAAGTAAAAGAGTCGATTGACTCATAGGCCAACCTCTTTATCCATTCATTCAAATATTAAGCATAACCTACACCAATTTTTGTCAAAAAATAAGTACGCAGCCCATTTTAAAACAACTTTCACCATATTTTATTTAAAAAACAAAAACAAATATGAATGCCAAGGCGTCCGCCTCAAACATTTCAACATTTTACAGGGTAGATCTCATTGCATCTCATATTCACATTATCCTCTCGCAGACAGAAGCACGGAACCATTCACTTCATTGACAAGAACCTCAAGTGCTGCGATTTTTACTTTAGTCCCAGGAAATGAAAACAGTTACCACATCGGTTTGGATGTTCGGTGTTTTTTTTTTTTGTTTAAGTGGAAGCTGACAGAACTTAAATTTCATTACATAAGGCCTACATACGAACATCTGCAGCATCTTGAGCTATTGATTTAAGAGATTAAAAATGGCCATGGGCAAGAAAACTCCTTGTCTAACTGATGAGTCACACAACACGGAGGACGGAGAAACACATAATTATTCGATTTTTTTTCTTCGTTTCCTTTAAAAAAGTGTTTGAATTTACTGATAGGTTACTGGTATATTCCGTGTTGGTATTCATTCATTGGCCTCCATTCGAAATAATCCATTGCAATGTTTTGCTTGGAGCCAGTATGTTAAGGATATTTCGGAGTAGGCTTTGTGTCTTACAGGAACTGGCCGATGGAAGAATGAATTGAACTTTTTCACATTTTGTTATTTAAAAGTTTCCGATTTGAAAATAAAATAAAGAGGGGGGAGGGGGGAGAGCGGTGCGATCCAGATACGGTTTACTTCTTTCTACCATAATACTTTAGTGAACGAACACCATAAACATTTTTTTCTCCTTTCATCTCTTCTTCTCCTTCGTCGTCGTCTTCCTCTTCTTCTTCTTCTCCTCTCTGTCACACTCTGTCTCTATGTCTCTCTCTCTCTCTCTCTCTGTCACTCATAACAAACGACGTTCTGTCCCGTCGACGTTCCTCAAGTCCTCCACGTCTCCCCTCCTCACAGCACCTGAAATCTCCACGCTTGGTCCTTGTAGTCCAAGCAGTCCGCGGGCGAGCTGAAGTTCAGTTTCCATGACGACGCGGCGGCCGCGGCGGCAGCAGCTGCGGCAGCGGCGGCGGCGCTCGTCGACGTCTGCTCCTTGTAGTCCAAACAGTCCGTGGAGCCGAACCCGAGGCCGCTGCCGCCGCCGCCGCCGCCGCCGCCGTAGCCCTGGTGGTGGTGCGCGTGGTGAGCGTGGTGCGCGTGGTGGGGGTGGCCGGCGCTCTGCCCTATGTGGTGGTGCGGGTGGTGGTGGCCGGACATCCCGGAGCCGGACATGGAGCCCAGCTGGGGGTGCGCGCCGGCGTGGTGGTGGGCGTGGTGGGCCGTGTGCGGGTGGTGGTGGGAGTGCATGGGCGCCAGGTACGAGCTGGGGTCCATGCCCCCGAAGTAGGACCCGGCGGCGGCCGCTGCGGCGGCGGAGTAGCCCTGGCTGTAGGCGGGGCTCTGGCTGTAGGACACCGGGTAGGCGGGGGTGCCCCCCCCTCCTCCTCCTCCTCCTCCTCCTCCGCTGGACGAGCCCGGGCCGGACACGGGCCTCTGCATGCAGGACGCGCTGGTGGGCGGCGCGGCGTCCGGCACGGAGGGCGGCGCCGGGAGCGGCGAGATGGGCGCCGGGCTCCAGATGGCCGACACCGGGGTGGCACCGGAGGTCACGGAGGACACGCCGCCGCCGCCGCCCAGTCCCACGCCGCCGAGGCCGGACGGGTGCGAGCCGGAGGAAGAGGAGGACGAGGACGAGGAAGAGGAGCCGGTGCTGGACACGGCCGGCGGGGTGAACTGGCCGCTGCTCTCCGAGCCGGGGCTCTCCCTGGACGGCGAGGGCTTCTTCTTCGCCGGCCGGATCTTGGAGTTGGTTCCGGTCTGCTGCTGCTGGCGACACTTGGCCCGCCGGTTCTTGAACCACACCTGGAGAACAGAGGGGAGGAAGAACTCAGATTTAGTGGTCTCCTAATGGTGGGCTCCTTTCGGGATGGGACACTTGTTTGGGAAAGTTTTCACAACACTGGCAGTCTCCCATTACCACAGACTGGCCCACATTGAGCATTATGTGCTGTGGCAGTTAGGCAGTTTCAGACAAGTTTGTGGAGTAGGAACAGTGACAATAGTAGCAGTGAAAAGTTGACCACTTTTAACATGTACTGTGTACAAAATATAGCTTCTCTGTAATCATAACAAGGAGGCACTTGAGTCAAGCACACAAGAATAGATTGATGAAGGAACTAAATGACTCTTTGCCCCTTTGTCAGAAATAAGTCTTTTTTCCCCCCTGGAAATGATTGAATTTTGAATTTCTTGAATTTCCCCTTGGGGATCAATAAAGTATCTATCTATCTATCTGATCATGCCCATTCATCTGGCATGTCCTCAAAGGTCCAATGTGTCAGAAGGTAACTGAAATTCATTGTAGCACATCATCATCTAAATATTGTTGTATTTTCTTGACACTTTGTAAGGGTCCTTAGGCCTACATCTGCATGTAAACACATTTGTGCTCCTAAGCAAATGCAAATATCTTAATAATTATATTCGTTGTTTGCTATTCTTTCTATTTCATATATGCTGAAAACATAATCGTCGAAGTGGTAAACTCCACACACCTGTACTCGTGACTCGGGTAAATTAATTTTCAGCGCCACCTCCTCCCTCATGAAGATGTCTGGGTAACGCGTTTTGGAAAAGAGAGACTCCAGAATGTCCAGCTGCGTGCGCGTAAAAGTAGTTCTCTCCCGGCGCTGTTTCCGCGGATGGGCTGTTGAAACACAACAAACGAATTGTTACCTTCAAGCGAAACGAAGGGTGAAACTGTCATGTTCTGATTACACCAGTAAATAATGCACATCATTTCGCATTTAATGAGCGTCGTTAATTTGCCTAACAGTGAATTCATTTTCATCAAGGCGGATGTAGAAATAAATGGTGTTGTACGTTCGCAAACACTTTCCGTGTTGTGTTTAGGAAGCAAAGTGGTATGTGGGGCCTCTAGAGATAGAGAGAGAGAGAGAGAGAGAGAGAGAGAGAGAGAGAGATCCTGTGTGTGTGTGTGTGTGTGTGTGTGTGTGTGCGTGTGTACACGATGGAAGTGTTTGTAAGTTCTATAAGGTCTCGCAAGTTCCGTGTGCTTACCCGGGTACACAGACGGATGCAGGAGGTCCATGGAGCCTCCGAGACCCAGGCCATTCATGCCGTACGGGCCTTGCTTGAGGTATGACATCATACTGAACAGGGGTTCAGCCGTGTTTTTTTCACGGAAATGTTCGGTTCCCCCTACGGCGGTGTCGGGGAACGCACTCGGCGTGTAGCTAAAGGAAAAAAAGAGAGAGACAAATGAGAAATGAGCAATATGTTATTTCATCTCACCGAACAGATTTTCTAACTGTGTCATTGACAAACAAGACCTGCACAAGAAACAAACAAACAAAAAGTTATATCATCGAAGCTGTTTGGCTGAACCTGCCTATTGCCTGGTCGACCGGAGTCTGTGTAGTAGAGCTTGGTAAGTTGTGAAATTTGGGTTCATTGCGCACACAATTGTGTATTGAGAAAATGAGCAATGGCAGTCAGCTGGAGACTTTTTGAGTCTCAACGAAATGGCGGCCAACAACTCAAGTGGAGAGTCATGCAAGAGCGCTCTTATTTATCCAACTCAAGTGTGCAGATTTGTCACCGCCTGGACGTTAATATCTCAGCTAAATAACAACCCCCCTCTTCATAAAAGTCTTAAAATGGAGTCAGAAAGGCTCAAGTGATCAAACCATCCACACCTTCCCACTTCCCGCTTCTTGTTGGCCTAGTAGATGGCGCAGTTAACTTAATGAAACGCCTTTTGATTAATAGTCTGCGGATCAAAGCTAACGACTCCTTGAACGGGGCGTGAAGTTAGGCTACTAGAATGATTACCGACTTGAGACAGAAACAACCGCAATTAATTATGCAAAGACAAACTGTGAATATTGCACTCCTCTGATGTCTCGTCCATGGCGATGTGTAGTCGTTTAATTGCACTTGTCACATTATCTATTCGCCAATCTCCTGTAATCTATCGTTATTTTTATTATAATTATGATCATAATTGTTATTATTAATAATAACATGTATTGTTATTGTTGTTATTATTATTATTCAAAGCAGCCATTCAATAAAATAAAGATATTTATGATGCAAGGACTTTTCTCCCCCATGCGCTAAATCCCCTGCAAACCCCGAGATATTGACCATAACAGAGAGGGGAAAAAAGACACAAAAGAGGACATTATTTTGTCGTTCATCATTACGCCTGATAATTAACTCCGCCGCAGCGTGTAGCATTGTAACAATACGGCAGAATTAGGAAAGGGAGAATCGGCAACAAACTCCGCGGGCCTTTTTCTCAATTCACCCCCTTCCACTGATAAGACCGCTCATTAGTCTCCTGCCGCGTCGCGATAAACACGAGCATTTTAAACACTATAAGCGCCCCACTGTATTTCCACCCCCGTAGGACGGTGCAGCCAGATGTAAATGACCGCAAATTCTGTGCAAATGACTTCTTTAGCCATTCAGATTGGACCCACGGGGACACCATTGACGAGAACAGGCTTTATCGGCGATATTAATAGATAAAAACTCCGACCTCCTGCGCTATTTGTCAAGAGCCAAGTCTAATCAGAAAGGACACGAGATTAAATAACAGTGTTTAAGGGCGACGAGAGAGGAGTTTTGTTTGCTGCATTGATTAGGTAGCGTTGTCTGAATTCAGGAGACTCCAGCTGCTTCGACTTAACGCAACAAAACTAGTATTGAAGAATTCACCTCAAATCATCTATCCGATGAAAAAAATGCCAGAAAAGAAAATGACATAAAATGAGCTCTATAGATTTTAACCATATTATTAATCAACACCGTAAAGATCGTATAAACACTGTGCAAATAAAGCAATGCATTATTGGTTTGCAATAAAAGTGTCATATTTACCTTCAGTATTTTATTCCTGTTTTCTTTTTCCTCTCGCTTCCTTTTTTTTTTAGTCTCGAGGGACAAAATCCAGGTTATTGACAATATCCACAATAGGGCTGTTGAGGTCGGTGCGCACTCCTAAGACATACACGCATGCAACGAAATTAAGAAACTATTTAATTCCCCCGGTCTTGGCTTCCAGAAATCACTCAACTTGGACGTCTTTTAACTCCAATTTAAAGGTGGCACTCAATCAAACGGCGTGTGCTGCGAGGAAGCAAACGAATTAAGTTCATTATCTTCGCATATCCCTCTCTGTAAAGTTGATGGCTAATGTTGACGGATGGAGATTGATCATCCCAAGGCTGCCCTGCCCTTCTAAGAGCGAAGGATACCTGCGGGACCGCCCCCTTCACCCAATCCGAGCGCAAGTGCTTCCCTACAGGCGGCAGGAACAGCCAATCACAGGAGTGCACTGCACTTGTAACCCCTCCCAATCAGTTAAGGGGAGAAATAAACTTCCATCGCAAGTTGAGGCGCGCAGTTTGTGGATTGTATAAAGTGAAATGTTTGTAAACAATTTCCATTACACGCAATTCTGCACAATTATTTTCGCAGATATTTTACCTTGCGTTTTGATAAATAGACACATGATTCCTCAGGTTTTGCCGAATGGTCCCCTCTTTGATAGAGAGAGAGAAAGAAAAACACCAATATGAGTTTATTCCAAAAGTATACCAATGGCAAAACACGGCCGAAAATGTTTTGACTTGTCACACACTAGGCACAAAGTGAGGATGCGTGTGTACAAGGATAATAATTGAATTTAAAATGAGATCAGTTATCACAGTTGCCCGTAATTGGATGCATTGAATGTTTACCCCTTTAATCTGAGGTCTGTGGCATAAATTAGCCGTATTGCTTAATTTCATGAATATGGATGAAATCACTAATCCTCACTTAAATTTACATCTTACAACAGTCAACATTTATTTAGGGGGTGGAACTTTGACGCAAGGGGGATATAATGATCCTTTAAAGAACGAAACATATTAGATTCGGAAAAAATACAAGCGGCCGCAAGCAAAGCAAGAATATAAGGCTTTGCTATTTCATTCCATACACAAGTTGTGGTACGACGCCTATATATATGTTGGTTATACAGTAGGCCATAGAGTCAATATATGCAAAATTAGATTAGATTAGATTAGATTAGATTCAACTTTAAAATAAGTGTGTAAAGTAATTTCAGAGGGCCTATGAGATTGTGTTGCTCCTGTTATTTATAGCTATATATAAAAAACAATGATGCTTTATTTTTTTCTTTATTTGACTCTCCCGTTCCAATATGTCATTCAAGATGACTGCAGAAATAAACACGAAGAGAGCAACCGGGTGAACTACTATCAGTTGCGTAAGAGGCCCCTGCCAGGCCCGCGTTTGTCTTTTTACATAATATGAGCGAAGAAAAGAGAGAAATTGAGTGGATTTGGGACGTCAACCTCCCCTGTTCCAACCAAGAGGGAGTCGATGACATCGTATTATATGGCGCACACAATGAGCACAAAACGAGGATTTCTTAGACAATTTCACAAATTTGTTAGCAACTGTCTTGAGGGTTTCAAGGGGAACCGGTTAAAGACGCTGGAATCGATCGCACAACTATCAAGATATCCAGTGGCACCGAAGCATTGTTGAGGGACTATTTTGTCTAATCCTAAATTGCAGTAGAATTTCCTCAACGCTAAGCCTGTAAAGCCATGGGATCAGGGAAGCTAAAAGACTGTTGGAGGGGTGGTGGCAGCCGCGGTATGTGTGTGTGTGTGTGTGTGTGTGTGTGTGTGTGTGTGTGTGTGTGTGTGTGTGTGTGTGTGTGTGTTGGGGGGGTAGGAGAGATTCTAAGATTGGTCTCTTTAACCCGCTGGATTGGCGGAGCTCTTGTAACTTGTCGGTGCTTATTAAAACGATGATGCATAAAATCCGCACTAAAACCCCCGGAGTTGTCAGAAGACGGTTTGAGCTCGCGGACAGGTTTATCTCCTCTCTCTCGACCTTAAACAAAATCTCTTTCTTCCCTTCTCTCTCGCTCTCTCTCCCTTTGCGATGGCCCGGTGCTTTATATAAATACCGCCTGATCAACACCTGCGAGGTGGATGGCAGCAGACGTCTAAGTATCTCGCGCGTAATACACATGAGAGAGATCCATTCTGACACCAGCAGTCTCTCAGGTAGGCTAGGCTAGGCTACGTCGCCATAATGTGGAACTCATTTTGTTTTATGAGAGGAAGACCAACGTCAACCACCCTACTTTTTTTGGATAGCCTATCGTTACGCCGCAAGGAAGAAATGTGTTACTATCGCTATTCTAGAAAGTTTCTTAAAAACTACACAAAAACTCGTTGTTTTGGGCGGAATAAAACTAGTAGCAGGTAAGTCTTTAATGTAATTTGACGAAGGCTAATTTATTTCTGTTGCACGTCGCTTACGTTTTATGAAAGGCATAGGCCTACCGGGGCAATATAGTGAAACTTTTTCAGTAGCACATAGTACTCATTAATTGTATGCATAATACTTATTTTGTTAGGATAAATTACGCATATTAATTTAGCCAATTAAAATGGTACATGTTGTACAGATGATGGAGTATGAAAATAAATAGAAGAGATTAAAGAATAAAGCAGAGGAATGGCAGTACTGGCACATAAGCAAAAATGTGAAAGTTTTAGCCTACGTCCTTCTCGCAAACAACCCAAATTTGGCATTTGAAACGTCTTTCCATTAATGCCATATGGCAGTCCATGACAACATTATACATTTCATTTTAATATTTCTTTTCAAATTAGCATGTTTCATGCAAAGGGTTGACGTGACTGTACCTTAGGGGAGAAATCCGTCGACTGTTACCCTCTACCTTGAAACACATGTTCTTCTAATAGACAGAAGTGATGATGGAAACTTTTCGCCCTTAGCCTATTTGTGTTGGGTGATGAAACATGTTGAACAAAAATGATTTTACATTCATATTAAAACGTATCTTGGCAGGTAACATTCTGTATTAATATGACACATAAGTAATACTTATGACAAATGCCTAAAACTATGCTAGATAAAAAACTATGCATTACTATGCATTTTATATTTTATTTATAGTGAATGACAATTAAATTAAACATTTAAATAAGTGCATTGTTGTGCTAGTATAGGACTTGAAAGATTGTGTGTGTGTGTGTGTGTGTGTGTGTGTGTGTGTGTGTGTGTGTGTGTGTGTGTGTGTGTGTGTGCATGCATGTTTGTTATCTCGGTTAATTTGTCTGTATGCTCTGAGTTTATTTTTAGACACATTGTTAATTAATATTTTTTTTTATTACTGCTGTTATTTAATGTATATATATATATATATATATATATATATATATATATATATATATAAGAAATGCAAACTTAATTTCGGTGCCATAAGCATGCCTAGAAGAATTACAAGACTGTCAAGGTTGTAGTGCTGTAACACATGTCAGAATAATGAAGAATATGAATAAACATTTAGTTCGAAAGTAAAGTGACAGGTGTTTACAATTTTTTTTTAAGGTAAATACACTTGAACACACACACACACACACACAATCATAAACCCTAATGAATGTGTCTAGCATGTGAGATACAATATAGTGTATCCTACTACACGCACAATTACCAACTTCTCCAACTTGCAGTGCAGTTTTCAATGGAGTGAGTATCTGGAACTGGAAGTGGCACAGCAAGACACCTGACCTGTGTGTTTAAGCTCAGGTAATGGCTATGTGCAATCAGGGGAGTTTATTGTTACAAAGTAAGTTTTGCATTTAAATGTATAATAATGTTAATAATAATAATAATAATAATAAAAAATTTAAAAAAAGTCAGTCAGTCAGATGAGACACTTCTATTTTTAGAGTTTCGTTGGAATGTTGATTTCATTTTGGCCTGGTTTTAATTAATGAATGGGAAACCAGTCCTGTAAATCCAAAGTCACTGTAGAGGATAGTTTGTACATTTTTGCTGGAGTTGTAAGAGTTTACCCTTCAGTTCCAAAAGGTATACTGTATTTGTCAAACAATCAATTGGCTACCTGAGATGAGAATGATGACAGTGTGAGATAAAAATCAAAGGGAGAATCATACAACATGCACAAGCGCAAAAAAACAAAGCAAAACAAAAAACAAAAAAATGTACAAGTGAAAGTTGAAGGAATTGTACTACGTTTTACCTGCGAATCCTCAAAAGTGAATATGAGAAACTGTTCCTATATGCTATAGGTCAGGCAGGAAAAAGAGAGACAGAGAACGAGAGAAAAACAGCAAAGGAGCGAGTGTGTGTGTGTGTGTGTGTGTGTGTGTGTGTGAAAGAGAGAGAGAGAGAGAGAGAGAGAGAGGGAAAGAAAGTTGGGGAGTTGTTGTGGGAGACAGTCAGACCCAGCGCGGAGAGAACAGGAGGAGGGAGTAGGGAAGACGCAGCTGTCAATCATTCGGCCGGCGTCCCACCCCCCTCGTTAGCTGCCTGAATGGCACTGAGTACTGCTGATGGAGGGGGCTGGAACTCGGAGGAGTGCCGCGAGAGAGAGAGAGAGAGAGAGAGAGAGAGAGAGAGAGAGAGAGAGAGAGAGAGAGAGAGAGAGAGAGTGGCGCCATGACCAGGAAGAGAAACCAGACACCCACCCTGCGTGGTAGGCCAGGAGCACTGCACAGCACTGCCCGACCAAAACAGAGCCTTTACTCATGCCTAAACAAACCGACGCTACCCGCATACCACACACACACACACACACACACACACACACACACACACACAAACAAGTTATGCTATAGAGCTTACAGAGCGAGTGGTGTGACAACTTTAAATGCTAAGTGTCACAACTGTTTTTTTTCTCTCTCTCTCCATTCAATCCAATTCAAGAAAGCTTTATTGGCATGAACGTTTCATTACATTATTGCCAAAGTTCAATTACATGTATGCGTAGAAGGATAAACAAATACGATGTTTAACAGAATTGGGGAATTAAATAAGACAAGTCAAATGTTTGTTTTAATAATGAAACAAACCTACAACAACGTTGGCGGTTGAATTGGACTGGTCACATTATTGTTCTCTCTGAGGATGTAAGG
>NC_084994.1:31518839-31523839 GCF_963854185.1 Sardina pilchardus | reverse complement strand
ACACACAAAGGCACATATACTGTAACTAAAGATGCTTTGGTGCAAGTGACACTGTCTCAGCTTATGTGCCAGTTGAGAAAAAAAACGACTGAAGAGGAAATAAGTTTAATCGATTATTAATACATTATCTCTCTCTTTCTCTCAAATTTAGATTCGAAATGCTTCATTGAATAAGACAAATTTGTATAGCCAAAGCAGTTACACAAATTGTGGAGGGAACATGGAATAAAACACCGAAATAAAACTATGTGTATACTGTCTCTCTCTCACACACACACCTACACACACACACACACACACACAAAGGCACATATAATGTAACTAAAGATGCTTTGGTGCAAGTCGTTCGCATGACCTTCCCTGGCATCAAATCTTCTGCCACTTTGTATAGGACACACTCCTGCTCATACGATACTGTGTAAGGTGCTTACTGATATCAGTACCAGCACGCTCTTTATGTGTGTGTGTGTGTGTGTGGATTTGTGTGTAAGGACGTATGTGTGTCTTTGATTACCTATCTATCAGAGTAATGGCCGTCTGCCTTTGTGTGTGTGTGTGTATGTGTGTGTGTGTATGCGTATGTGTGTGTGTGTGTGTGTGTGTGTGTGTGTGTGTGTGTGTGTGTGAGTGAATGTGTGTGTGTGTGTGTGTGTGTGTGTGTGTGTGTGTGTGTGTGTGTGTGTGTGTGTGTGTGTGCGTATGTGTGTGTGTGTGTCTATTGGGGCACTGACACGTGTCCAGTACAGTTGCACGCAGGCTTGTAAAAGTAACCCAAGACCCAAGGGTTGAACAATGCAACCGCATCTCTCCTTTTTTTCCATGGTCACGCTCTCTCTCTCCTCTCTCTCTCTCTCTCTCTCTCTCCTCAAGGTGCTGGTGTTCCCCTGAATGCCTGGCTGGCACCAGTCACACTCTGTTCGAGCAGAGCATCACACAACGGGCCACAAAAGCCTATCATTTGATATCAGTCATATTCTAAAGACTACAAGCAAACAATTGTGCCGCTATTTGCGTGTGTGTGTGTGTGTGTGTGTGTTGGTTGTAGTTCATAGTTCATTCTATAAATGAATGTGTCGTTAAGTTGTTTGTTTGTTTGTGTGTGTGTGTTTTTATGTGTGTTTGTGTGAGTTTAGATGCCGCTTTTTCTTGCTTAAATTGAGAGAGCTCTTTTTAATGGTGATAGGGACTGATGCCAAAATATAACCCCCACCCCCTTGAAGTCGTCAATGGCAGCACTTGTAATAAACCCGCCAATTCCTCTTTCCATGGATCTTATCCATGGACACTTTCTGATAATCCTTCCCTTCTCTAAGGATCGTGTGTATAGAATTAAAAAAAAAAAAAAAAAGTGGAAAGAAACAACCCTGTCGCTGATACAAATGTCCACCCAGTGATTCCTCCCTGAAAAAAAGTAGGGAGAAAAAAAAGAGAGAAAGACAAGGAAAAGAGTACGAAAAAAAGGAAGGGAAAGAAAGGGATGAAAGAAAACGTATACGCCGACCCACTTTGTCATTGAGTTTTATTACGTTTCACTCTGTTTGGCTTAGATAACAAATCTCTCCCTCTGACCCCTCAGAGTAAGCGAGCATTACAAATTAATCCCAAGTTTTAATAAGTCCGAGCTAAGCCTAGGTTTTTTTTTCTTTCTTTCTTTCTTTCTTTCTCTCTCTCTCTCTCTGCTCTTCTCAGAGTAAAAGAAATAATGGAAGAAAGAAAGAAAGTGAGGAGGAGGGTGGGGGATAGAGAGAGCAAAAAGAAAGAGAAGAAGAAGAAAGGGGAGAAGGAAAAAAGAAATATATTAAAACTCTGTGATCACAGCCAGCTTTTCTTGTTTGTCGTCCGCTGGTTTTTTTTTTTTTTTTAGGGTTTAAGCCATCTCTCCCTAATCCAATTTGTCTATCGGAGTTTGGGGAAAGGGAGGAGAGGGGCTGATTGTTGGGAAAGTTACCTCCACACTTGGATAAACTGTTTAGACACGCCGTCATCCTATAATATTAGTCTATGGGAAAACATGACTTCTACACACACAGTTTGACGGAAAAGGGATGTTTGTTTTCCCGTGGAAAATAAATATATACAAGATGGAGGGAAGCCACTCCCCCCCCGTTTTTCTGTTTTAAGACATTATTTATCACTGATATAAAAAAATAGAAAGTAATACAAATAGATATATTTTTAGTTTAATCTGTTTAAAAATACAACCACATTTTTCAAATGGCAAAATAAGGTATGTCAAATAATAAAAATAAAAAAAATGAAGCGAATATTCAAAACAACTCAGCGTTGTTGTTTTTTCATAGGATATTTGATGATAATACATTACGTCGGACAATTGACAACGTGTCAAATAAATCAGTATATCGTCAAAACCAGAGGGACTCAGGGGTTAAGTGCCAGTCATAAAGCAGGGGAGTTTTTCCTCGTTTGATCCCAAACATGCGTGGAGTATAATCAGATCTGAAGCTGCCAGTCACACAGTGTGAGACAGGCTCGGAAAGATTAGAAGGATCAATTTAATTACTTGTGTTTTCTAGGAGCACTCTCGTTCTTAGAAGAAATGAATGAAAAGACTAAAGGAGGAGAGAGAGAAAGAGAGAGAGAGAGAGAGAGAGAGAGAGTGAGAGAGAGAGAGAGAAAGAGAGAGAGAGAAAGATCATGCTAAAAGACCAGAGCTAATCTGTGGGATAAAGTGCTTTGCGAGTAAATGATTTGGAGCTATAAGGACAACAACCTTTCCTTGTCCAATTCAACATGGAACAGACACAGTAACCGTCCCCCTTCAAGCGCTTATGCAATAGCGCCTCAACACCACACACACACACACACACACACACACACGCATACGCACACATAAACAAGGACACAAATAACAACAACAAAAAAAAACATCTCATAAATAACAACTCCTGTACTGGGTGCGGAGGAACTATATAATTCAAAAGAAATCTCCTATCACCAAATACACTATTTCTGAAAAAAAAAGAGAGCAATCAAAAGAGTTTCAGGCTCTGATTGAATTTGTTCAGCCACGTGATCTTACATGTACAAGGATGGGGAGGGAGTCAACCTTAAAAGGAGGCTGACCGTTGAAGTGACTGAGAGACCTGTTTATGGGGACTTCTTCCAAAGTCAAATGTTTTATTTCATTTTTGTTTTGTTTTCTGGTTTGTTCTTTTTCACTGTGACACGTTTTCTCTCTCTCTCCCTCACATTCCTTTATAATGAATCTTAAATAAAAAATCAAATAAAAAAGATTAACCATTATCCATGTTCTCTATAACCAGACTCCATGTTATCCATGCCCATAATATTTAGAGAAAGGAGGGCAGGCAAAAGAAAAGAACGGGGGTGGGGGGTCTATTTTTCTCATATACTCTGTTGTCCTACCCAGAATTCCATTCATGGCCCTCTCGCTGACTGGCGTTAACAGGAACAGGACCTGAACTCTCGTTTTGTCTCATCTCATCCAATTTCACTCTCTCATCTCTCCCCTCGGCCTCCCTCCCATCAGCCTCTCATCTCTCCGGGACACCCCCCCCCCCCACCCCTGCCTCCCCACCACCCCCCGCATGACGGCCCGACCCCTCCGCTAAAATCATCCTTTAATAATCGCACAACAACAACAGCAAACCCCCCCCCCCCCCCCCCCCCAAAAAAAAAGAAAACCCCACAATAAAGCCAGGAGGCGTCATCCTATTAACCAGGCCTGGCTCCGGGGCTAATGCCGGCCCCGACTTGGGGTCCCTTTCAGCCGGGCCAGGCCCTGTCCACTCTGGAGGCTCCCAGGGCCTGGATACCTTTCATCTGGGCCGGCTGCTGCTGCTGCTGCTGGATGGGAAGACAGGAGTCTGGGATCCGGGGGTGGAGGAGGTGGGGTTGGGGGTGGAGGTGGAGGTGAAGGTGGGTGAGTGCTGTGCTGGTAGACGGGTGTCAGTGTGTTAGTGATATTATGGAACGGCTGCCTCCGCCGCCGCCGCCATTGTTGTTTTCTGGGAACGGCGTCAACTTGGAGAGAGAATGCGTGTACCCGCCCGGGTCATTGTTGACGTGCATTGTCTCTCGTAGTCCGTAAAAGCCAATTAGTTCTCTCTTTTTTTTTTTGATGGGGATAGGGGAGGGCATCACACTTTCAGATCAAGGTCCGATTGTGAACTAATGAAGAGATTCACGTTCCTGTTTTTAGCCTCGAGGTCCACCCCGACCGACCCCCCCCACCAACACAATCAAAGTCACCTCAGACATAGCAATTGCGGTGGTGGAGGTGGTGGGGAGGGGAGGGGAGGGGAGGGAGACAAAAGTAAAAAAGAGAAAAGTTTTGTGGCACTGCTGGACGATGCCTGTACCCCCTGCTGAACCCACCGCCTTTCTAATCTTTGTCTGGACAGGCAGCAGGGCCACGGAGAGAGAGAGAGAGAGAGAGAGAGAGGACGAGAAGTGGACGGTGGAGGTGGAGGTGGTGGAGGAGGAGAAGGAGGAGGAGGAGGAGGAGGAAGAGATGAATGGACAACGGAGGCAGAATTAAGAATTAAGCTCCATGGCCTGGGGCAGCATAAATGGCAATTGGAGGAGTTTTTCTTTCTCTCGTTTATTCTTTCCCTTTCTTTCTTTTCTTTTCTTCTCCTTTTTCTTTCTACTGCTTCTGCTTCTTCTTCTCCTTCTCCATTTCGGCGTCTCTATTTAGCAGGACACCATGTGGTCCTCAAAGGGTCCCACAGAGCCACGGCGGGGACGGCCAACGAGATCAAAGGGAACTCATTACCTCCCAAACACAACCATCACAACAACAACGCCAACGACGACCAGAGGAACGCTGGTGTGGAGAGGGAGACACACACACACACACCCTCCCACACACACACACACACACACAAACAAAAAAGACGAACTCAGGAATGCCTGTTAAGAACGGATATCAGAATGAGAAGATGGACAAACGAATAAATGAATCGCACATGAGGCTCAGACAGAGAGAGAGAGATAAAGAGAAATAGAGAGAGAGA
>NC_084994.1:31508839-31511339 GCF_963854185.1 Sardina pilchardus | reverse complement strand
AGGGAGGAAAGGAAGGAGGCGCAAGTCTGAGGGAGGAGAGGGAGGAGGCGTAAGTCTGACGGCACGAGGTGGACGTCCTGTGTCCTGTTACGCCACTGTTGTCGTTTCATTATCTGATCGTCTTAAGGGATAAGTGAGCGAGGAGATGGAGAGGGACAGATAGAGAGAGAGAGAGAGAGAGAGAGGAGAGAGAGAGAGAGAGAGAGAGAGAGAGAGAGAGAGAGAGAGAGAGAGAGAGAGAGAGAGAGAGAGAGCAAATGACTAAATCAGGGGAAACAGGTCTTATTTATTCAATCTGAATTTGTAATGGACTACGAATGGCAAGTAGGCACTTCAGAGTTGTAATCATTATTTAGAAAGGATCTGGTGAGGATGGTTCTGATTTCAAATACCTGGAGGACAAGTTGAGTTGCTATCTTTATATTTCTAATAAAAGTATTTTTTATGCTAAAACTAAACATGAAACAGTCCATCTGTCTCTGACCTTTATCAGGTTGCCGTATAGATAGATAGAGATAGATAGATAGAGAGAGAGATAGATGGAGAGAAGTAAGAAGGGCAAGAGATGTCTCTGGAAAAGAAAGGAATAACAGCTCACCAAAGACACTATTAGCATGTGTGAAATGATATCATTACTGCTCAACCGCTAACGGCTGAGGCCTTTTGTGAGCGCCCTACGTTTTCAATCAACAAGCTCGCGCTAATGGGCCTTAATGAATCTTGCACTTTAACAAATAAACATTTGGATAAGCATGTATGTATTCTTTAGATTACACAAAATGATAGTCGTTTCGTTCTTTCAGCACTGACAGACAGAAATAGTTGAACAGAATAGCGTTATAAGCATTTTCTTTTTAGCTAAGCCGTTATAAACCTATATTCTGTCCATAGAAAAGGAAAAGGAACATATATCACAAATGCCCTAACCCAGTCCTACTGCCCAAGAACAGCAGTCACAACACATATATATATATATATATATATATATATATATATATATATATAGTTGGGGCATTATAACATCATTGGCACAAAAGAGGGGATGGACCTTTAAATCAATTTGTTGAGCGCAGCAGTGTCTGGGAACACAGCTTTGGCCTGTGCCACCGGATTGCATCAGTTAGAAACTTTTCTCCGCAAGTATCTAATGTTGTTTTGACGTACACACACACACACACACACACACACACACACACACACACAAACAAGCACATCTACACATGCACATTCGCACACAGACACCCAGAGATACGCACACACACACACACACACACAAACACACACACACACACACACACACACAAACACACACACAAATGAGCACCACCTTTATCTACCCAGCCCCCACAACCAATACCCCAACCAACCACCTGCCTCAGCACCAAGCAACCCAGCAACCCGGACCCCCATTCAACCACCCCTCGCCCCCCCTACACACACACACACACACACACACACACACACACACACACACACCCTGTGTCTTCTGGAGGAGCAGCAGTCTTTATCTGCACCTTTTCAGACAATGCCCTGGGGATCGCGATCACTAATCTCCCTCAGCACCCCCCTCTCATTCTCTAGATCCCTCCTCTCTCTCTTTCTCTCTCTCTCTTTTTCTCTCTCTCTCTATCCCCTTCTCTCTCTCTCTTTCTCTCGTGTATCAATCTGTGTGTGTGTGTGTGTGTGTGTGTGTGTGTGTGTGTGTTTATAAAAAAAGATTTTTGTAATGCAATGCAATGCCATGATTTCTTCAAATGGATTAGATGTTAGAATTGCATGTCTGCCATACTTTCACTACTACTAAATTGATTGTGTATTTTGCATTTTGTTTTCTAGATGAAAACACTGATCATTAACAATGATAAACCATTTTGATTGCTTATTAACACTTATTAAAACATATCTATCAACCTATGTGTCGATCATCTTTCAACACAATGATCAACAATTATTAAAACTTATTAACAACACTATCTATCAATCATCTAACACATGGTCTTTTCTATCCTAAACATTCCATAACAACCTAATGGCACAACAGCAAAACTCCTCCTTTCTGAGTTTCCTCGCCACCAGGATTTAGTGTCAAGCCCACTGTTTAGCTTGCCGTTAGTGGAGTAATCCTAAATCCTATCTGCATGTACAAACTCAGTGTTCTCTATAAGTGCCACTGGGCGCAGTTCCTAAACACACACACACACACACACACACACACACACACACTTACTCACACCTTAAAGATAAACTTAAGAGACAACCATAACATGCTTAAACCTATAATGAGAGCCACCCGCTAACTACTCCCCCACCCCCAACACACACACACACACACACACACACACACACACTCACCAACCACAAAAGTTAAACAACTTCTTCCCCGACAAAACAGTCCTCCCCAAAAAAAACCATCGGCGTCCATTTTAGGATCCAATCCGCATTATGTGGCCTTGCAACACGCTTGTTCTCTTTACACCACCCCCCCAACCCCACCCCACCC
>NC_084994.1:31501339-31506339 GCF_963854185.1 Sardina pilchardus | reverse complement strand
CACACACACACACGCACACTATACCCCCACACACTACCCCCCTGCTAGCTCGTCCTGGTTAATTAAAAGTGGTGATTAGCATTCGTATGCTATCAGTGGCCCCAGCTCCCACACTGCTCTTATCCAGCTCTCGGCTCAGCTCAGCAGCACGCGCTCCCCTACCCACCGCTCCACCCTGAGCGGGACAGCAGGGGCACAACGGAGGGAACCCAACGCAGCACCTAGAACCGGAGTGGGTGCAGAACAGCAGGGGGCAGAACCGAAAGAAGGGAACACAGAACGTAAAGTAGGAGTGGGTGCAGAACAGCAGGGGTGGACCTCCACCAAACGGAACACGGGGCACAGAACACAGATAGGAGGAACAATAACGGAACACAGGGCACAGAACACAGATAGGAGGAACAATAACAGAACATAGGGCACAGAACACAGATAGGAGGAACAATAACGGAACACAGGGCACAGAACACAGATAGGAGGAACAATGACGGAACACAGGGCACAGAACACAGATAGGAGGAACAATGACGGAACACAGGGCACAGATAGGAGGAACATTAACGGAACACAGGGCACAGAACACAGATAGGAGGAACAATAACGGAACACAGGGCACAGAACACAGATAGGAGGAACACCAAGGAAGTTAGAAGTTGAGCTCAGGACACTAACATAGAGGAGAGAACAAATTGAGAGAAGAATACAGAACACAAAATGTAGAGCCCACAAGTGCTCACAAATGTCCCCGATTTTGGTCTCGGGCATCTGGTCACCTTACAGTACATACTCATAAGTTGCACCTTATTTCCTGAATTAGCATGAATGAGATGATCTATGCCACCTAGCGTAGCAGACTGAAACATGTATACTTTGGTCAACAATTCCATTCCCCTTCAATTCCCATCCAGTATGTAAATGCAGCAGTCCAGTCCAATCGACTAACCGAGCTATAACATTAGCTTAGCTAAACTGTGCACGTAAACATACTGACGCACGTGATAGGCAGAATAATAGAACACAGACTGTGGACAAAACACACAAATCAAAAATCAAGACAATGATAAAAAGTAAATAACATAATGCATGCAGAACGTAGAACCAAGGAAAAAGGAATGGGGTGCAAAAAAATAAAATAAATATCTCGAATATGGTCCCGACCAAAAAAGGCACGCACACACACACAAGGCTTGTTGCATTTATGTCCCAGAATGTCTCTCTCTCTCTCTCTCTCTCTCTCTCTCACTTTCTCTTCCCTTTAAGCATCTGTTTCTTTCTCTCTCTCTAACCTTGTGTGACCTTTCGCCATCAAAGTGGTCCCTCAGCAATGCTCTCATCCTCCTTTCACCTTTCTTGTTCACGCTTACCTCGCCGCCCTCCGCAACACTTGCGCATTGTTCGCCTCTCATTAGGAGTCAATGGAATGTGACCGTCTTGTGGTGACCAAATGACCCAGGCAATCGCGCGCACACACATATGTGTGTGTCTATGTGTGTGTGTGTGTGTGTGTGTGTGCCCCAGCACAGGTGCGATGTGCCAAAGGGTCCCGGTCCGCTCGACCCCACTGACTTCAAGTGGCAGGCCTGAGAAAAAAACAGCAGCGGTGGCAATGCTAACGACTGAGGAGTCAACCCGGCGACAATGGCAGAGGGACACAGGGTTGAAGGAGAGAGTCAGAGAGAGAGAGAGATAGAGTGAGAGAGGGAGTGAGAGAGAGGGAGAGAGAGAGCGAGCGAGAAAGAGATAGAAGAGACAGTAAAAGGAAGGAGAGAGGAAGAAAGCGTAAAGAGAAAGAACAAGAGGGAGGAGAAAAGAGAGAGGGAGAGAAAGACACAAGATGTAGAAAGAGTAAAAGGGAGAGACAAGATGTAGAAAGAGAGAGAGAGAGAGAGAGAGAGAAAGAGAAGAGATGTATAAAGTGAGAGAGAGGTTCCCTCTCACCACCAGCCTCCCTAATTAAGACCGGTGACCCCCAGTCACCGTGCCGACGGGACGGGGTCAGGCCCAAGCACATGATCAACCAGGGGGTCATTAGGGCGTCTGCCTCCAACATGCCTGACGGCTAATTAACCAACCCCCACCCCATTCACCCACCCCCACTAACGACCACCCCACACCCCCCCGCCCCTGCCCCAACACACACACACACACACACACACACACACACACACACACACACACACACACACACACACACATCACAGCGCTGAGCTCAGCGACACGGCGCCTTGGCTCGCTCGGCCGCGGAAGAAGAAACGGAGCAACTGGCACAAACCGCGCTTCAGGCCGAGCGGGCGAGCGAGCGAGCGAGGCTCCAAAGACAAACACAGACACTTCAAAGAAAGAGAGGGCGAAAAAAACACACACACACACATCATTACGGAGAATTATACCGCGATCCACTGCACCCCCCCGCCCACCACCACCACCCCCAAACACACACACACACACACACACACACACACACACACACACCAAACCTCTCACGCACCCCCCCCCCCCCCCCCCCCCCCCCGCCCGGGCGCCCACCCCTCAGACCTCTCTCAATGGCTCCTTGCCGTAATTGCATTATAATCTGGTAATTATACGCTCGGGATATCAAAGTGGCACATGCAGTCGTGGTGATGGTGGGGAGGGTGGGGGGGGGGGGTGAGGTGGCAAATTGACATGGTGGCTCTATTGAGCATGAGCAGAAGAAGAGCTTTTGGGCTCGTCCTCGTCCCCCCCCCCCCTCCGTCCCCCCCGTCCCCTCTCGTGCTTTATTGAACAGGTCGGCCCTTGGCTGTGATAACACGAGCGGCAAATCTGGACCTCGAGATACGGGGCTACGAGTGCAGCAAAGCGCTTGCTGTCGCTGTGTGTATGTATGTGTGTGTATGTATGTGTGTGTGTGTGTGTGTGTGTGTGTGTGTGTGTGTGTGTGTGTGTGTGTGTGAGTGTGTTTTTTGTCCATTCTCCCTTTCTCCTTCGCATCACACTCTCAGCATTATCTTTCGTTTCTCTCGTTCTGCCATCCTTCTTTCATGCCGTCCTTCTTGCTCGACTCCTTCCTGTCTCTGTGAAATTACCTTTTCGTTGATGTCTCCTTCATTCCCCCCTTTTTTCCGCATTCTGTCTTTCTTTTCTTTTTCGCCTCTCCGTGTACAGTAACTCCCACTCTCCCTCTCTCTCTCTTTCCCTCTCCCTGGTCTGAAGTCCATAGTATCATCACCTCTTTCCTCTTTGTTTTCTATTCCTCTGTCTTTCACCATCCACACACTCTTCTCTACTCTCTCCTTCTCATCTCTTCTCTTTTCTACTCATCTCTTTTCTTTTCTTATTTTGTCTTCTCTCCTCTTGTCCTCTCCTCTCTTTTCTTCTTATCCCCTCTCCTCTTTTCTTCTCTTTTCTACCCTTCTCTTCATCTCTTTTCTTTTCTTCTTTTCTCTTCTCTTCTCTGCATCTGTATCACATTCATCCTCATTCTCTGCGCTACTCTCTTGAGTATTTGTTAAGTCTTGACAATCCCCTCAGCTTTTCCTTGAGTGTGTCTCTCTGTGTTTTGAGTGTGTGTGTGTGTGTGTGTGTGTGTGTGTGTGTATGTGTGTGTGTGGTGTGTGTGTGTGTGTGTGTGTGTGTGTGTGTGTATGTGTGTGTGTTTGTGTGTGTGTGTCTCGGTGTGTGTGTGAGTGTGTGTGTGTGTGTGAGAGAGTGTGTCTGTGTGTGTGTGTCTGTGTGTGTGTAAGGTGGGACATGCCACTACAGCCAACAGCAACCAGAGAGTACTATGCATCCCACTGGACTCCTCTGTCATTCACAGTGCCTATTAACCTCTCAGCATAATGGATAGTAATTGCAGCTCACGCCCATTCAAGAGCTCTCTCTCTCTCTCTCTCTCCCTCTCTCTCTCTCTCTCATATACACACACACACACACACCATCTCTCTCTCTCTTCCACATACACACACACACTCTTTCTCTCTCCCTCTCTCTCTCTCTCTCTCTCCACTGACAGACTCTCCCAACCAGTTGTGTGGGTATGTATGTATGAAGTGTCGTCTCACGCCCCCTCATCCAATTACCCCCTCCGACAGCTCGCTCTGTCTGTCCCTGCCCTCTCACTCATGCCAGTGGCCTCACGTGCTTCACACACTGTACTGCGTGTTTGTGTAAGAATGTAAGTATATAAGTGTGTGACTGGGAGTATACTATGTGTTTGTGAAAGAATGTAAGTATGTAAGTATGTGAGTATACTACGTGTTTGTATAAGAATGTAAGTACAGTATGTAAGTATGTGAGTATACTACGTGTTTGTATAAGAACGTGAGTATACTGTGTAAGTATGTGAGTATACTACGTTTTTGTATAACAACGTGAGTAGACTGTATAAGTATGTGAGTATACTACATGTTTGTATAAGAACGTGAGTAGACTGTATAAGTATGTGAGTACACTATGTGTTTGTATAAGAATGTGAGTATACTGTATAAGCATGTGAGTATACTATGTGTTTGTATAAGTATAGTATAGTATGTGAGTATACTATGATTAAGAACGACATCAAGTGTGACGACGTGCAATGCATTCATAGATGTTGAACGGCCACAACGAAGATGCTAAAAAATTATAATAATAATAATAATACAAAAAAACTGAGATTCCAGAGCTACCTACACAGGGAAACAAGCAAGCAAACAAACAAACAAACAAACAAACAATCAAACACATAGAAGAGAAGTCAAAAGGGGGAAAAACAATTGTTCAGGCAATTGGTGACAACTGATGCTAAAAAAAATGTCATCAGGATATTAAGCTACACCCAGTTGTTCCTTCACCGTATCTGTTAATTCCCCTCCCCCTAAACAACATCACCCCCCTCCCCACCCCACAAACACACACCCACCCACCCAATCCATATCACCCCCGCCATCCCCTGATGCCCCCTCCCAGCCAGGGTCTGGGGGCAATTTAGCCCCGTCCTTTCACACCTTAACAGTTCAGACCGAGATAACTAATGAGGTACA
>NC_084994.1:31473839-31481339 GCF_963854185.1 Sardina pilchardus | reverse complement strand
ACACACACACACATCACCTTCCCCTCCTCCCCCCCCCCCCCCTCCTCCTCCTCTTCTTCGCCGTCCCTTTTAAATGCTGGCTCTTGCCCGGGCGGCGTGACACGCCGTGATGAAGCTAAACAAACAGGCGCAACAGGAGCGGCAGACGGACGAGGCCGCGTCGGGGATTAGGAGAGAGCAAAACAAAACAAAACAAAAATAATTGCCAGACAGATATAGACTGAGGCGGTTCCATCGGCCCCCCCCCCAACCCCCAACCACCCCCCCACTGGTGCCATGTAGTAACCTGTGTGATATGACACAATGTGATGTGTCAAAAGCTACAACAAGGGCTCACAGGGCCATGGGTATTGTGTGTGTGTGTGTGTGTGTGTGTGTGTGTGTGTGTATGTGTATGTGTATGATTGTGTATGCCTGTGTGTGTGTGTGTGTGCGTGTGCGTGTGTGTGTGTGTGTGCGTGTGTGTGTGTGCGTGTGTGTGTGTGGACATGTGTATAGAACATGTGTAGGAAGTCACACAAGTGTTTCACCATCTAAAACAGTGGTCATGAGGATGGTGATGATAGGTGAACAAATAGGTCGCTGCTATTGATGTTGATGATGCTGATGTTGTTTTTGTTGATGATGATGATGACGACGATGGCAATGATGACAGAGATATTGATGAAGAATCTGATGATGATGATGATGATGAGGACGGTAATGGTGACAGATATTGATGAAGAATCTGATGATGATGATGATGATGATGATGAAGATGCCAATGATGACAGAGATATTGATGAAGAATCTGATGACGATGATGATGAGGACGGTAATGGTGACAGATATTGATGAAGAATCTGATGATGATGATGATGATGATGATGGTGATGAAGATGCCAATGATGACAGAGATATTGATGAAGAATCTGATGATGATGACAAAGAAGTCTTGAATTTCCCCTTGGGGATCAATAAAGTATCTATCTATCTAGATGATATTGATGAAGAATCTGCAGAATCTGATGATGATGATGATGATGATGGTGATGAAGATGCCAATGATGACAGAGATATTGATGAAGAATCTGATGATGATGACAAAGAAGTCTTGAATTTCCCCTTGGGGATCAATAAAGTATCTATCTATCTAGATGATATTGATGAAGAATCTGCAGAATCTGATGATGATGATGATGATGATGATGATGATGATTCTCAGGCTTACAGATGAAGAGAAGAGAGCGAGAGCGACGCGTCTCGTCTCCGTCCTGTGCAGATGGCATTTCCGCTGGCATTTGCGCTGCTGCGGAGCCATCAGGACGTCCTAAAGAGCTCCGCTCTCCCTGCAGAATAGCCACAGCTGTTTAAAGCCCATCTAAGAGCACCGCTCGGCCGTCTGCAGTTGTTTATCTAACGCAACACACACACGCGCACACACACACACACACACACACACACACCCACAGACACACACACACACACAAACACACACAAATGCACACACATGCGCACACCCACCCCCCCACACACACACACACTCTCACACAATGTGCGATGGTAAACTCTTCAAAAATGGATTAGAAATACAAGCTGCATAGGGAATAAACTAAACAATCAACTCTGGCCATGAGAGAAACCTCATCTGAACTTTTTGAGTTTGCGCTGCTCGTTTTACACAAACCATGACCGCGTGACACGTCCTCTGTGCTAATTTAATTAAACGATCACAACAGTGACTTTAGGGGGTCCTATATTAGTACGCAGGCCAAGTCAGGATGTAGAAGGTGGGCCATGCAAAGGGGGAAACGTTCTTGAACCGCAGCTCTAAGCAATTATAACACTAGTAGTTTGTAAAAATGGAGCATAGAGCTAGTTCAGGCCACGAGGTCACGCCCAGCGACTTGGCTAACTGCCCAGCTGATTGTTCAGCTGATCACCCACCATGTGCTCTTACGATGGTGGAGATCATTCAGGGCGCTTTAGGTACTCTAAGCGTGGTTATGCCGTTTCTAAGCTAAAACTTTTTTTTTTTTTCACAGACAGCAAACTTCTCATGATCCGCTAGCTAGCTGCCTGTTAACTGAATACACTGTAAAAAAAAAAAAAACGATAATTGTTAATTATTTGCATGGACAAAAAAATTGCTAGAGTAAACTAATATTAATCCCTTAAAAGATATTTAAATGAAAAATGTGCTCAAACTCACGCACGCACACACACACACACACACACACACACACACACCAATGTGTAGGCCTATCAATCCATTAAAAGCATTACCCACCAGCTGTAAGTGATATAAATAAACATACATTAATAGTAGATTACTTATTTTAGATGCTGAATTTAAAACTGAACTCTTATGGAAACAAATAGAAGTCAGTAGAAATGCACTCGCCTATAAAAAGGACCCAGAGCTTCCGTCTTTGCCCATATAAGGGAATCCGGGTGCCATCTTTGCCCATACATAAAGAGATTTGAGCACCATCTTTACCCATATAAGGAGTTCCAGATCTTCTCAGGAATTTAAAATTGAACTCTTATTTAAATAAATAGTCAATAGAAATACACTCGCCTATAAAAAAGGACCCAAAGCTTCCATCTTTGCTCTTTTAAGAAGATCTGGAACTCCTTATGGGTACCCGGATTTTCTTACATATGGGCAAAGATGGCTCCCAAATTTCCTTATATGGGCAAAGATGGAAGCTTTGGGTCCTTTTTGTAAGTAAACGTTGTTCGAGGCATACGAACACACATAGAGATACTACCAACAGGTCCAAAACACATCATGTGCTAACTACGGAGAGGTCACCATTAACACGAATAGCGGTCAGGTGGGCATCTGGCTAGCTGGGGACAGGAGATAAGCGCTGACAAATTCAAATTTTGATGCAATGCCTTTATTAGAACATGTCTACAACAACACCGCTTTGAGGGGGGTGGGTGTTGGTTAGCTGTAATAACGTTTAGCTCAGTCTCTGTTTGTTTCTCATTTACAGAGACAGGACTGTGTCCAAACACCAGATTACCACACATGTTTGCCAGCCCATGAAACAAACAGCAGGATTCGTTACATCTTCAAGCCAGCGCATTGGATCAGAAATAACGGACTGTGTCTTTTTACGCCTCGTATGTGCACTGAGTAAACGCAGGTCCTTCGGCGGTTAATATAACTAACGGCAACGGCAACACTGAGGTCAAGAGCCAGAGTCAAAGTAAACGCTGTTGTCGTCCCAGCTATATAGGTGTACACAGCAAAGCGGGACGCCGTGGCTCCAATCAAACAGTGTACACAAAGTACACAGGGTACACGTACACAGACAGTTACAAAAAACCCTAAAAACACACACACAACAAACTATAAGAGCAGTTGTGTAAATGTTGCATCAGCAGCCGTAAAGGCTATGTGTCTGTGCTTGTGTGTGTGTGTGTGTGTGTGTGTGTGTGTGTGTGTGTGTGTGTGTGTGTGTGCATGTGTGTGTGTGTGTTTGTGTGTCTGTGAGACCACCGTCTGAACACAGACTGCTACTGTGTGTGTGTGTGTGTGTGTGTGTGCACACGAGGCCACTGTCTGAACACAGACTGCGTGCGTGTGTGCGTGTCTGTGTGCGTACGTGTGTGTGTGTGTGTGTGTGTGTGCGTGTGTGTGCGTGTGTGCGTGCGTGTGTGTGTGTGTGACGGGGCGCAGAGGTGGCAGATCAAGATGGAGGAGACGATGGGGTACTCAAAACATGACAGGAAAGAGATGAGGTGAGGTGGGGCGGGGTGGGCCGAGGTGGTCTGGCCAAAGGTGGAGTGGACAACGAGATGGATTGAAGAGAGTTCAGGGAGGAACCGAAAAGAGAAAGGTAGGAACAGTTTTAGGGAAGAGCAGAGAGGACAAAAAAGTGTGGAGGAGATCAAGAAAAGCAAGAGATTGAAAATGAGAGTGAGAGGTGAAGCATGCGTGTGTTTTGCTCGAGCCCTCAGGGTTTGGAGTGGTGATGGTGGCAGCAGATGTTTGGGTATTGATCCCAGGGTCAGGGTTGGAGACATACAAGTGTGTGTGTGTGTGTGTGTGTGTGCATGTGTGTGTGTGTGTGTGTGTGTGAGTGTGTGTGTGTGTGTGTGAGTGTGAGAGAGAGAGAGAGAGTCAGAGAGAGAGAGAAGAGAGAGAGCGAAGAGAGAGAAAGAGCATATGCATCTGTGTGTCATCTGTGTGTCTCATACTCCCACTAGCCAATCAATGAAGTTGCCTCATCGTCGTCACCAAAGGTGTCTGTAATCCATAGTCAACCTGTTCTCCACCCCATCCATCCCTCCCTCCAACCTCCTGACCCCCAACACCCCACCCCACCCCAACACTCCCCACCCCCACACACCCCCACACACCCCCAACACCCCCCAACCATCTGTCTCCATCCTCCACCCTCCAAAGCCATAACTGTTCCTATTGATCAGCTCCGCTATCAGTGCTGGGCACAATGGACTTGGGTTGGTGCAGCTGATAGACTGGAGAAGAAGAAGAAGGAGGAGCACTTCCATTCATGATGATAATAATAATAAATAAATATCTCAGCCTGTCGCTTCATTACCGTCAATGAGATACGGGGGGCTTGTGTGTGTGTCTGTGAGTGTGTGTGTTTGTGCGTAAATGTGTGTGTGTGTGTGTGTGTGTGTGTGTGTGTGTGTGTGTGATGTGTGTGTGTGTGTGTTTGTTTGTGCGTAAATGTGTGTGTGTGTGTGTGTGTGTGTGTGTGTGATGTGTGTGTGTGTGTGTGTGTTTGTTTGTGCGTAAATGTGTGTGTGTGTGTGTGTGTGTGTGTGTGTGTGTGTGTGTGTGTGTGTGTGTGTGTGTGTGTGTGTGTTTGTGTGTGTGTGTGTGTGAGTGTTCGATCCGGATAGAGAAGTGCATTGTGGGACTGTAGTCCTCCAGGTGGGGTTTTTGACTATGTGTCCTGGTATCAAACGGAACAGGGGGAAGGAGAGGTGATACAGAGGCTGGGAGGACGAAGGTATAGGGAAGAGGGGAGTATGGAGTGATAGAGAGGCTCAGGCTAGGAGGATGAAAATATAGGGGAGAGGGGAGGATGGAGTGATACAGAGGAGGGGTGGAAAGAGGGATAGGGAGGAGAGAGAGATCTGAGGTGATGGGGTGTTATCACGGTGGCCAGGTCTGATTGAGAGAGTTGGGAGTTAATAAAGCACACTCTCACTCTCACTCACTCAATCTCTCCATTTGTTGCCCCCTCTTCCTCTCCTCTCTCTGGCCCCTCTGTGTCCTCCCTCTCTCTCTCTCTCTACCTTTCCATCTCTGCCTCTCTCTCTTTACCCTAACATCTCTCTCTTACCCTATTCTGTCATTTCCTTTCTCCCTCTCTCTCTCCCTCTCTCCTTCTAGCCCTCCACACCAAACCAGTCTGCCTACAGTGATCTGATAGCAAATTGCTGAGGCCTTTTCTCATGAAACTCCAGGAATGAGGATGAACAGTTCCTCTTCGTACCCACAAACACAGACACACACACACACACACACACACACACACACACACACACACACACATTCTCTCTCTCTCTCTCTCTCTCTCTCTCTCTCTCTCTCTCTCTGTTCACCAGGTTAATAAAAATCTATGGGATTATCCCAAAACCTCATCCCTTTAGGAAACGCAGTGGTCAGCATCTCTCCCTCCTCTCCCCCTCCTCCCTCTCTCTCATGTGTGGTCACATGACCTGCTCCAGACGGAGAGGTCCGGTCATGTCCCAGACTGAGCTGCTCTGCCCTGCAACAACAACAACAGCAGGAGGAGGTGGGCTGTGTGTGTGTGTGTGTGTGTGTGTGTGTGTGTGTAAGAGAGAGAGAATGTGTGTGTGTGTGTGTGTAAGAGAGAGAGAGAGAGTGTGTGTGTGTGTGTGTGTTGGGGTTGTGTGGGGTGGGCGCTCGATCACGGGACCGGTAATTTGGTGACTCAGCAAAACAACAACAACAACAACAACAACAACAACAACAACAACAGTGTGCTTGGCTGCACTACGAGTTTGCAATGTGGGCTGTTTTTATATTTATTTATCTTTTTATTAAAACGGTCTGTTAAAAATGTGAATCATATAGAAGGGAATCTTGCCTGAATGTCCCCTCTTCCTTGCTCTATGTTCAGGATAATAGGATCTAAAAAGGGACAATGCCATTAAAGGGAAGTAGAACCGAGACGGAATATTCTGATTTATATTTAACGGAATATTTAAGTCTTAATCTGATTAAAATGTAAAACTCAAGTCAAAAGGGGTGGAGGGAAAACACCTGTTTTGTAAGACTCTCTAAAGAGCAAAACACACACAGAACACTGAAGTCCAAGAATTATTTGCCACATGTTAATCAGGGCTTTGGTGGAGACTAAACGCAAGTCAACACAGTTCATCCACCATTTCAGAAATTTCAGAGTTTATCCACCTCTCAAAAACTGTATTCACTAATTGTAAGTTTTAACATTTAGAAATACACAGCATTATCCACATGCACAATATGTACACTCATTGACACTCAAGGAACCATTTGATACCATTGCTGTCAAACATGGTCCGAATGCCTTTTGTAAGGCATTAAAAAAATCCGATAACGCAGTCCACCTTACCAAGATCACAGAATTTATAGTTTTACCCACGTTTTATTTTACCACTACAAACCCCTGACCTTAATGAACCATTTTGCTCCCTAAAATGATGTGCAACAGCAATGGCTGACCACAAAAGCACCCTGTCCAGTCTTTTTCTCTGACAGACCACCAACCACCAACCACCAATCCTTATCACCACCTGCAGCAGCACCACCACCACCACCACCACCACCCATGAAATGGTGGGAGGAGCAATAGAGGGACACAGTGGAGGGAAAGATGGATGGAGAGAGGATGCAGATGAAGGGCAAAAGGAGAGGTGGAGGTGAAACAGGGGAGCGGAGGACAGCGGGGAGAGACAAAAAGGGGGGAAGAGGGAATAAAGACGGAGAGAAAAACAAGATGGAGGAAGAGGAGGAGGATGAGGAGGAAGAGGAAAACTAAGCGGAAGCAGAAAAACAAAGCCGGGGCTTCTCGGCTCTGGTTCCGGGAACATTCATCGTACATCCAGTTTCTGTTCCAGCTCCATCAACACCACCACCACCACCATCACCAGCATCTACACCGTCACCACCTTCAACTACACCTACACCACCACCACCACCTATACACCACCTACACCACTACTGTCTACACCACCAACTTCACCAACACCATCACCAGCATCTACACCGTCACCACCTTCAACTACACCTACAGTACACCACCACCACCACCACCACCACCTATACACCACCTACACCACTACTATCTACACCACCAACTTAACCACCACCACCACCACCATCACCACCACCATCACGGCACAGGAGAGCTGAAGGTCAAGAAGGTGAGCGGAGGGAACATGCTGTAAGAGGAGGGAGCAAACAGAGAAGGAGGAGAGAAGAATAGACAGAAGAGGATGGTGATGATGGTGGAGGAGTGG
>NC_084994.1:31281339-31466339 GCF_963854185.1 Sardina pilchardus | reverse complement strand
ATTGTAGGTTATAGGCCTGGTGCTTATTGCTATTCTAAGGTCTCATACTGACTAACTTGTATTGTAGGCTACAGTGGGCCTAGAGTAGTACTTACTGTTATTCTAAGGTCACATACTGCACTGTAACTTGTATTGTCGGTTACAGAAGGCCTGGTACTTACTGCTATTCAAAGGTCTGAACTGAATGAAACGTGAATGCTATTTCTCTTTTGAGAGTCACCTCAACTGAAAGTGTCTGCTAAACTAATAAATATAAATGTGGCTAAGAGACTATTACAAGAGTCGTCTGGTTTAATCCTCTAGCCATAAGGTTCCTCTGTTAGGAGTTTACTCAGTCACTAGTTTGTCACTAACACATACTTCAAATACGTCCATAAGTGCTATTTAACAATAGTGAGAAGATACTATTTGATAATGATATTCTCACCAGGTGTAATATTGAAAGAAAAACTGAAACCAGAACAAAAAAAGAATTGAAACGGTCCACAATAAAATATCTTAATTATCTAGCTAAAGCTAATTATGCTAAGGTAAAAGCTATTCATACTGATCTATATGGATAACCCCAAAAAAGGCCCATCATGTGCATGGAGCCTGGTACCCTGTCATCAGACGCCCTCTACTGGTGAATATGCTCCATTGCGCCACCTGTTCACCTAAACTGCACGAGACTCCAGTGTGAATCCTCACTGATAAGTTGCTTTGGATTAGCCTAGAAATCTAGACGCACCCTAGCGGCCAAAAATATTTTTGCCTAGCGGGATGGTCTAGGGTCGCACCGTTGAGGCCAAGACTGCGCCAGGCTGCAGATCGGCCTGACCAATCAGAACGCTCTATCTGTATACGGAGTCCTTGAGCCCGAAGGCATCACGCAATAAACAAATCAGAAGCAACGAAAGGCGGGTCTTGGCATCTAACTTATCTTTCACACACAACAGCGCCGACTCCGATAATTAGATTTAAAACGTTCTCCTGCTTGCTAGATTTTCTTCACTGTTGATTCGCTGTTTCTCTTTGAGTTTCCAAGTTAATGTTAAGGCTGCTACGTCTATCATTGTCCTATACTTGTTGCAGAGCTGTGTAACATAACATCTATTTGCGTCTGTCTTGGTAAGTTCACACTTGAAATAGCGAATCTAATCGGAGCTGCCAAGTGTCACGCTTTGAGTGTGACAGACAGTCAAACAAATGTTCGACGAACGCATCTCACTGTCGCTTGCAATTTTCTGAAACTTGGCAGCCCTGTTGCCGTTTTGCCGACCGGCTACGATTGGTCACAAATGCTGGCCTATTACGTGCAGAAGCAGTTTGAAAGACAACTGTTCATCCCACCCACAGGCTTCAACTCTGTGAATGGTCCGACCCCAGACTATACATTTCTGTGTAGTTTGGCTTGCCAGGCTAGCTTTGGATGGCAGCCTCAGCTAAATGACAGCTTGTTGACATTTACGTTTTACATTCTACAAACGAAAAGAAACAAATGCTGAATAACCTCTGACCCCTTCACTCCTCCTTTGGTCACATTGAACCAACAACAAGGGAATGCTACGACTATGGGCAAAGGAAGGACACACGTTTATGAGAGATGAGACACGGACACGGGGAGGGACGACACTCACCGGAGGCGTCGGGGTCGACGCAGATGGTGCCCCCGGGGCTGGTGCGCGACTTGTCCAGGTAACCGGGGCGACAGCGGCAGGTGTACGTGCCAAATCGGTTCACACACTCGGCGTGGGCGTCGCACTGAGACAGCTGGGTGCCGCACTCATTCACATCTGAAGTCATTCACATGTAAATAACTGACTGTGATCCCTCATCGCCACAAAAATAAAGTATGGTATATCGTAAATATGACACATGTACACACACACACACACACTTAAATAACTGACTGCGATCGCTCATCACCACAGGAATAAAGTATGGTATATCGTAAATATGACACATGTACACACACACACACACACACTTAAATAACTGACTGCGATCCCTCATCACCACAGGAATAAAGTATGGTATATCATAAATATGACACATGTACACACATACATAACTGACTGCGATCCCTCATCACCACAGAAATAAAGTATGGTATATCGTAAATATGACACATGTACACACACACACACACACACACACACACACACACACACACAGGTCGGTGGTGTACCGCACCTGCAGGGAGTGACCCCGGGTGCCCAGGTGCGCTCTTACCTGCGATGCTGACGTAGGCGATGACCCCGTCCGTGCCGCCCTCCTGAGGGAGCAGACTGCGCCCCCTGAGCCCCTGCGCCATGGCGTGGAGAGCCCTGTGCGACTGCACCCCATCCTGCCCCTCCCCAAAATGAAGCCAGAGGAGGAAAAGTGCTCCCGAGCTCAACCTTTGGGGCAGAGAGAGAGAGAGAGAGAGTTGTTGCTGTGATTTAGTTGTCAGTGTGTTCCTTGTCATGGTCATGGCTACTGCTGTATGGCATTTGTTTTCCTGTAAAGTGATCTTGAAACATTTGAGAAAGGTGCTGTATAAATAACAACAGAAAAAAAAGCTGTTCATTAAATTCTTTCTTCATTTTCTGAGTGTCATTGGATTAAAACGTTATTTTACTAAAGACACTCTTGTGATACCAGTTTTAAGCCTCTCCCCATTTCTCCACACACCTACATGATCCACAAAGGTGCCTTCAGTCACCTGAGGAGACAGACCAACTGAACTGAAACTCACCTTTTAATTCTTTTGGATGATATGGTTTTTGGAGCGTAGCTGGATAGCTCATCTTTCATCTGAGGAAAACAAAAACACAAGTGGCATGTATAGAGAGATGAGGACAGAGAGACTAGGTAAATGGCGCAAACATTCATGAATGTACAACATGTGTGCATATATTCTAGCCAGAAGTAACTAAACATATGGGTTTCTATTAATCCAACCGCAACAATTTATCCCAAAGCCAGCAAACTTGCCAATCCGAACAGAGATCTTGTGAGTAATCCATAACTCCCACCATGCTCATTAGTGACCAACAGAGATAGATTAGGACAGATAGAGGCTAGGTACAGTACTGTAGGTTCCTATAAGTGATCCAAACAGAGATCTAATAGGTGATCCATAACTCTCACCATGTTCTTTAGTGATCCACAGAGATAAAGATCAGGAAAGATAGAGGCTACTGTAGGTAGGTTCCTATAAGTGATCTAAATAGAGTGATCCTAAAGGCGATCCATAAGTATCACCATGTTCTTGAGTGATCAACAGAGATACAGATCAGGAAAGATAGAGGCTAAGTAAGTTCCTATAAGTGATCTAAACAGAGTGATCTTAAAGGCGATCCATACCCATCACCATGTTCTTAAATGACAGAGATAAGAGATAAGGAAAGAGAGGTAACGTTCCTATAGGCCTACTGTAAGTCTCACCTCGTATGGTAAGGAAATAAAGGTAACGTTCCTATAGGCCTAAGTGATCCAGACAGAGAGATCTTACAGGTGATCATAAGTCTCACCTCATATGGTAAGGAAATAAAGGTAACATTCCTATAGGCCTAAGTGATCCAGACAGAGAGATCTTACAGGTGATCATAAGTCTCACCTCGTACTGTATGGTAAGGAAATAAAGGTAACGTTCCTATAGGCCTAAGTGATCCAGACAGAGAGATCTTACAGGTGATCATAAGTCTCACCTCGTACTGTATGGTAAGGAAATAAAGGTAACGTTCCTATAGGCCTAAGTGATCCAGACAGAGAGATCTTATAGGTGGTCATAAGTCTCACCATGTTCTTGAGTGTGGTCAGCAGAGTGGTCACCTGCTGGTCCCAGCTCTCCCCTGCCTGTTGACTCAAGGACACCTCCACCGACACCTCATAAAGAAACACTGACAAGAAGCCGCAAAGCAATGACATCATCAAAAAGATCCATAACATATACAGTTAACGCCAGAAGTATTTGAACACATATGCTAGAGTTGACTATAAGGAGGAATATAAAATAATCTTTTGGAAATTGATCTTAATGCCTTCAATAAAAAAATAAAAAAAAAGAAATAGCCAAGCTTTAAGGACATCAATTTTCTTTGTGAGTGAATAATGCATCCTCGATAAATAAATACAACTGTACATCTAAATCAATAAAGGTAACTGCACAACTCAAAACAAAACAATCTTATATTTGCACTGTAAAGTGCTTGATGTAAAGAACTTCTGGGAAAACTGGAAGGAGTTAAAACAAATCTCACCTCCGGGTAAGTGTGAATGATGAGTGATATTCCTTTGGGTTTGATGTGAAAGTGCTCTCTCTGTGTAAGGGGGTGACATACGTCAGATTGAATGGAAACCAAGACAAGTGTAACATCTACAAGTCAGTGAGTCCCCCTTGAAGTTGCTTGTTGAGAAAAAATGTGTCTGCCCTATCATTTTGCTTTGGGTAAAACAAAAAAAGTGAGAAAAAAAATTTGTATACCTTTGTAATCAACCTCGGCCTTGGTTTTCTTTGCCGCTTGAACTTTGGGCTTCGGGATATTGGTATCGACTTCTCCTTGTGTTGAAGTAGCAGCCATCACTGCTGTTGGTAGGACATGTGGAGGAGTGACAGAAAGAGGTGGCTGGAGGACGGTGCTGGGGCTGTCGGCGTGCGGACGGTCAGTCTTGTTGTTGTTGTTGCTCTTCTTCTTCTTCCCCGTCATCACAGAGTTGCCATTAGGAGTCAGAGAATGCTTGAGAGAGACCTCTACCTCTCCTTCTTCTTCCTCCTCCTCCTCCTCTCCACCTCCTGCTCCTCCTCTTCCTCCTCTGTCTAGTGCCGCCTCTTCGACGTGGCCTCTAACAGATCTCCAGGTGACGCTCCCCTTCTCTAACCCCTCACCTTCCAGGTGCTCTGGAAGCTCGTTGGACATGGCTGAAGGGGCTGGGGTAACAAAATGGCCACCATCATCTGCTGTTTCGGTGTCGGGGGGATGATTCTGATCCGAAGAATAACTAACCTGAGGCTCCACAGAGGGTGAAGAGGTCTTCCCTGGGCCGCTTCTTGGATTCGGTAGAGGAGGCAGTTTCATTTCACTGTGGTCGTGCTGGACGTCAGACTGCCCTTGCTTCTCGTGAACTCCAGAGTCTGAGCTGTTCTCTGTGGTGTCCTCTGCGTCCTTCTTTAGGGACTCCTCGGTACCGCCGCCGCCGGGGAGCCCACCGAGGGACCGGAACCGTCCGTAGAACCCCCTGAGCGGTGGGTCGGGCGTCCGGGAGATGAGCAGCACCACGTGCACGGTGCTGGAGATCGAGGTGTACTCCGCCTTCCTCCAGCACTTCTCCAGGATGCGGTGGTCGGCCGCGGGCCCGAACATGGGCCCCAGGCCCCCGTCCACGGACTCGTCCAGGTGGATCTGGTCCTTCTTCAGGTGGCAGGCGCCGGCCGGCGTGAAGTCCTCCAGCTGCAGGTGCACGCGTTTCCCAGGAGGCACCTGGATGGTCCAGTTGCACCACAGGGGCGGGTTGGAACACAGGTAGTCCGGAGAGAAGAATTCACCGCTGTCGCCACGGAGAACCTGGTGGCAACTTCGCAGTGCAAAGAATGCATTTCTATCTTTGCTGGAAGATCCCCCTTAAAAAAAAAAAAAAACAGATGATGAAAAATCATAAACAAATTGGACAGACAGAGTTTCAAATGCAACCAAAGAAGTGAATAGTGATAGGGTAGACTTCCCTAAAAAAAGGCCTATTCAAAATCCACAGACAGTGGTGGTCATAAAACCTAAATATACACATTTTTCACACGATCTTGTAATAGCCTAAACATGTTTCAAACTTTCAGAAAACAAACAGGCTATTTTCAAGGCCATATAGGCTAGCCTATACCAACACACAAAAAAACAACAACCAAGTAGATAGCCTAGTTAGCTCTAGTAGATGAATCCTGGGGGTCACATGGGGTCTAATAGTTTAAAATAACTTACCAGGAGATCTGTTACTGGGTTCTTTCGTATTGGTCTGAGAGACGGATAAGAGAAAAAGAACAGGAAGTCGTTTACCATGTTTAATATGACTTTTCAGCTCATTTTTCATCCCATCAATGCCCACGCAGTTGTAGTTGTGTTAATACCAATTGACACTTAAAAAGCCATTGGCGCGCAGGAGACCTAGACTGGTATTTTCATGATTTAAACGGAGAGTTGCACTTTAACTTTGTTAACTCACCATAACATCGCATTTCACCGTCGGTCCATAGGCAAATAAAGAGTATATTATTGCCAAAACGAATTGTGACATTTTGCGTTTATTTCACTCGTTTGACTTCAAAGTCAGACGTCAACGATTTTCTATGAGCGGGATTCTGTGTTTTGTTTGAGAGACTTCTATGTCTTCCCAGTGGCCTGGCTAAGACACGTGGAATAAATTGCCACTGCCAATCAGTTCCACCTATGGAGAGCTGAGCTGAACCATCGCATGCATTCACCCAACCAACAAAAACACACTTTTCGTTGCAACCAAAAGATGGCGCTATGTCTTAAGTTCATCATTTCTATGTCTCTCTCTGTCTCTCACTCACATACACACACTTCCCTGCAACCAAAGTATGGCACTATGTCTAGATGTCATGATTTCTCTCTCTCACACACACACTTTTCCCTGCGACCAAAATATGGTGCTAGCTAAGTCTTAAGGAGTTCATGATTTCTCTCTCTCTCCCTCTCTCCCTCTCTCTCACTTCATTTACTCACACACAAACACAATGTACTCACACACAAACACACTTCTCCCTGCAACCAAAATATGGCGGCCCTATATCTTAAGGAGTTCATGACTTCTATTTATCTCTCTGTCTGTCTCTCTCTCTCACACACACACACACACACTTCCCTGCAACCAAAGTATGGCGCTATGTCTATTTCATTATTTCTCTCTCTCACACACACACTTTTCCCTGGGACCAAAAGATGGTGCTAAGTCTTAAGGAGTTCATTATTTCTCTCTCTCTCTCTCTCTCTCTCTCTCTCTCTCTCTCTCTCTCTCTCCTCACTCACTCACACACACAAACACACTTTTCCCTCCAACCAAACTAGGGCGGCCCTATCTTAAGGAGTTCATGACTTCTATTTATCTCTGTCTCTGTATCTCTCTCTCTCTCACACACACACACACACACACACACACACACACTTCCTCTCTCACCGACAAAATTAGGACAGGAGGATTATCATATAGCTCTTGAGTGAGAGGACACTTTGCATTTAATTATGTTGTGACAATGCAGACCACTATCAACAGTTACTCGGTAACATGTAGTATCCCCAACACAATTGAATTGCCTATTACCACACCACAATAAACCATGTTTTACAGACTTTATTAATTTTGCTATAAAAAATAAGGCTTCATCTCTTAGTCATGTTCAGAAAAACACACACTCACACACAACAACAGCCTTTAAGGCTCCTCGAAGATGAACATTAAGCCGACTGTCAGCACCACCACCCCATCCACCACTACCACCAAACCCATCTGGAGTCTATTTGAATTTATGTAAAAGCATACAACACCCGATGACTCAATTGATACAAAGCAGCACTTCTTGTGTCTGTGTGTACGGAAAGACGGCAGGTGAGAGAAGGACATTTCGTCCTGTCTTCTCTGCGGCTACCTGGAACACCAAATAGTAATCTATTTGACTGATGTGTTGCTGGATAACTTGCATTCATTACACTTAAAGCAGAAACTGTTCTCCAAAGTGACTAACTGAAGTCAGCTGTGTACCACAAGGGACTGCATTGTCCCCGGCGCAACTTGGGGTTAAGTGCCTTGCTCAAGGCTAACGGTGGAAGCTGGGAATTGTACTCACAACTGTCAGGCTACGGCATGCTAGCCCTGCTCCTACCCACCACCTCCACTATTAATTATTATTCATTGAGAAATGTATGCAATTTATTGAGGAGTTTTCCTCAATAAATGATCCAGCAGACACACTGTTTTTTGTTTTGTTTTGTTTTTTTGTACTTTTTTTTTTTCAATTCCAGGATACCAACATGTCTAAAAATGAACGATGAATTAAAATAAAACTTTTCGAATGTGAATTCAAAAGAAGGTAGTGTGTAAAGATCTCCCGTACATAAGCTTTCATACACATGATGTAGGCTACACATTTCAGAAAACCTTTTTAAAAGTATCACAACAACGGACATGTAAGAGACTTAACGTAACAATGACCAGAAAATTAACAGAAAATGGGGAGAGAAACCAGCCACTTATCACAAGTATCCATTTACTGTCCAAGTCACAAGCATTGTCCATACAAGGCAAAATGGTACACACGACAATTACAAAATAACTAATAACAATTAAAAAACAATAATTAGGTCAAATAAATACCCTGGCTAACCCAAATAACCAAGGATACAGCGAACTTGCTCTCAAGTGTGTATGCTACTAAAAGCCAATCCACCCTACTTCACAAGCATCCAATAACGTTACTTTTAAAGTGCTCCAACAACATAGATTTTAGAGTCCAGATCACAGTGTTTTTTCCAGCCATGCCATGCAATCACTGACATGAACACATCAATATCATCAGAAGTTCATAGTCTTTAAAAGTCTTTTTAATCTTTTTTTTTTTTTAAGCAAGTTTGTTAGCCAGTCTTATCAGCAACAGCCACAGTCACAGCCTGACATCTCAGGCCGGGGTCCTGTAACCAGGACCATATTTGGATAACTTCCTGCGGAGTCCGACTGTGGACAAGCATGAGCGCGTTGTAGACGCAGGCGTTGTTGCGGTACTTCTCGTCGATGTTGAACGTCTTGAAGTCCTTGTGCTTCTCCGGCCGCAGGCCGATCTTCTGGAGGCACATGCCCGTGTAGACGTCGTCGATGGGGTACAGCGAGACCTTCCGCGAGGCGTTGTAGAGCCGCGCCGCCACGTCGCCCGAGTAGATGTAGCCGCCGCCGCCGGCGTACGGCGGGTACTTGCCCTGGAAGAGGCTCTCGGGGATGTAGTACTTGAGCTTCTGGTTGCGGTGCGGCCCGGCGCCCGTGATCACGTCGCCGACGAACAGGTCGCGGGCCTTGGCGCGCCGGAGGCCGCCCAGGTAGTCGAGGATGCGCCGCGTGTTGACGAAGACGTCGTCGTCGCCCTTGAAGACGAAGCGGGCGCCGGCGCAGCTGGCGTGCAGCCACTCGAGGAAGAGCACCTCCTTGACGGTGAGGTTGAAGAAGGTGTCGCGGAAGTCCCACTGGAGGATGTCGCCGTGGAGCGCCGCCTCGTGCCGCACCATCGCCGACAGGTCCGGGAAGTGGTCGCTCGCCGCCGCGTCGCCCAGGAGGAACACGGTGACCACCTTGCGCCCGGCGTACGTGCCCGCGCGGCCCCAGGACTGCCGGATGGCCTGGCGCCGGTCGAAGTGAGGCGCCAGCGACTTCACCGCCAGCAGCAGGAACGGCGGCTCCCGGCACAGCTCGGGCACGTTCAGCGTCATCGGGTAGGAGCGGCAGCGCATGTAGCGCAGGAAGTCCTTGAAGCGCTCCGGCAGCCGCTCGTAGTCCTTCACCCGCGACGGCACCGTGTGATCGGGCGCGCAGGGGTCCTCGGGACTCGTGTCGTTCATCCAGGCGAGGATCCCCGCCGGGACGGCGGCCGCGCCCTCTACGAGCGTGTCGTTGCCCGCGGCGATGGCCGCCGCGAAGAGCGGGTTGTGGAGGTGGTCGAGCCGCTGTTGCCGACGGTTCCAGAAGGCCTCGCTGACCGCCAGCTTCTTCCAGAAGCGCTTGGACGGGATGCGGACCTGCCCGCGCTGGTCCCTGCCCTGGCTGTACTTGATGGTGATGTCCACCAGGATGAAGAGGAGGACGTTGAACATCATCAGGCCCAGGATCCTGGTCTTCAGCTGGCTGGTGTGCATCTCCAACGCTTTAACTCCGTGGCCCTGTCGAGAGACGAGACTCGATTAGAAAGGGATAGTCTTGGAAAAAAATCGATACAGTAATTTCCCGCATCTAAGCCGCATTGTGTATAAGACGCAGGATAGTGTTTCATGCAAGTTAAAAGAAACACAACCATATCTACACCATATTAACTGCCCCCTGTATTAACCTCATAGCTGAAGAAATTTTGCAAAATCAATGTATTTAAACCGCGGCTAATAGTTTACGGGTAGTTCCAAAAGCTCAAGGGCCAACAACATCATAGATCATCAGGGTTGACCTCAGGAAACACTCACACGGGTGATAAAAAAAACAAACAAACAGTGTGATGGAGTAAGTCTGTAGAGTGCCATAAATGACCGTAAAAAAGCCGATGGAGCATCTGTGCAATAAATAAATAAAACAAACAAACTACCTGAAAAGCATGTGGACACGTTGTAAGCGCAACCAACATGACCAGTCTGGAGCTCATAAAAGCCTGCTAGCATGCTAGTGTACAATTCAGGTCACTTCAGGACAAATGACCTCAAAGCCATATGAGAACATAACCCTGCCAAGCACTGATACCTACAGAGGCACTTTGGTCATTGTGAACTGTTGTACAGTGTTGTACAGTTCACAATGACCTTGTGCTTTTCTTGTGTGCTTTAGAAATAAATGTTACTTACTTCCAGGTACTTACTTAGCCTAGGCCTATAAGAGGCCTGCATAATGTGACATCTGCGTAACAGTTACTACAGTTATGGAACACTGGACAGATGTTTACATTCTAACTGTCACTTTGAATGTAAACTGTCATGTGCATGTATGACTCCACTAGCCTACTACTTGACCATAGGAGCACTCCAATTCAGCCAGTGTGCGCAATATCTCATCTCCTAAATAATAAAACATAGGGCATACTCACACTGGAGACGGTTCACTTGTAGGCCTACCATACGTTTTTTGGTCCACACTCACACTGCATAGCCTACTATCAAACTGTAACCAGGCACAGTTGAGCTGCTGTGCTCTAGAATCTTAGCATGGGCGCAATCATAAGCCCAACTGTACCATGCCCAAGTCGAGCTCCTCAAGCATACCGTGCCCAGGTACATGTATGGTATAGGCCTACAGAGCGATCACAATCAAAGCGGTCAAACAAACCGGACTTTGGGGCTCAAACGTACACGGGTACGGTACAGATGGCAGGTGACAACAAATATAACAGTCACCACTACAGCATGTGTGCAGTATCTCAGCTCCTTGAAATAAAGCTTTTTGTACTCTTGTTTGTTACTGTCTCACAAGTTACAGGTGCTAATACGATATGTTATGTGAGAATTGCAGGCTACTTGTACTGTGTAACGACAAATAAAGGAATATGCCTGCCTGTCTGTCTGCTTGTATACCCATATGTCTGTCTGTATTTCTGTCTGCCAATCTGTGTAGCTGTCTGTCTAGTGCCTCTTGGCAGAATTGTTGACATACTGTGCTGTGACGGCTTTTCTTACATACTTGAGGGGTTTTCCCACCCGCAACACAGGATTACTTATGGGAACAGCAGCCATGTTTAGCGGTCTTTCACATGACCACAAATCATCATGTAACCATAACACGAAATACAGGCTAGCTACTCATAAAAACATACCTTTAGAAAGAGGCATACTGTTACTTTGTAGCCTACATAGTTTATGCTGGTCCTATATGTTCTGTTTGTTGGTGAAAGAAAGAGAAATGAACCAAACTTATAGGCAGCAAATCACAATGTCTTACAATTCTGCTCCTGGAAACGTATACCAATGTATGTTTTATACAGTATCTGTCATTCCTGGACAAATCCCTCTGATAATTCAAAGCTGATTTGATGAGCTATCTGAGCACGTCTACTTGAACTGAGCTACGTCTATTTGGCTAATTAAGAAAGATCTAAAAGAGAAGAGAGATTGGGTCATTCCATGTGATTTAATATCATTCACACACAGTGCTTAAGCATAGTGCAGTGACAAAATAGGTACCGCTCAAAGTCAGAAACCCAGCCACTGCAGTTACTGTAAGTCAGTGAAAAAGTAAAGCACTGATCCTGAAGGACCTACAGATCAAGTCAGTCTCAAAATGATTTACATCGTGTCATGCAAGAAAAGAGTTTTGGCTTTTGAAGCGCTACTGCCAGAGGGTTAATAAAGAGGCGTCATACAAGGTTCTGCGTTAGGTTTTTGATGTGCGTGAACTAACTCGACTACTTCAGGTTTAGGAATGTCGACAGATAACGATCTACAGAGCGTAGACAAACTTCAAATCACAAGTTAGCCGTGGATGTGAATACACATTCTCAAAAACAAATAAGGCTACAGTGTAGCAGAGCAGATCACTTCTGCACAGTCCAAATTTAATCTAAAAACACATCTTTTGAAAAAGGGCCGCAAAAAAAACAGAGAGAGAGAGAGAGAGAGAGAGACTAACCAGCCAAACTGGTTACTGACAAGCACCACAAACTTCACCTGGACGTGTGTGAACCATTGTCCGCAGTCAAAATAATGTTGGCCTTCACACATGATCATTTACATACACACACACACATACAACATAATGAGCTGATTGTGGAAAAACTCACACGCACTAGTCTGGTCCTATGAAGGTGAATGGGGTGGGTGGGGGGTTACTAAGCCGGGGGGGAACCTCCCCTTGTTTGTCCGTGTTGGGCTGCCCTGAAGTCTGAGAAGCCGGTATTACACAACACTCTCACTCGCTACGCTAATCTCCAACACACGCCGCCAGCACACACTCCCCCACCTGTGTGTTCCTAACAGCACTTTCCAACAAACTTTCTTCCTCTCCTTCCCTCTGTCTATCTATCTATCTACCTATCCATCCAACACACTTTTGCTTTCAAACCCTGCTTATTCTCTCTCTCTCTCTCTCGCACACTCTCTCTCGCTCTCTTCTCCTTTCTAGCTTTCTCTTTTTCTTTCGTGCCGTTTGCTGAGGCTATAGGCCGGCGTCATGGGTTTCTCATTCCTCCGTCCTCGTGACCGTAATTAGCCGACTGCACAGTCACTGTTTCTGCTGCCGCGCCTGCACTGTGCTGCTCTCTTCTCCTCTCCTCTCTTCTCCTCTCCTCTCCTCCCCTCTCCTCTCCTCTCCTCACCACTCACTCAATGGAGGCTTTGAAATAAAGCAAATCAAGTTTTGTTTTGCACGCGCGTTGCCTCGCGTTGCTGGCATGCCCGCGAGCCACGTTCATGCGCACCCGCACGGACGCACACACACTCTCACTCACTCACTCACTCACTCACTCACTCACTCACTCACTCACTCACTCTTATCCAAACCATAGCACATGCACTTGTGCACATAAGCACCATCAGCACAATCACACAATCTCTCTTTCTCTTTTTCTCTCTCATTTAACTCACTCCCTTGTACTGTATGTATTCTCTCTCTCCCTCCCTCCCTCCCTCCCTCCCTCTCCCCCCCCCTCTCTCTCTCTCTCCTGCTCACACTCGATTTAAGGACATGACAACATGGACAGGCAATCATTTACTGTAAAACACGTGAACACTTTTTATGACCATACACAACCGTAACACCAATGTGCTTACTGATCTTATGATAAACGGGGGCTGAAATTCTACCTTGTCCCAACCCGTTGATTCAAAATGACAACACCACCCCCCTCGCCCGCCACACACACACCCGCACTAACACCACCACCACCAACCCCCTGTGCTTTATTTGCCTTTTCAAATTTTGTGTGAATTTCAAGCAGTTCAAAACCTCAGTTTTTCCATATGTCATTGTTGAAACATTTGCATTTAAAAAGGTGGATGCAAAAAAATAAAAAAAAACAGCCACGGAGGCCTTCTCTCTTACCTGGGAGAGGAGGAAAAACAAACAAACAAGCAAACAAACAAACAAAAAGTCCAAGGTTCAGCTGCGGGAGGCCACTCCTGTTGGTCCCCCAGGCCTGCGTGCCCTCCAGGTTTGACCCATAGGGTTGGTCTGGTGCTCTCCCGGGGCCCCCAGAGGAGAGAGGAGTCGGACTACAGGATGCAGAAGCCAGAGAGGATACCACCTGGAGGACGGAGGTAGAGGAAACAGATCATGAATGAACTGTGGGTGTGTGTGTGTGTGTGTGTGTGTGTGTGTGTGTTAAGGGTGCACACTTATTGCAATCCCAATATGAACCTACACAATTACTTAATCGCAAAAACTACAAATAATCCTGCACAGTTCATTTAGTCACATTTATGACTTTTGTGTCTGTGGAATACTGAACAAAAATCATATCTATCAGAATAAAATAGCAATTAGATGTTCCCATGTTCCTGTATTGTAGATATGTTCCCCAAAATGTATGTGTGTGTGTGTGAGTGTGTGTGTGTGTGAGGGGAAAGATGAGGGATATGACACATTATTTTGTTCACAAAAATGTAAGGAAGGAAGATAGCTGCAACCAGAATACAAGCCACCAGCCACATAAACAGGTCAGATATTAGAGGGTAGGGAGGTAAGGGTCCACCTGCCTATACTGTATAAACAGGTCAGATATTAGAAGGAGGTAAGTGTCCACCTGCCTATATAAACAGGTCAGATATTAGAGGGGAAGGAGGTAAGGGTCCACCTGCCTATACTGTATAAACAGGTCAGATATTAGAGGGTAGGGAGGTAAGGGTCCACCTGCCTATACTGTATAAACAGGTCAGATATTAGAAGGAGGTAAGTGTCCACCTGCCTATATAAACAGGTCAGATATTAGAAGGAGGCAAGTGTCCACCTGCCTATATAAACAGGTCAGATATTAGAAGGAGGCAAGTGTCCACCTGCCTATATAAACAGGTCAGATATTAGAAGGAGGCAAGTGTCCACCTGCCTATATAAACAGGTCAGATATTAGAAGGAGGCAAGTGTCCACCTGCCTATATAAACAGGTCAGATATTAGAAGAAGGTAAGGGTCCACCTGTCTATACTGTATAAACAGGTCAGATATTAGAGGGTAGGGAGGTAAGGGTCCACCTGCCTATACTGTATAAACAGGTCAGATATTAGAAGATAAGGGTCCACCTGCCTATGCTGTATAAACAGGTCAGATATTAGAAGGTAAGGGTCCACCTGCCTATACTGTATAAACAGGTCAGATATTAGAAGGTAGGGAGGTAAGGGTCCACCTGCCTATACTGTATAAACAGGTCAGATATTAGAAGGTAAGGGTCCACCTGCCTATACTGTATAAACAGGTCAGATATTAGAGGGTAGGGAGGTAAGGGTCCACCTGCCTATACTGTATAAACAGGTCAGATATTAGAGGGTAGGGAGGTAAGGGTCCACCTGCCTATACTGTATAAACAGGTCAGATATTAGAGGGTAGGGAGGTAAGGGTCCACCTGCCTATACTGTATAAACAGGTCAGATATTAGAGGGTAGGGAGGTAAGGGTCCACCTGCCTATACTGTATAAACAGGTCAGATATTAGAGGGTAGGGAGGTAAGGGTCCACCTGCCTATAATGTATAAACAGGTCAGATATTAGAGGGTAGGGAGGTAAGGGTCCACCTGCCTATACTGTATAAACAGGTCAGATATTAGAAGGAGGTAAGTGTCCACCTGCCTATATAAACAGGTCAGATATTAGAAGGAGGCAAGTGTCCACCTGCCTATATAAACAGGTCAGATATTAGAAGGAGGCAAGTGTCCACCTGCCTATATAAACAGGTCAGATATTAGAAGAAGGTAAGGGTCCACCTGTCTATACTGTATAAACAGGTCAGATATTAGAGGGTAGGGAGGTAAGGGTCCACCTGCCTATACTGTATAAACAGGTCAGATATTAGAAGATAAGGGTCCACCTGCCTATACTGTATGAACAGGTCAGATATTAGAAGATAAGGGTCCACCTGCCTATGCTGTATAAACAGGTCAGATATTAGAAGGTAAGGGTCCACCTGCCTATACTGTATAAACAGGTCAGATATTAGAAGGTAAGGGTCCACCTGCCTATACTGTATAAACAGGTCAGATATTAGAGGGTAGGGAGGTAAGGGTCCACCTGCCTATACTGTATAAACAGGTCAGATATTAGAGGGTAGGGAGGTAAGGGTCCACCTGCCTATACTGTATAAACAGGTCAGATATTAGAGGGTAGGGAGGTAAGGGTCCACCTGCCTATAATGTATAAACAGGTCAGATATTAGAGGGTAGGGAGGTAAGGGTCCACCTGCCTATAATGTATACACAGGTCAGATATTAGAGGGGAAGAAGGTATGGGTCGGGGCCAGGCGGGAGAGGGCGGTTCCAGGAAGGGTGAGGGCGAGTGTAGTATTAAAGGCATCTGCAATTCTGCTTAGCTGAGCTTCCACTTCAGTGTAGTAAATAGATAGATGGATTGATGGATGGATTGTTGGATGGATAGATAGATAGATAGATAGATAGATAGATAGATAGATAGATAGATAGATGCGTCCATGTGCACTACATGCAGGGCAAAATTTAAACCTAACACACACTACTTTGAAATAAAAACGCAACGCACCACCACTAAAAAAAGAATTGGGGAAACAGCTGTCAAATAAGTTCCGTATAATAACAGCCGAACAACATCAACTTGCAACTTCTGCTCAGCCATCACTGGGGACAAAAGAGCATATTCCGGCGACACCCACGCTCGCCACAGCTCTGCGATGTGTGCACTTTCTTTTCTCTGTCAACGCTTCGTTCAACCGTCAGACAAGAGAGCGCAACAGGGGGGCCTGCATAACCCACACTTCTTGCCCTCCTGTAGACTTTGGACTACAAGGCACGTTACAATGAAAGGAGTGTGGGTGGTTGGGTGGGAGTTGGGTGGATGGGTGATCTTGTGAAACACATTACCTAGAGGTGTGGCGTGGTCAATACAACCTTTGATGCACGTCCTTCAACCTAAAGGCCTCAACTCTTACCACAATAGTCTAGTGCAAATAGAAAGTATTCCTGGAAATAAATTCATTTAGCTACAGGTTCATTTAAAATGTAACTTGCTATACCCCATAATGATTCACATTTACCCAAATCTAATATACACATCTATTACAGACTTACAGCAAAGATTATCCTTCCGCGCCAACAAGTGCCTGGCTTTTGAATAGGGATGATTTCTCCTCAGCAAAATACACAGACAAAAGAAATCAGCACCACACCCCCAACAAAAGGCCAAACACAGCTTATTGTTGTTTTTCAACTGATGGTATTTAAAAACAAACAAACAGCAAAAAGTAAACAAGAAGACTAGTGACCACGCTCTGGCAACTATGGGGATCCGAATAAACAACAAACAACTAGCGGCAGAGCGTATAACTCAATTAGGCCGGCTCGCAACGAGACTTCTGAGCACGCTACGCTATAGTCTGGGTTTAAAAATATTAAAGACTAATTGCGTTTGCCAGCTGGCAGAGAGAAGTCCCACATCAGCTCGCTTGAGCCTGTCTGTCTTGAGAGGTTCCGCCTGCTGTGGGCTAGTACTGTAGGGTAGGCGTGTGCCGAGGTGTAACGGGAGAGGAGACTGGCCCTCTGGCGTGCTGCTACTACAGACCTAAATAGATCTCCACAGTCCACAGTGATGACAGTGGCATCAGGTGCGGAGAGAGAAGCAGCAACAACATTTTGACAAAACACTGTGCTTGTATAAATGAAGATAGATCATTGAATATACTTTACAAAAAAAAATGGGAGTTTGTGGATTTGCTGGACAAGAAACTCGTCATTTGAAAATACAGAAGTGACAGCAACAATTTGACAAAACACTGCGCTTGTATAAATAAAGATAGATCATTAAATGTACATAAAAAAAAATGTGTGTTTGCAGATTTGCTGTACAGGAAATTCATAATTTGTCAATGCAGAAGTGACACACAATTCAACACCACAGTAATAGAACAGGGAACTCAAAAGAAGTTGGTAGATACAAGCAAGATGATGATAAGTAGATACATGTAAGATCTTGGGTCAACCATTTCATTATGGGTTAAAATATTTTAAAAGGGGGGGGGGGCAAACATCGAGCATTCCCTTGCCTATGCGACAATTATCCCCAGGGATGCTCCCCATCGACAGTTTAAAGAACACTGAAACTATAAATTGTTTATATAGATTTCTAGAGGGAGTCAGGAAAAGAATTCACTCCTCAACAGGCTAGAATTCAGAGCCAACCTTATGTTCCGGCCTCCTTGGGACTTTGGGCAATGGGACTTTGACCTTAGGCCTACATAAGTAGGCTACAACACAAGTCAGTCTGAGACATGAACCTGAGAACACAGACATGCAGAGATGTCTCTGATATGCAAGTTGGCCCTATACTGTACATGCTGTGCTGTGGCATGATTGATTGTTTAAACCAATTGTTTTGAAACAAACACATAGTTAACTAAAACTGAATGTGAATCTTAAGTAGTCAATAACTTAAAATAAAATACAAATGCGAACTTCTGACCTCTGAACTGCTTGTGATAGAGGCATCCGACAATATGGTTTGGCTTGGAAAGGTCAAGTAGGTCTACATGTAACCAGAGACCAGAATATTTGGTGTGGCCTGACTGTTTACATTACTGTCGCACAGAGCCGGTTGACCAGGGAAGCGGGAGAACGGAGGAGTAGCCAAAGGCCGCCTTTCGGCACATTTCGATAACAAATATAACAGAGAAGTAATTGGAAAGATTGTGAGAAAGCCGATTCGAGCACGTTCTGTCATCACTGCCGTCACACTGGCTAGTACTAAGATAAACCATCCATCAATGCCAGAGTGAGATAGGGGTAACTGGGCTTGTAAACTGGGACACAGACCAGAAGTAGGCTAGGTCTACAACTGAACTATACTCTCCACGATGTCTGGCAAAAGCGTGTGGGGAAGACAGCCGCGCTCGGGTAGCCTACGATTGTCTCGGGACTCCGTCGGCGTAATGAAACCGTTCCGCCTTCAAGAACAAAACTGCCAAACCTGTATAATTAGTTACTCTATTCTGACATACCCACCCATGAGAATTATTCAAGCTTGTCTGTTGAGAGAGAGAGAGAGAGAGAGAGAGAGAGAGAGAGAGAGCGCTCTTGCTGAGCCAATAACCCAACAAGGCACAGTTGGCGAATAAAGGCTGTCAATACTTTTAAACTTTTAGTTAAGATTTGAAATGATTAACACAACTTTAACCAGTTACGTTAACATTCTGACACAGTCCCATAGCCCTACCGCGATTTCTCCTCTCAAGCGACTGTCGTCCTACCTTTAACGCAGCGTCTTGAGTGGTTATATCCTCACCTTTCACTACACCAGTAGGCTACTCGACTTCTCGGAACTGCGTCTCCTTTTACCACACTGGAAAAGTGGGGGCAAATACTCTCATCTGTGCTCCGAGTTAACCTGAAGTGTTTGGGTTTCCTCCACGGGCTGAAGGCATTGTGCGCCGCATATACACTACCCATATGCTTCACTTGTGTCGACAGCTGCCCCTCCCATAGCATGTGCGTGTCGCGCGCTTACTGTCTGTCTCTCTCTCTCTCTCTCTCTCTCTCTCTTTCTCTGTGTGTGTGTGTGTGTGAGCGAGAGAGCGAGCGGCAGAGAGAGAGAGAGAGAGCTTGTCTCATACTGGGACTGGAAAAAATAGACTGGGATGACAGCAATTCTCCTTGGTTATTAAAAGTATTCCTCGGGCAAGCTAATGATCACCCCCTGCTTCGGATGTCAACATTTGATCACACTTCAGCAACCACTGACAGATTGAATTAGGTTTCATACTGTACCTCCCGGCTTGTTTGCAGTAAAGTACAGCAAACAAAACCTCTATGCACTTGAGAACCGTTGGGTCCATAGTGAAACCTCACCTCTCCGGTAGGCTAATGCTTTCAACTTAATGGAAAAAAAAACTAAAAGATCTATAATCTCGAAACGTCCAAGAATCCATGCTATTTTTAGTGTCAGGCTACTCTTTAAATCGACACAGTGTGCCTTCTATGCTATGATAAGTGCCTTGCTAATATGGTTTTGTAGATAGTAGATGGTCACCAGACATTGGCTGATATGCTAAAAATAGTATAGGCCTTATACAGTGTAGACTAAGGTAGGGGAGTCGTAATGAAAACAAACCAATGCAGAGAGAGAGAGACAGAAAGACAGAGAGACAGAGAGAGAGAGAGAGAGCAGAGAGGGGAGGGGGGGCTGTATGTGTTAGTGTCTGGGTGTGTCTCTTAACTGATCTGTCTTTATGCTGATCATGTCCTGGGGGGGTTGTGGGAGTGTCTATTGTGTGACTGGAACAAAATACTGAGGATCAGGTGGGGAACAAGCTGCAGACATCCCACACAGCAGGGAGCAGTATGGTAAACACACACACACACACACACACACACACACACACACACACACACACACACACACAGCAGGGAGCAGTATGGTAAACACACACACACACACACACACACACACACACACACACACACACACACACACACACACACACACACACACTAATGACTGTCTGTCTGCCATCTAATGGGTTTGGTCTCAAAACTCTGAACTCTGTAGGACAAAAAGCCCAACGATTATGTTGTTATTTATTTATTTATGCTTCTCAGCTTACCCTTTAACCAAACCTTTGTGTGTCTTCAGACAATAGACTAACTGAACGGAAGACCCATTTAACCTGATGCTTAGACATTTTCCTTATGTTGCCATGGCCATCTGGTCATTTGGTGGGTTGATGTGTTTTTAAGGTAAGCACCACTGACTGATTTCATGGCAACCGGAAGGAACCAACGATGGGTCATTCATATTTCTTCAGTGCATGTTATAACATGGTACAATCCGACATTATAATGCCAACTACCTTTTAGGTCAATACCCTCATGCTGTGAATTGTGTTTGTGCACACAAACAGACAAACAAATACACAACTACATTATTTAAATGCTTAAATATACAAACATACACTACCTGGCCAAACAAAGGTCACACACTAATATTTTGTTGGAGCGCCTTCAGCTCTGATAACTTGGGGAGGGTATTTTATCAGACACTCTTACCCCATTGTGACTAATAAAATGATTATCAACATTGCAAAGGAGACCAATTGGTACCAGTGAATACTATTTTGCAGACACTACGAGACTACCAGAGGATGAGAGTTCAGAAGTTACTGTACATACCAACCTCATCCACGCCGCTGGCTTGGGCTGGTTAGGAGGGTCCGCAACATTTTTAACCTTTGACCCCTTCAGGTTGTCACTCATTCACCCTCCTCCTTAGAGCTAGAGTTCGTCACTCTACCATGTTCTGCTCCATTCCTCTGACATAACTCTTGCCCCCCACACACACACACACACCCTAGGCAAAGGTTAGGCTACTGACTCCAAGTCTGGAGGGTTTGCCTTTATATAAACCCCAACTCCTCCCTCAAGGCTCTTTTATGATGGTGTGGAGCGACCAGCGACATACTCTTATGAGATATGTAATCTCACTTATCAGCGGGGCAGCCCTGAGCTCTAACAGACTCCGAAAGAGAAGACATCAGCTGTGTTTACGTAGATGATTTATTTTTCAATCGATTGAAGTCATTCCAGATGGAGATTCCTTCAAATGTGAAGGCGTCCTACGTCTGACTTGCATGCGTGTTACTGTGCATAGTGAAGGCAGAGAGACGGTTTATAAAGCATATTATAAAGTAACTAGACAATCTTTGGTGAAGGTGTCCTATGTACTCCCATGTACGGCACACATGTGCACACAGAAGAATGTCATACACAATCGGATTACCCTTTTACATGATGGAGTTTCCCAGGGATTGGATCATCAAAATGTGACCGCCATCTCTCTCAATCTGATTGGAAATTGAGTCTGATCAGGTCGAATCTGATTGCTTGAGGTGGTTATATGGAAAAAAAAATAAATAAATAAAACTAGGCTATCAAGCCAATTTAAAGTGAAACATGAGGTAAAAACAGCACATTTGAGATTAGGACTTTAAAGGTATAGGGTAAGTAAGTGATGCTTATGTTTCTGAACAGACAATTTTGTCCAAGGCCATTTGCAGGTAACTCATCCCTCCCTGAAGTTCTCCCCGAGAAGCTCCACACAGCGTGTTGTTATTGTTTGGGGGACAGACGCGGCCTTTTCTTTGCTTCCACACCACAGGGGACAAGGGTGTTTTTTTTTTTTAACGGTGTATTCAGGGAGCAAGTGTAATGTATGGATATATTCTGTGATTGTGAATGATACAAATAGTGTCACATGCTTATTTATCACTTTGCAATGCTTACCTCTCTTTTTAACAGGCGTTGGAAAACAGTTCCATAGTTCCAGTGGTTCCTCCCACCAAGGATCCATCCAATGGTTCTTTTCAAAGCCAGATTAATGCCTGGACAAAACCAGTTCACACCTTAGGGGATGCTAGACGCTTGGTTACAGTGTGTGTGTGTGTGAGTGGCTACATTAGTCTCTCAGGTGTAAAGTTACCTTAGGTTTCACATAGCCTACGCCACTGGACACCTACACAAAAAAAACAATTGTTAGCCAGGTAAATCTCACCTGTCTCGCGGTGGCTCTAAACTCAGCTCAAGTTCCCTATGGAACAATTACTGCTCGAATTCTGCTTCATAACGACAGGAACGGAACTCAACCGAACTCGGCCTCCGAGAAAGTGCCGCAGTACCACTGGGATGGCACAGTGGAGCTCACAAACCAGGTGGAAAACTGTGCTCTGTCTGTGTGTTTCCATGTGCCTAGACATTGTTGTGTAACGTGAAATTTTACTCTTTAGAAATAAGCATCTTTATAATGTGTGTTTTCTTTTTCTTTTTTCTTTTTTGTATGATTTGTATGATCTTTTTTTTACTCCACTGACTAATGCGGATCCATGTGTTGGTAAGGGATTGGGTGGGATGGGGGGGATGGGGGGTGGCCAAAATGCTTTGTACTGTGTGCTTTGTATTGTGTTAAAAAGTCAATAAAAATTACATTACAAAAAAAAGAAATAAGCATCTTTATAAGCCATTTCTAAGCACACACAAACACAGTGGATATTACCATAAACAACAACCCTGTCAGCCCTCATGGAAAGGATGAACTCTCCTGCACTCGCGCGCACACACACACACACACACACACACACACACACACACACACACACACACACACACACGCATGCACAACCTGGTTCTACCTCTACAAATATAGCATCCGTATTTCACGCTGGCATGTGGCATACTGTTAGTGGGGAATGTGTGGAATTCAAGAGACAACTGCACAGATTACAGTCTGTGATGTTACCTTGGATAGAGTAATCACGTTTAAAAATCTCATTCTCTCAATTCACCAGGGAGGTACAAGTATTTTAAGCTCTTTGGGCCGGTCTTCTTTTAAAACAGAAAAATCAGAAACCTAACTTTTGTCCAGACAAAAAAATTAACAGATTCTTTCCCATTCCATTGGACATGTGCATTTAGCATAGTTCAAGATAAAGCTAAGGACTGTACATTTAATTTTTATTCTTATTAAGGATTGATTTGTTTTGTTTTGTTGTGCTATACAAACCCTACTCCTGGTAATCATCTTAACAGGGCAGTGGTAGCGTAGAGGCTGAGGAGCAAGCACGCAGCAGCCTGGAAAGTTGTGGCCCTAAGTTGTTCAGGGTCCAATGTAGTCCCTTCTAATAGCATTGACATGTGCAAGTCACTTTAGATGAAATGTGTCTGCTAGATGTAAATGTAGGCCTACTACTTGACGCAAGACGCCGTAGGGGAGTATTGCAAATATGTGCTTTAGTGATAATAAACCTGCTGGGCTACAGTGTGTTAGCTCTGAGTCAACAGTAAAGGTCCTCATTCAAAAATCCCAGACTTTGTTTGGCTAGGGGCTTCATTAGAGCAGTGGGGAATGAAGGAAGAGTTTATCACTGACCGCCTTTCTCACCTGTGCCAACTTCCTCTCCCTTACACACACAAAATTGATTTTCTTTCTTTAAAAAAATAAAAAAAAGCCTAAATAAATATATAAAAAATGGCCTCTAACCAGGCGTGTCTGTGTGTCTACAACCAACACTAGTGGGTGAGGCCGCTAAACCACACACCCTTCACCAATCACTAACACAGCCCCCGACCACAGCCTGTATTAGCCATTCCATCCACGAGAACCAGTCGTTCCGCTTTAAGCCCCTATCTCCCGTCTTGACCCCAGACACACCCAAATGTTGCTGTCACCAGGCCACCACATCTCTTCATCTTTTTTTAACAGCTTTCCCTGGAACATGCTTACACCCACCAATGCTGTAACTCTATGGCTTAAATGTTAGCTTTAATAGCGTAAATCAGGGGTCTCCAAACTTTTATCCTCTGAGAACTTCTTTGACAAAATGGACATGGCCGAGAGCTTTTGCTAGTAGCAGCTTGCCATGTATTCACATGACCGTTTGGATTTCCCCCCAAAACAGCTGAATACGATTTGCATGCTTTTTAAAAAAGGTTCCTTTTGACTAATTTACCTTCTTTCTTTGTAATTCTAATGAATAAACGTAAATGCAGAGAAAAGCAGATAGTTGTGATGTGTTACTTTCTGGTTTGTGCCCATCACTAACATCTTCGTGTAGGAAATATTGATGACGACAGCAGGTGTAATACTGCTATTAAAAGGCAAATGAGAGCAGGGAAATGTGACCTTTCACATTTCATAGACCATTAACTGTTTGTCAGTGATACAGTCCCATCTTGAAATCATTAAGACTAATCCCAATATTGTTTTTTTTATTTATTATTTTTTTTTTAAAAAAATGTTGTTTTTTTTAAGTCAATCCTCTGCAGGGATGACCTCCGACCCCTCCACCACACAGCCCTCCACTTTCGCAAAACGTTCGCCTGAGCACCCAATGAGTCAGCACTTTTGGGCCGGCTTATCAAGGCCAAAACACTGGTCACGTAGCTCAGTGTGTTGTCACACACAGCTCTTAATGCGAGAGTGATGCCACTACAAGACCTGTGTGACTCATCTTACGATGGTGTGTGGGTGTGTGTGTGTGTGGTTATATTTATATCACATCTTCAGTGTTCATATTCATAATGCCATATGCTGCAACATGTCTCATGCAGTGTGTGTGTGTGTGTGTGCGTCTGTCTATCTTTCTCTGTGTGTGTATGGGCCTGTGTGTGTGCATCTGTCTGTCTGTCTGTCTGTGTCTCTCTCTCTCTCTCTCTCTCTCTCTCTCTCTCTCTCTCTCTCTCTCTCTCTCTCTCTCTCTCTCTCTCTCTCTCTCTCTCTCTGGGCAGACAGGGAGGGTGCAGCACAGCCAGAGACACATACAGGACACTAGACTCATGGGGAGATACCAACCAGATGATGACCGGGGAAATACAACGATAACAGGGGGCCTTTAAAGTGATTAGCCTCCCGAAACATAAGTATGAATCAGACCTGATAGTGAGCTAACTCACTTACAGAGGCATCACTGGAAGACAAATGAGGCCTCACCATCCGGGGAGAGAGAGAGAGAGAGAGAGAGAGAGAGAGAGAGAGAGAGAGAGAGAGAGAGAGAGAGAGAGAGAGAGAGAGAGAGAGAGAGACACTCAGACACACACACACGGTAATTTGGTTAAGACTGTTTATGTCTTGTATGAAAAAAAAACAACACAAAAGGCATCGGGAAAAAAAGTGACATTCAGCAGACGTTGTAATTGCGTACTAAACTGAAAGTGCTGGAATCTGGACATGGGTGTGCAAGATACACATTCAACATATAAATGTGTACACACTCACTCTTCACTATACAATGCACAAGCCACCTGTAAGGGGCCCTTCAGACTTAAACACACACTCCAGGAATACAAACACACTCACACACACTCACAAAAATGCATACACACACACACACACACACACACACACAAAAATGCATTCACACATGCTGACATAAAAGAATATTTGTACAGATAGACAGACAGAAACAGACACATACACACAAACTAGCTTTTGTGAACGATGCTGTCAATGCTCTCCTGGATCTCAGCCATCTTCTTTAGCACCTGGTTCACCTTCGTCTCGTCAAACTCCAAACACACAAAGTCAGAGTCCTGCAGAAGGAAAGACATGCACAGAGAGAGAGAGAGAGAGAGAGAGAGATTAATGTTACATTAATATTCCAACATCGCAAAAACCCTTGAAATTAAGTTACAATCACAACTTTCTCCACACACAATGGCCCCAACTGTTTATGAGTTATTTTTCTGTGCTTGACCGTGTACTGTACGTCATCCTTTCTCTTTTTCTGCCTTCATCATAAACAATAGCATAAACATAACGAAAAAAGAGCGCAAAACTTCGCTCAAAGGCAGCGGAAGATCGGCGAGCCTGAAAAAACACGCCGCTCCCGCTCAATGCACCGCTGCCTTTGCTGTGGGAGCGGGAATATGAGCTCGTTGGCCTTCTCGCCGAGCGAGCTCCGTTTTCTCGCGTCATCTGGGTTAAGCGGTCCCCAGTGTGCCCCGGCGGGTAGCCGGATGCCCCAGATCTGGGTGCCAACGGGACGCGCCCGACACAGAACACGCTCGGGCGGAGACGGAGACGGAGACAAAGCCGGGACCTGGCAACGCACGGGCATCAAGACGGGGGTGGGGGGGGGGGGGCCTGGCACGATGCAGAGATGAAAACAATAATAATAATACTACACGCACGCAATATGAAATACAAGAACAACAAACCCATAAACACACACACACACCTGTCAGGAATGAGAGGAGGACACACACACACACACAAATCGAGTGCAATTCTGTCACAGAGTCGTATTAGGCAGATCAGGTAAGGTGTGTGTGTGTGTGTGTGTGTGTGTGTGTGTACGTGAGTTTGAGTCTGTTTTGGGTAGTGAGGGGCAGCCTAGGCAGATCATACAGCTCATGCAGTTCACGACAGCAAGCCATGCGATTGAGAGCCGAGGGACAAGAGACAGAAGAGGAACTGCTGGAGACAGACAGCTCCGTGTATGCAAATCTTACTATACATGGTCAACAGGCCAACCCTCAAAACCCACAGACACACACGTACGTCAACACAGGCACGTACACCGAGACGGACACACATACGCACACGCACACACACACACAGACACACGTACTGTACAGTACGTAAACACACACAGAGACTCCCACTTCTCCATAGGTGTAAGTGATGCATGTAAATACTATGGTGGTGAGCAGTGAGCACATCACTGACCCTACAGGCCGTTGTCTCTTAAAGAGGAACTATGCAGAATTGGCGATTTCATCTCTGGTTTCGGTTTCGCTTTTCGTTTTCGCTCATTTTATGCTTGCATATTTCTCTGCAGAGCTTCCCCGACTGCTTTAGCGTGTATATTTATACATGTATAGGCTATATTTAAATATATAAATTGCAAGCGTGGTTCTTCTTGTTCCTCACGCGTCTCAGACTTCCAGATGTAAACAGGGAGTGATCGTCTCCTGCAGAAACTGCAAGGTTGCAATAGCGGATAGGGACACTGGGGGCGGGAGGAAATATTACTGTTTTCGATGAAACTGGTCAGTCAAGCAAAACAACGATTTCTGAGCGATTTTATGACTATGAAAAAGTTGCATAGGGTCTCTTTAAAGCTTTCGTACGGGGAAGTGATGCATTAGCTTTGTAACAAGCCCCTTCCCCACCGTGAATGACGACACGACTGTGACTTTGTGCACTTTCCAATTTCAACCTCTTCGGCCGATTTCTCTTGTGCGTATATGTATGTCCATATCTCCATCTCCATTTACAAACCACTGCGATATCAACCACTTTCCTCTCACCACTGATTTCCCAGTAACCTACTCTCTTTTTCCCATGCGTATAGAGGGAAAATGAGTCTTAAAGAGGGCGGTGGGGGCATCCAGGAAGCAGATCATTGCACTGATGCAGCCATTGCTAACTTGCCTGCATCAACAAGCTCAAGCTCTGTGAAGCGTCTTGATCCACTCGCATGTCATGACACTCTATAAACAAAATTGAATTGAATTGATGTTGTTATGGCGTTTAGTATTTCACCACTGTTTTCCAGCAGCCTGTTGGTATCTTCCACACTTTTACAGGAAAGGGAGAGGCCAAATTGGGGGGCGGCGAGTGGGGTGTGTGTTGCGGGGGGGGGGGGGGGGGTTATCCTGTACTCAGATCAGATGCCACATCATCCATCTTGTCTAATAAAAAGGTTTTGTAGGGGGGAGCAATGCCTATGCCTATTGGTCAATATGTTGACTTCCAAATCCCGCCTGCACAACGTACGCAGCTTCACAACGTATTTCGCTCGCTCCAAATCGAAGCTGGGTTCTGTAAGCCACCTTGATCCAGGCATATATGTCATATGACACTATACAAATCGAATCGAGTTGCTGCTGTCTAAACGTCTTATCATTTCAGGCCTATTTTCCAGGAACCTGTTGGTATCTTCCACAAATTTACAGGAAGAATCCGGAGAGGGAAAAAAAAAAGACTGTGTGGGGAGAGGCGGATGAGCGGGAAGCAGCATCCTGTCCTCAGATCAGCTCCATCTGGGCTGATGAGCGCCAGAGCTCCCTCCCGCGTCCCGCCACTTATCTAATAAAGCTGCAATGCTGTTAGCACTGAGTGATCGGCCCGATTTACGGCCATCTTTTCCTTGATCGGCATCGGCTGCTTAAGCAATAAATGTCTGCAGTTAGGGGGGAAGACTCGTTGCTGTGGCTACTAAGGTGCAATGGTAGCAGTCCTTCCCCGTGTTTGAGTTTGTCATTCCGTAAGCAGACTATCTCAATAAATGCAACTGAACGCACTGCACAGGACATTTCCAGAGAGAACAGCACATGTGCAGGGCCTTAGATTTGAGCCACATAAGCCATGGCATCATTAGCGCTGTGAGGTATAACTTAGCACCAAATCAAGCTTTCACTTAGGGAATAATTTATGATAGGCCATCAGGCAGGGTGGTGTTGAAATTTGGTAGTCCTATACAGGTAAAACTTGCGACTAAGCGAGTCCAGGTTGTTTTTACATTAATTAACTCAATCAGGATTAATCCCAGCAAAAATGTTAATTAGTTGTTTTTTTTATCGTTTTTTTTTTTAGCGCAAAAAAAACAACAACTTGTATTTGATGAACTTTTCAGCCATCTCTAGCCCCCAAAATGTTCCAAATTAAAACGTTGTGTCATCTGTTCACACAGGGTACATTCTATTCCGATCAAGTGTGTATAAGCACTACAGAATCTGATCAGAATAGCTGTTGCTGATTTCCTTTCGCATGAAAAGCTACAGCAGGTAACCCAATACGTGTCTGTTCTATCGGAATAAAACTGCTCATCCGATCAGAATTGTAATCAATCAAGGTGTTTATATGGGTCATTTTTATTCTGACTGAGCCATTACTTTAAAATCAGATTAAAAGTGTTCAAGTAAATCCACCTACTAATATCACCATTTTACAACTATTCACTTAATATAAATCTGAATAAAGTAGGAGTTTTTGATGTGTTTGAAGTAGTGGTTGATTAATTAGCAAGCCGGTAAATAAATGTTCAATGCCCATAATTTTTCGCAAGTCAAGCTTCAGTTCGCCAATGTTACAGTAACTTAAAGCCACTTCTGATTGGTGGGCATAGTTGTGCATGAGAAGCAGATCACTCCTGTTAAGTGTACTTCACAATGTCATAGCAATGACATAATCATAGTTTATCAAGTATAATATACTATTGCAATACTGTACTACGACATAATACAGTATATCAAACAATTTCATTACCCTTCTACAGCAACTTTGAATTTTCCCTAATCAGCATTGGCCATTGGAGGTCTAGTATTGGTCGACTGCTACTCTGCCTGTTATTTGATGAATGGACGAGCCCCTCCTGGCTAACAGCTGATGCCCTCTGGTAACGCTACAGACACTTTGTCTGTGTCATGTCTGTTCTCATAAAGCATGTGTGGGTCCCTAATTAGGCAGCGTGACATGTTGGCTTAACACTAGTAAGCTAATGGCTACTTAAAAGCTTCATGGTGCTATTTCAGTTAGCCAATTAGCTGGTTTGATGCTCATTGAGTGCAAATCCAACCAGCTAATAGGCTAACTGAAATAACACCATGCCAATCTCTAGGTATGGTGAAGGGTATGTGATGATGATGTAGGGCCATTTTAATTCAAAAGGCCAAGGGAACTTGATCAGGATGTATAGTATTCTGGATCTACTGTATGAAATAACTAGCCTTTAAAAATCAATATATGCCTGCCTCTATGAGAATTTAATATAATGTAGGGGTGCCAATACTTATGACTCTGTATTTTAAGGAAGAACATTTATTTATTTATGATACATTATTCATTCACAAAGATTATTGGTGTCCTTAAAGGTTGGATATTTCCAAAACATGATTTTATATTCCTCTTTTTAGTCAATTTTAACATGGGTGTCAACACTTTTGACCATCAATGAATGTGGAAAACTTTGAAAACAACGCATGCATCCCCACTGGCTAACATGCTAAACTAACACCCTACTGTAACTGGTGTCTGCTGATGATGTAACAGGCAATGTTGTGCTTATGTTGGCGAAAGGCCATAAGATATGCTATTTACACGAAAAGCAATGAGGAAACAAATAGAATGGTTTACACTGCCCAGACATAAAAGAAATATATTTATAATGACTGGTGTTAATGTTTTAGTACACCCCCTGGTACACTCACACTAGTCAATATGCTCTCTCAACACACTATTATTCTACTGGCAATGGAAATGAGTCGCTGTCGTTTTTATCTCTTAAAGGGAAACTATGCAGGATTGGCGATTTCATCGCCGGTTTCGCTTTCGCTTTTTGTTTTCGCTCGTTTTATGCTGGCATATTTTTCTGCAGAGCTTCCCCTACAGCTTTAGCGTGTATATTTTACAAAACTCCTCAATCGGTCAGTCTGCTGTGCCTTTTCATGAGACTTCACATGACACTTCCTGGAGTAGACTATGGGTGCGTGCCCGAGGGCTCCTGAAATTGCAAGCGTGGTTCTACCACTACAGACAACTAGGGCGGCCGAAAAAAACATCGTTCGACCGGTAATGACTCATTTAGTCATATATAACAGTATGGAACGAATTGATTAACTTAAAAACGTTGCATAGTTTACCTTTAATACCTACTCTTTGGCAAATACTGATATGGTACAACTTGTACAGTAGGCAGGGTAGGTCCAAACAATCGACACCATGCATGCAAATGGACAGGATGGCAGGTTTTCTTTCTTTCTTTCTCTCTCTCTCGCTCTCTCAAATGTTATTGCTGATGTTAAAACATAATACAGTCCTCCCTGGCACTATTTCATCTTAACCAAAAGTTTGAGCAATCTTGTATCTGTAAAGCCCAACTTTGTGTGTCTGTGCACAATGCACATTCATGTTTTATGCACACACACACACACACACACACACACACACACACACACACACACACACACACACACACACAGGATACCATCATCCCTCAAAGCTCACTCCACAAGCCCCTGTGTTTGCAGAACAAACAGTTCTGCGCAGAGCAATGTCAGATGGAAAATTTCAACCAGAATCCCTGCACCATTTCCCAACAGTCCCTTTCTGTGTTGGCGATTGGCGATAAGGTGATTGAAAGAAAGAAAGAAAGAAAGAAAGAAAGAAAGAAAGTATATGGCATATATACACAGTATATGGCATATAATAAAGGTATATATGCATGTTCAAATCTAGATTAAAAAAAAGTGAAATCAATAGATTTTAAAAGTTTAACTTATTGAGGGTGATTGTTCTGGTGAGAGTTGTAATGGAATGGAAGGCAATAGAAATGAGTTGCTGTCGTTGTAATCTAAAACGAAACACATTAGACTGAAATATATCGCACTACATATTATATATTTATACAGCACTACTACAGACAATTGCACTCATTGATGCACTTATCACACTCATTGATGCACTTATTGTGTGTTTTTAATTTGTTGTTAGAAGTGCTCTTAAAAGCTTAAATGTTTTATCATGTTGTAAGTCACTTTGGTTAAAAAGCATCAGCCAAATGTAATGTAATATCAACAAACTCAAATTGAAGGCTGGGCTGTGCATAGCCCACTCGGGAGGATCCCTCATCATACCTTAACCTCCGCAGTCGGGCTAATCTACACCGGATATCGACTAACTAACTCACTCACTCCTCAACACCTCTGGTGGATCTGATGCTTTTAGACCACACCGCCACTTGTCATCACCGCTCATCAAATCTAGGCAAAGCATGCGACGTGTGCGGCAGGCATGACCCGATGAGCGCCGCTTCTGTTCTCTCGCGCGGGCGTCTTAATTGCTAAATTGCCAAGGCGAGGTGTCTAATGTTGGTCACGGAGGAGAGGTGAGGCATGGCCCCAGGTGACAGATCACGAGCGCATGGTTCTACAGGCTGCAAAGGGGGGGGGGGGTCCTTAAAGAGTCGTGATGCTCACTGATCTGGAAAAAATGAAGAGACCACATCAGCACAAGTTCCTAAGCACATCATCCTATGGTTGCTGAGTGATATTCAAATGAGTTAACGGTCATATTGAAAATGAGGAGATTACTGTAAATTTTTATATTACAGTCAACTCATTTGAATGTCACTTAGCATCTGTAGGATGTCATCAGAAAAAATGTGCAGTGGTCTCTTCATTTTTCCCACAGCTGTATTTTAAGCAGCAAAAACGGAAATGTTCAGTATTTATGAAAAGAACGTGAAAATATCATTATCATGAAATAACGTGATAATTTCATGTAATAACATGAAACGTATATTGTTAAAACGTGCAAAAGATCTTGTTATAACAAGAAACTTTCACGTAATTACTTGATACTGAGCCTTTTTTTTTTTTATTTCTAGCGTGACAGCAATACGCCACCGTAGGAAACGTTGTATTGACTCCCAAAAAAAAAAAACTCAACCATTAACACTGGCTGACAAACCCAGATAACTACAGTACACTAGCGCCACAATGGTGAGCCTGTTCCCGTGCCAACAGACCAATAGTGCCAATGGGTGGGACTGATGACCCAGTCTGTTTGTGTTCCGTTATAAAAAAAGACAAGACACCTGAGAGCTGCCACGCCTAATTAATGAAGAAAAAAAAAATAACGAAATTGAAAAGGAGTGGAGAACCTTGTGATAAAAGCAACATGGCAAACCTAGCCATGGGGCAGGGCAGAACACACACAGACACACACAGACACACACAGACACACACAGACACACACACAGTGTGAGCTTGTTTTAAGACATTCTAGAAGACCAAAGAACAAACAAAGACTTGCCCGACACGGTAGTAGGGCAAGGCCAACACAGCAAATTAGGTGCCTATGCTTGCCTTGCACATAACCTTGTCTTCACAGTAACACAAAATACTACCTTGCCTCCAAATTTATTTGATAATTGTACACGTTAAAAGTGCCTTCCTCTTGATTGTAGTTTAACTCAAATTTTGTGGCCATGTCATCTCGGCTTTAGTGTAAATGAGGTTCTTCCCTCAATTAACTTTCGAAGAATTACAAAAAGGGGGATATTACTACTACTACTACTACAACAACAACAACATCATCATCCAATAAAACTCATAAAAGCATTGGCCTTTCACAGCCTCGTCTTATCAAACGCTTGGGTACATTGGGTTATCTGGTGGGTACATGTACTCGCTTGGATGTGTGCCCAGGACCAACAGGGCACGGACAACGTCCACCTTGGCAACAGTGAGAGCGGCCACACAGGCCACAGACTTGTGCCACGTTGAGTGTGTTATTGAAACCCAGCCGGATTCACAGCGGTCTTACTAGGAGCTACTACTGTACTCTGGGTTCAGTTGTTGGCTAGGAGTTGGCTCAGAGACCACTACGAAATGGACGACGACAGTTGTACACATCAGCTAATGGGTGTTATCAAAGATCTTTCATTACTGACAAGATAGAGCAACATAACGCATTTCTATGGATGCAAAATTTGAACAGTTCCTGTCTGCTTAAAGGGGCGTGTCGCAAAGACGTCATAGTGGGATATCGATCTCTGTCAGATTGGCAAGCAGTGTTCAGTTCAAATGTAACGGAGGTCTGCTTACAGGGGGATTTAGACCCCCTCCCCTTTGCGAAGACAGAACGCGGAAATTATCGAACGTTTGCGCCTCTCGCTCCGCTTTAACCCTCTCTGGTGTTATGTGAACTTGGCTTAATGCCATGTAAGCACGCAGCTATTTTTTGTTTCTTGGTGTTTTAAGCCTCCAACGTTGTCTTCAAGGCAGCTCTTTCTGGAAGGTGCTTGGGTTAGGTGTGGGTTAAGGTTAGGATTAGGATGCCTTTAAGTGGACAGTGGCAGAACAGTGATTTACCTTAATGGGTGCCATGTGTAATGTTTTTGTTTGCTTAAAAACTAGACAACTAGACTAAAACTAGAAATAGAAACCGTGTGAAAGTAACTGCGTTGATGTAACGTCACAGACGTCAACGCTCTGGGTATGCATGCTCTGACAAACAGCAGTGGACCAGCTCAGATACGAGCTGCAGAAATGAAGGGGGGAAAAAAACATTTGATTTCAGCCAAGAAGTTAAAAAGTTTCTGATATAGAGAAAAGGTGAAAAAGGGGTGAAGTTCGGACATAAGGAGTACTTCTTTGCGCATCAGCAAACAGTTAAATATGCTACGTCTGGTTAATCGTCTAGTAAGCATGGCTATTCTCTTTGGAAAAAGGCACTGCTGTGACATCATAGTCTGGTAACTAAGAGACTGTGTCCTAGCATCAGTTGCTCTTTGATGGGTCAATCCACAAACAAAGCCTTAAGGAAATATAGTCCTGTTTTTGACCACCACCAGATTGGCAACAACGGTAAGAGTGATGAAATGCAGCGCATTGGAATATCATGTCAACACCAACCAGAGAACTTGGACTGACCGCAGAAAAATCAGTAAACACAAACAAAACATGAAAAAGAAGGCAAAAAAACCCTATATAAACTTGCGCATTGCAGCCCGTTTTGCTTACGTGGATAAAGGAGCAAATGTTTTGAATGGAAACTCTGGTTCCCTGAGCTTTAGAATAGAATGAATGCAATGCGTTGGTAAGAGTTTAGTGAGGAGAGTAAGCAAAAACTTACTGTTAGCATCTGTTTGGCATGCAAAACTAGTAGCATATTCATCTAGGGAAATCCTTTTAGGGAACTTTGCAAAATAATAAAAAGGGGGCAGCCGTGGCCTACTGGTTAGGGTTTCGAGCTTGTAACCGAAGGGATGCCGGTTCGATTCCTGACCAGTTCACGGCTGAATTGCCCTTGAGCACGGCACCTAACACCTCACTGCTCCCCGAGCGCTTTGACTGCAAGTCTATGACCTGGAACCCCTCCAGCCTATCGGAATTAAAGAAGCCCAACCATGAACCCTCCTGAATCCTCTCCAGCCTATCAGAGTTAAAGGAGCCCAACCATGAACCCTCCTGAATCCTCTCCAGCCTATCAGAGTTAAAGAAGCCCAACCATGAACCCTCCTGAATCCTCTCCAGCCTATCGGAGTTAAAGAAGCCCAACCATAAACCCTCCCAGAAGCCTTTATCAGGACTTGCGAAACCAACACACAGCTGGAGTCTCCCTCTGTCTGCCAGGGCAGCAACACAGTGACTGTCTAATGAGATATACAGTAGCAGCACTCAAAGAATCCTACACAGAAATGCATAGGGTTAGTTTGTAACGCCACTGTTGTCATGACTCTGGTCTACATATCTCTCGCCCTTTCATGTATGTCTCCCCCATTCACTTAAATGTGAAAACAGTTCAAACTGACAAAGTTCACAGTGCAAAATCCCAGATTTGAAGGTTAACAAAAATCGTATATTGCCATTTAGTTTTTAAAAAACATGGCAAATTGCAACGCTTCATAATAAAGCCAGTCAGGTGGCAAAAGTGCAGCCTGGCCTGCAGCATTCAGTCTCCTCACCTTATCTTACTACAACTTATCTTAATACACTACTCACAAAAAGTTAGGGATGTCTAACTTTCGGGTGAAATGAAATGTTCCAGTACAGATAGTACTGAAACATTGAACTGTTGAACATGTGCATTCAAAAGTCTAGAGAATGCCATATAAAGTTCACCTGTAAAAGGTCATAGTGGATGTTAGGCTAATCTGAAAATTTCACCCGAAAGCCGAATATCCCCTGACTTTTTGTGAGTAGTGTATACTCTATCTCACAAAAAAAACGTTTATGATTATCCTTCACGGCTGGAAAGCGACCGGTGACCTGGCGAGCCATGACGTTAGCCAGGTCCATTTGACTGCAAGCGTGACAGGCCATAGATCAAGATATTAGTAAAATGATCTGAGGAGGCGTGTCCATGTAAAGGAGATTCAACGTTCAAAGGACACGCCAAAGCAAAGCTCATCTTTGCTCAGTCATGACTCATCTCTCGGATCGATCATAAATGGATAGAGAGAGAGAGAGAGAGAGAGAGAGAGAGAGAGAGAGAGAGAGAGAGAGAGAGAGAGAAATCTTGCGGTGAATATCGTCATAGCATACCTCCCTCTATTCAACCCCTTCACCCTCTGATCACTTAGCAACAGCAGATTTGGAACTGACCATGGTAACCAAGAGCTCAGTTCTGCTCCAACTGACTGAGAACTCTCCTTTAGAATATAGTTCTAACCATATCCTCAGTGTAATCAATATCCACAATAAAAACATTTACCACAGAATAACCAATACACTTAGTAGAATCATAAGTAATATCATAAGTATAATCAATATCCTTCACATATTTAATGGAATAAAACTTATCTTTACTACAGCTAATAAAGTTAAGAGTGACGTTCTGTTTCCACAACGGCAGTTTCACTGGATCTAAGCAGACTTTTAAAGTGGCAGCATCATTTCTACCTCATCAATTGGTTTTAAATTTAGGCTATAGCCGTATAGGCAGCAGCTTAGCCACATAACACAGATTCCATTTCAGGTGGAAATTTCCCGGTGGATATTTCATGTCTTATCAAAGTGCTGACGGCTGTTAAAGGTCTTTGATGGGCCAATCCACAAACAAAGCCTTAAGGCCGAACACGGCGTTCAGCGGTGTGGGCTTGACGCGCAGGATTTTAGAACAGTTTTCTAACACTGTGCGGTTGTTGTATGATTCTTACAGTATATATAAAAAAAAGTCATAGAAACCACTGTGGTAAGATTGATTTGTTTAGATCCAGCTACTTTGACAACGCCATGTCATGGCTTCTCTACACTCTACATCTTCTATATAATCAATCAATGCACCATTAAATCCCATCAGTCTGATCAATACTCAGCAGTAGAAAACAACATCAACAGCACCCCACCTCACGATGAGTCATCTTTGATGTGATGAGCAAACAGGCATGTCCTTACAAGAGAGAGAGAGAGAGAGAGAGAGAGAGAGAGAGAGAGAGAGAGAGAGAGAGAGAGAGAGAGAGAGAGAGAGAGAGAGATGTGCATAGCTCATAATACACATGCAGATACATAGTCTTACTGGATATTCAACAGTCACAAGTGGAAAAAATAGGCCCATGTTTTTTTTTTCTTCAGAAAAGCACTGTTGTTAATAAATCACTTTGAGCAGACACAGTCTGTCTCTCAGCGTCTGACACCACCAAAACATGTGTGATCATGGAGCCACATGGGAGAAAATGGGTGGGATGGCATAAATCAGAGTCACGGTTGTCCTTTACTGAAGTGCAATGGTGATCCATTATGAAACCACAGACAATTCTCTCTCTCTCTCTCTCTCTCTCTCTCTCTCGTTACAGTTAGCAGTCAGTCAGTTAAAGCAGCAGGGGCGTAGCCAGAGGGGTGGCCCCGGGTGGCACAGGCCACCCTTGAGATTCAATTGGCCACCCCAGGTGCCACCCCAAAATCCTAGTCTACTATTCACCATTAACAGTCAAAGGCGAGAAATTTCTTGATGCACTTGCAGCACACTATTTTGAAATATCAGGGTTCAGAAATATAAGCAATCTAGCAAACATGCTTGCAGTTATAGGCTACATGGCTTATTGTTTTTAGCATGTGAGTTTACAATAGGCCTACAGGCTACTGCTTGCGCTAACACAAAAACATATATTTACCTATCGCATCTGCCAGTGCCCATTTATCTTATTACACACACAAAACCCAGTATTGTAATTGTAGAATCACGTAATAGGCAACATTTTATATCTGCCTATTCTACCTACTCAGCCGACACTGTTGTATTGTTATGTTGTATTGTAAATAGTCTACTACCCTAATATTGACATTGTGGAAGGTTTATAGCTTAGGCCAGTGTTTCTTAACTGGTGGGTTGGAACCCAAAAGTGGGTTGTGGTACTGATCTGAGTGATGGGTCGCAGAGCTTGTGGCTAAAAAGAAATAAAAAATCGGCAATTTAAAATGCTACCTGATCAGATCTATCATTGGCCCTTTATTTTGATAAAATGTATTCATAGCCTTATTTTATTCAGCCATTGCCATGGCATGGACATAGACAATGTTTATGTGACAGGTCATGTTAGATATAATGTTAGGGAGCTAATTTTATAAAAGTATGCAGAATTTTAAGATATCATGTGAAACGCAAGTTGGCTGCAACCCTTGGGCAAAATAAGACAGTGTAGGGTGCACATGAGAGCATAAAACCATCCAAACTAAAGTGTCACTTGGAAACAACGCACCCCTGTCAAAGACAAACCTGTCGAGTAGTACTTTGAGGTAATATCAGCAGTTAAAGACTTCACAAATGTAATGCCAAACATCTGCATTTTCCACACAAATAGGCCAGGCACTTCGCGTGTCTTATGTAGGCTACCTCACCATATTCGATGGCTTGAATGCTAAATATATATAGTTGGTCACAACTTTATGAAATTATGGGTTCCAAAACCAGACCAGTTAAGAACCACTGGCAAAAAAACATTTCACACTTCCACTTTTGCTCAAATGGCCCAATTTCTGAACGAGTTTTGTTCAGAGCTGAAAATGAGCTGAAAACTGTATTTGACATTTTATCCAATTACGAAGACATTTGATGTGAGAGGTCTTTGTCCTTCTTTGTCCTTCAATTTATGAGTATGGTGCTTGGTGCATGGATTTACTCATGCATGTGTGCTTATTTAACAACTTGAGCCTGTTTCTGTTTATCTAGATGCCACCCTTGAATTTACCAGTGCCCCACTAGGGCCACCCTTGTTACAAATCTCTAGAATCGCCACTGTAAAGCAGAGAGGGTTAAAGCGGAGCGAGAGGCGCAAACATTCGAACATTTTCAAGTTCTGTTTTCGCAAAGGGGAGGGGGGCGAAATCCCCCTTTAAGCAGACCAAGAAAGTGACGTTACATTCGAACTTGACTGCTTGCCAATCCGACAGAGATCGATATCCCACTAGGACAACTTTGCGACACGCCTCTTTAAGCAGGAACTGTTCAAATTTTGCTTCCATAGAGATGCATTATGTTGCTCTATCTTGTCAGTAATCTTTGGTTAAAGTGCTTCACAGAGAAGGGTGGAACCTTACTAACCACAAGGCAGCCATTATGCGTCACAACGCTCACCACACACCACAGCAGCTGGAGGTGGAGGGTGAGGGGGTGAATGAGCCAGTGATTATGGAGCCAGATTGAATGAGCCAGGTCTTTTTATCTATCTATCTATCTATCTATCTATCTATCTGTCTATGAGCAAGGTGCCTAGTCTTTCTTTTTCCCCCCTTTCCTTTCTCCCTCCATCCCTCCATCCCTCTCTCCCTTCCTCTCCTCACCTCTCCTTGTCTTCCCAGCTCCAGCTCCACCAGTGCCACGGCGTTGCCCGCCGCCGCCTCTCCTCCTCCTCCTCCTCCTCCGTCGCCGCCCCGGCTGCTGGCCGCCTGCACGTCCACCCTCCAGCTGAGGCCGCGCAGGCCGGGCTCCCAGCGGCTCTGGGCCACCAGGCTGTCGCGCACGCGCGCCCTGTGGCCCTTCCAGAAGCGGGAGAGGGCGGCCGCCTGCTCGCCGCTCAGTCCGCCCGAGCCGCCCTGCTTGCGGGTCTGGGCCGTCAGGAAGGCCTCCAGCTGAGCCTGGTCCATGTCAGCCGAGGCGATGGACTGAGGAAAGAGGAGGAGAAGAGGGGAGGAGGTGGAGAGGAAGAGGGGAGGAAGCGGAGGTGGAGGATGGGAGGGAGGAGAGAGGGATAGAAACAGAGGTTAGTACAAGCAGGCCTCGGTTACAGTGCAGTGCAGCCACAGGCTTGTCTCAATGAAACTCTTCACTGAATAAGTCATCCCGAAAGATCCTACAGCAAACTGGAGTAAAGGGCGAAAAACATTAGTATGGATAACGATGACTTCAAAACAATCAATGTCTTTAACTGTATTCTGTGAGTGGTTGCGTGGACAATACTGCCCTCTTATGCTTGTAGTCAGTATACCCAACTCAAACACACAAGCTCATGATACAGCTCTAGCCTAACTTATATTTGCCGGACTTTAAAAGTGAAAAAGTCCCACGACAGCCTCTGTAGGTAACCTGCCGTTCAAACTATCCGCGACAGTCTTTCGCAGCATCGTAAAGTGGCGTGTTAACACTGGCGCAGAAGTGTATCGAAAACATTTCAGCAATGCATCCGAGCGAGGGAAAAAGACATGCAACAGGCGACTTTCAAGTTATCCCTGTACGACAACAGACTGTCTGACTGTAACAGCCTGGTTGGTGGCGCACATTCATAAAACTAATGCTAACTTTTAGCGTCTCCAAACCAAGGGGAAGTGTTCAATCTACAGCTTGCCAAATCACCTTTACAAGGCCTTTCATTTTTTCGTGCAATGCATGGAATTCCTCTTGAGACAGGTCAGGATAAAGTTCATTTTTCAGCAGGTCCTCGGTTATCTCCAATTTATTGTAATAAACCTTTTGTGCGATGCCATTTAATAACCCATTTAGAGACTTCAATGTATCTGCGTCCGCCATGTTTTAATGTTGACTATGAAGTCACGTTACCTTGATCATGTGAGTTACTGATACGTATCAAAATAAGAGTCGTGGACTTGCAGGGAAAGTGAAAACCAGCGCCTCAAGTGGTTGCGTTCCCACCGAGGAGCAGCCCCAATGATAAGTCCATACAGTAGATATTCTTCATTTTCATAAGATAACATCATATTTGGGAAAAACAAAAAAGTTTGCTGATACCTTAGGATTGGAGATACCTGTGTTGTTCAATTTTTCCATGATCAAAGAGGACACTAACCATAGCAAAAACTTGGGCAATGGGCTTGCTACACACACAAGATATTTAAGGCGTCCCAACTGTACATGTCCCAAATGTACACTGTGCCCTACTCATGAAGCTTTGCACACGCGCATTTCTGCAAAAATAGATAGGCTATACCTAATAAGTGCCCAAAAAGTGTTACAATATAACCACAGAATGGAGGAACTTGCCTTTGGTTACACACAGTAAATATGCTATAATCTTTTAAAAACTTGTTTTCCACCTCATCCGTATTAGCTATCTGCCTTTTGTAGGATTAGGGATTCATTTTTTAATTATATTTTTCTTATATAGGCTATATATGGGCTTTTATGCCTTTAATCAGATGCAGAGAGACGAGAGTGGGAGAGAGAGTGGGGGCAGGATCCGGTAAGGACCACTGGGCGGGAATTGAACCCATGTCGCCGGCGTGCAGTACAGATGCCCCAGCCGGTCGTGCCACGACTGTGGCCTTACAGTAATTACATTTTTTCAATATGAAAATAAGACAAACAGCTCCTGATTATCATGTACTCTGTGAGCCTGAAAAAGACTGTTCCGAGAGAGTTTACTACTTGCTAGTGGTGTCACAGCAGGTCTCAGAAACAAGGGCTGAGAAGCAAAGGGGCGTAAGTGACATTTCACCAACTTTACAGGAGACAAATCGAACTGCTTCTATATGTTATTAAAATGTGTCTCCATCTCCTACTCCATCCCCTACCTTTGTGTTTATAAATGAGTGTGTGCATGTATGCTTGCTTGTTTTTGTGTTTATGTGTGCTTCTGTGTGTGGGGGTTCACGTGAGTGTGTGTGTGTGTGTGTGGGGGGGGGGGGTGATTGGGTGTGTAGGTGTTATATATGTGTGTGTCCATGTGCCTACTTGCCTGCGTGTCGTGTGTGTGCATGTGTCTGTGTGTGTGAGTGCGTGTGTGTTTGTGTATGCGTGCATGTGCGTGCGCGTGCCTGTGCGTGATTGTGTACTGTGTGTGTGTGTGTGTGTGTGTGTGTGTGTCTTTATGTGTGTGTGTGTGTGTGTGTGTGTGTGTGTGTGTGTCTTTATGTGTGTGTGTGTGTGTGTGTGTGTGTTTATCTGTGTGCGTTTAAGTGTGTGTGTGTGTGTGTGTGTGTGTGTGTGTGTGTGTGTGTGTTTGTGTCTGTGTGTCTGTGTGTGTGTGTGTGTGTTTGTGTGTGTGTGTGTGTGTGTGTGTGTGTGTGTGTGTGTGTGATACTGTATATGGCCATTGCCACAAAAGGAATTTCATAAAACTTGGCATGTATTCAGACAGTGCCATAAACCCACACTTCAAATTTCCTGCAGTTTTGCACCTGTCATCCGAAAATACCTGCGATTACGATTACACCCCTTTATTTTCCCCTTAACGTTTTTGACTAGGTGGCACTATACCTCAAATGAGTGGATATTGGATGTGTTGACATGGCTCGAGATCAACATTCCAAGATAATTTGGTCATCTTAGGCCCTACGGTTTTCGAAACTGGCCTGCGCAGATTCTTGACCTCAACCCAATAGAACACCTTTGGGATAAATTCGAGCGGAGACTGAGAGCCAGACTCCTCGTCCGACATCAGAGTGTGACCTCACAAATGCGCTTCTGAAAGAATGGTCAAAATTTCCCATGAACACACTCCTAAACCTTGTGGAAAGCCTTCCCAGAAGAGTTGAAGCAGTTATAGCTGCACAGGGTGGACCAATGTCATAACCCTAGAATGGGATGTGACTGTGAGTCAAGGCAGGTGAGCAAATACTTTTGGCAATATCGTGTAGTTCTTATCAAAGATCTTAACAAAGTTTGAGCTTGAATATCGTGTAGATCTTATCAAAGATCTTAACAAAGTTTGAGCTTGATATCTCACTGGGAAAAAAGTGAGGTGACACAATCTCCCAATCAGTTTTGATTTCCTGAGATGGCAAGGTGTGAGTTCTAAACCCTGGAATAACTTTCATTGACGTAGGCTGTTTTGTTACAGTAATATAGATTAGAGATCAAAGGAAAAGAAGCCTCTATTCAGGAAGTTATGACATTTGGAACAAATTGTTCACCCAGAGCCAAATAGAGGCTCTGGTTTAATCCACTCTGTGCCAATGTTGATTGAAGAATCTAATTGATGATTAATCCAAAGGAGATATACATGAGTGGCCTACACTCACATAGGCCTACTCAATTTCGCCCACAGGCTCAAAACAACCAAGTAAACACTTCCTGTGCAAGACTACAGCTACTTCACTGAATACAACAGCCTGTGAAGGGTCAAAAAGATATTGATAATTATTTTTGTCCTGAGGTGGTCAGTTGTATTGGTAGAGAGGCCATTGTGGGCATTTGTGTGAGTTACTGTTCACCGGGGTTGTGCTTCTGCCCCTTGGACCCTGTTATTGCCTGCGGTGGCGGGTTTAGCGTTTTACACTGGGTCATAAAAAACAGAGGATGGACCATGGAAACTGTGAAAGCCACCGTATTGATTTGCCAGCTTCATCACTTTGGTCAGGAGGCAGAAACGATACCTAAGTCTGGGGTGAGCTCAGGGCAGGAACAGGCGGCATTAGGCACAGAATCGACATCAGGTGTGGATTGTAAGGTCTTGTGGATCAAAATACCAGCCACTTGAGATGGGTCCTCGTGTTTTTAAGATCTTTCTCTTCGTGGGGGTTGTGCTGCCATACGGATCGTTGTGTCTTCCAATCAGTATGTGCCTATTTTCTTGGCTAAGGCCTGTTTGTTTTGTGTTATATACTCCTTTATCTTCATTATACAGTATTAATGTGCAATGCAACGTGTAGTCTTCCTGGTCAGTGTTTCTGTTGTAAACAAGTAAATGATAACCTGATTTCCTTTGATATTTTAAGATCATTTTTATTATTATTACGATGTTTTACAGCTGAAAAATAACAAAACAATAAAATGGCCAAAAAATTAAGATCCAGGCACCCTGGATTGTCAGTATTTGATAACATGCCCTTTGGCAAGTATCACTGGCTTGTAAACATGTAGCCAACATTATAGAAAATGCTTCATCTTTAACTTCATGCCAGTTTATGTCACTATATGCTCACACTATTGCCAGTAATATAACTTTTGACCACGGCCGGGTGCCAAACATTTGCATGCCTCTCCAATGTAAGTGAAGTGACTCTGATGAGATGTGTGGTGTGCTGTTTAGTATGTTGACTGACTTGTGTTCTGTGAAAATTATATAACAGACTCTTTCTGACGGGAAGTAAACATGGAAAGTCGTTGTTTCCATTGCATTGATGGCTGGTGTTACCCAAGTTCCCTTTATTATGATGTTTTTAGGTAAAAGTCTACTTAGCGATACACTGAATTGGACATATAATTGGACACACCCTGCAAATACTAAACCTTCATGACGTGACCAAGTACATTGAAAGATCATATGATACTGTACATTTGTCCTCTTGGAAATGTATTAGTGTATACAAAGTTAAGGGGGGTTTTAAGTCATGCGAATGCCTCTTAGCTGTTCTGAAATCAGTGTAACCTATGGCCCCTCGGGGCTTATTGCAAATGAGCTGGGAAATAACTATTCCTCTCTCCTCACCCATCATCTCCTCAGCTACCACTGTGAACTGTGGTGTTGGATCCAATGCTCTGCTGGGGGACATAGACGAAGACTATATAGGTGATGCTGGCTGCGCTTTTTGTTGTTGTTGACTTGATTATGTTATTAGGAAAGCTGAAAACATTGTTGTTTTACTCTAAATGTATATGTCTATTGTTATTATATTACATAATGTTCACTGTTATTGTTAAGTGCTCTCCTAATGTTACTGGCTTTGGATTAAAACTGCTGCTAAATATCATACATATAAACATTATATTTTAATGTTTAAATGTATGTCCGCAATGTGTGCGAAATGCGATTTTGCCATTGAAAGACAAAACACCTCAGTCGCATCATACTGACTAGCGTGTGCATACCTGTGATCCAGGTGTGGTGGAGAACTTGGAGGGCATTCCTCCAGGTGAGAGCCTGGCGCTGGTGGATCATCTGTTTCCCACTGGAGTCACGTTTCTGCAGCTGGAGCACACCCCCGGGAGCCCGACCGCCGTGATCAGAACAAGCAAGCCGCTGGATGCGGACGTTCTTGAGGTAAGTCAACCTGCTTGGCTCGGGTAAGGGTAACACGTATGATGAAGAAGAAGAAGAAGAAGAAGAAGAAGAAGAAGAAGAAGAAGAAGATGATTGATGATTGATGATTGATGATTGATGATGATGATGATCACGAGTTTGATAGCAGTTGAAGTAGTTGTACACTGTGTAGGAAGGACTTAAGCTGCCTGAAATTGGATTTTGCCCGGCAGCTCAGGCTGGAAACCAGCATATCTATCTCCTCTGTTCCCTGCCAGAACCTGTGGCTCCAATCAGAATAGCTTATCCAAAAGGCGCGCCGGATCATTGGTCTGATTGGTTGAAGGACTATCCAAGCGTACGGAGTCATTTGAACGATGCCCATTGATCAGGCCTCTTGTGCAGTAAAAACAAAGCGCAGCCTCCCCATACTAATGTTCAATCTTAAAAGATTGAGCTTAGTATGGTGATAGCCAGACTAGGAAGGACTTGATTTTAGTAAACTTTAATAATGTTGTGTAAAAATCGATCTTTCAGACACACAAACAGACACAAACAGACACATTATTTTTCTTTCCTTTTCTTTTCTGCAGGGTGGTGGACTCTTAGCCTATGCTGTAACATGCGGGGCAGGGGTGAGTTCAGACTGATACTGCAGAAATGTAATTTTCCTTTTTGAAAGAAGTAATTAAATATAACAAAAAATGCACAATGTACATTCCCTTCCCCCACAGAAGGAGAACACTCGTGAACTAAATGTCAGAGACAAGAATGACAATCCACCAATCTTTGATTCACCAGCGTACACTGTTACAATCTCTGAGGTGAAGTCACAAAGAAAATTATTACAGTACATGACCAGGTTTAATGTCATTTCATCAGGCAACCAAATACACAAACTAGCAAACATCATGACCAGTAAAGTCTATTGTGATTTTCCCCATAGTCATTGAATATACGTGGATTCCATTACTATCCATTACTATATACAGTATTACCATTGCTAGTCCCCTCCATAAGTATTTGAACACATGCTAAAGTTCACATCCTCAATTTTCTTTGTGAATGAATAATCTATTGTAAATAAAACATTAATTAATTTACGATACATTATTCATTCACAAAGAAAATTAATGTTCTTAAAGGTTGGATATTTCCAATTTTTTTTTCATTTAAGGCATTAAGATCAATTTCCAAAAGATGATTTTATATTCCTCTTTATAGTCAACTCTAGCATGTGTTCCAATACTTATGGAGGGGACTGTATATACAGTATATATACTGTATGTGTGTGTGTGTGTGTGTGCGCGCGTGCGTAGCCTATGTATATAATGCTCTATCTTCTCTCCAATGAAAGACACTGGGTGTTAACTCCTTAGTGCTGAGGGTGAAGGCAGTGGATGCTGATGCCACTCCTGCCAACAACCGAGTGACTTACTCCATCCAGGTAAGCCCAGCTGAACATCGTTAGGCTGTCTTAAAAGGAGAACGGTTACGGAAGCTGAGTGTTTAAATTTTCAATAAGAAGTATAAGTATACTCTTTTTGATTCTGTGAGGGAAATTCGGTCTCTGCATTTATCCCAATCCGTGAATTAGTGAAAGTGAACACACAGGAGCACACAGTGAACACACAGTGAGGTGAATCACACACTAACCCGGAGCAGTGAGCTGCCTGCTCAACAGTGGCACTCAGGGAGCAGTGAGGGGTTAGGTGCCTTGCTCAAGGGCACTTGGGCGTGGGAGAGCAGAGTAGCACTCAACCACTCCCCCTGCCCACATTTTTCCTTCGGTCGGCGATCGAACCGGCAACCCTTCGGCTACAAACTCGAAACCCTAACCAGTAGGCCACAGCTGGCCCCAAGAATATGATGAATATGAATATGCGATCAGACGAAATGTGTTTTGCCACTAATAAAAATGCTATTCTATATTTCCATAAAAACACAAATGGCGTAGGACACTTTTTTTCAACTCAAGGCGCTCAGGGGGCCATAAGCAACACATAACACATACACTACCAATACAAAGCAAAATACGACAAAGACAGTGTTGAACATCAAGTCTACAGATTGTTAGTGTGTTTTTGCTGAATTCCAGGCTCCAGCGCAGAGTGTCTTTGAGTTGAGGGCCGACGGGCAGATTCTGTTGAAGGAACGCCTGAACTACAACAAGAACAATCGCTACACATTCACAGTGGAAGCACAGGTGAGTACAGTACAGTAGCTGCAGCATTAGTAATGGATTGGGGTGCGTACCCTAGTGAGTGTGTCTGTGTGTGTGTGTGTGTGTGTGTGTTTTCAGATGCATTATCCATATGTGTATGGGTGTATGTATGTATGCCTCCATGATTCAGTGAGAGTGAGTGCGTGTGTGTGTGTGTGTGTGTGTGTGTGTGTATGTGTGTGTGTTTATATGAACCTGCATGCATGCTGCCTATAACCACTCTACCACTCAATCCGCCTGCACTGTGTCCATCAGGACCCTCATGGCCTCTCAGACAATGCGACTGTGACGGTTGACGTGACAGACTTTGACAACATGAACCCTTATTTTAATCACAGTCTCTATGAGGCCGCCATAGCAGAGACTCAGGCAAGTGTCCACTGTTTTACATACATGCATACATTACATACTGTATATACATACATAAATAAATACATACATATACATACATGCATTCATACATACATACATACATACTACATACATACAGTACTTGCTTTGACTTGGTCATGGAGCCTGAAACCACATAGTGGGGGTCAGAAAGAAACATTTAATGTTTTGAAACAATATTCTAACAAAATCTATGCGTAAATTGTTGCCCTCTTGTCCACCTCAGGTGGGGCCTCTTCCCTCAGTCCAGCCAGCAGCCATAAAAGCTCAAGATGCCGACACGGGCATCAACCAGGCCGTCACCTACAGCATCACAGCAGGTAGAGTAACAGAGGGTTAGGGGGATGGGGTCCATTACAGTTACATCCATTCTCTCTTTCTTTCTCTATGTCTCTCTCTCTCTCTCTCTCTCTCACTCCCTCTCTTACACACACATGTACAACATGACGTAGTCCACATTAGGTCCAAAGACCTCCGCAAGTCTTGAACTTTCTCCTCTTCATTAATACATTCACTATAAACACACACACACACACACACACACACACACACACACACACACACACACACACACACAGACACACAGACACACACACACACACACACACACACACACACAGGCATTTTGCCATTGCCATAAACTATTAATCAATCTAGTTGATTACATAAGGGACAGTTCAAGGACACCACTATTGCTTCGAAGTTTGTCTTTGAAAAAAACATGAACTGCCACATTCTTTTGTTTTACTTGTGTTCATTCTATAAAAGAAGTAAAAAAAAGGTCTTTGGTTACAGTAAATACATTGTTTCACTTTTCTGGATCCTGATCTCCTCAGTGACCCCAAGCAAGTACCAGAATAACTTTGCCATTGCCGCGGCTACTGGAGTCATAAGTGTGACAACCCCACTGGATCGAGAGGAAGTATCAACCATCAATGTTCAAATAAAGGTAAGATGAAGACATAAATAAGAGTTTATTACTCACTTGACAGTTTATACTTAAACCCAGCAGCAGTGTTTCACAACTCTTTTCTTAAAGATATTTTTGGTTTGATGAGTCGAAAGATTTTAAAATGTTTTGGAAAGTCACCATTTAGTTAGGCTATCTCATATTAATTTCATTGCTCTTCTGCTGATTTGTTTTGACTAGTAGCCTATGTTTTTACCCATCTGCCTCTTCTCTGTGGTCTGTTCACATACCAGGCAGCACAGCAGGATGACAGCACTAAAACTGCCAACGCCATGGTTGTGGTTAACATTGAGGACGTCAACGACAACGCCCCGCAATTTGATAAGGCCGATTACTCCGTGGCCATTCCGGAAAATTCTCTAGGGGACTCCTTTGTGCTGCAGGCCAAAGTCACAGATGAAGACCTGGTAATGTGTTTTTGATCGTTCATCTTAAGACTGATTTAAGCCTCAGTTATTCCACATGTACAACATGCCATACAAACATGTGAGGACTCCAGACTTAATCTTGCATTTTACAGGGAGGGTTTGTTGGAACGATCCGGCTCATTCCAGACTCTGTGCCTTTTACTGTGAGCCAAGATGGCACCATCACGGTGAACACCTCAGCTGATCTGGATAGGGAGACTTCCACCAGTATCCAGTTTCAGGTCAGCATTGTGGAAGACTTAATAATTACAACTGGCTGAGTAATACATACAAATCATTTTGAGCATTATTTCAGAAAAAATATACAAGCCTATTAAATTGACCACTACATTTTCATAAAATGTGTTATAGTGTCACCTCATACTGTAGGTTGTCAAGTATCAGACAACAGACATTAAACGGGTAGTTCGTAATTTTGGATATAGGACCTCATTTCCAAGTTAGCCAGTGTGATATTTATCGTTGAAGACCGTTTCAGCACATTTCATCAGTCCTTCTAGTTGCAGAGTTCTCTGGTGCTAGGCTTGCGCAAGTCAACAGTATGTGCCACTAAAACCAGTCTTACCCACCTGGGACACAGTAGCCTGGGAACCAAATATTCATTTTCTCATATTTGAGGCATGGTTTACGAATGGCCAGAGATGTTAAAGTCCTTAAGTCTGCGGAAATCACGCATAATTAACCAATTTTTGCTATTATTTAAATTCACCTGGGTGGAACTGCATATCATCTTTTACATCCAAATCATCCATTTAATAACATTTTTCATTCCTGTGTGATCTTAAAGGTTGAAGCAAGAGAGGACGCTCCTCCCCATCTTGCAGTGACTGCAAATGTGCAAATCAACCTTTTGGACGTGAATGATAACAGTCCCCAGTTCGGTGACGCCAAGTATGAGGGAAAAGTCTTTGCCAATCAGACTGTTGGAATGCTGGTTGTCAAGGTAGCATGTTGTTTGTTTCGCAACTTTCATATGATCACACCTGTGTGATTCAGCTTTCCGCTCTGTGAATTTATGGCCAATATCCGGAGTGTGTCCCATGACTCACAAGGTCATCGTAATAATTGACTAGATGTTTAGTGGTTGTGCATAGATATATAACTAAGGTGATGTGTGGAGCTTGTTAAGTTTCTATCTACCTACCCAGACAAGCCAATCCATCCATCTATTCACCCATCCACCCATCCATCCATCCATCCATCCATTCACCCATTCATCCATCCATTCATTCATTCATTTACCCATACATCCATCTACCCATCTAGCCATCCATCCCATAATTCATCCATCCATCCATCCCTCCACCAACCATCCATCAATCATTTTTGTTCTGGTGTGTGCTTAACTGTGTTGACATTGACTCCTCATGTCTGTTCACAGGTTGAGGCTTCAGACCCAGATGAGGGTGTGAATGGACTGGTGACTTACTCTATTGCCGGTGGCAACCAAGATGGCTACTTTGCTGTCGGTGAAGAGACTGGGCAGATCACCCTGGTGAAGGTCATCCCACTGGAAGAGAACAAAATCTTCCAGTTCTCCCTGTATGTGGTCGCCAACGATGGTACGCCAAAGACATAATGAAGCCTTCTGAAGGTGGAACTTATATCTGTAAAGTGAGCTGCAATCATGATTTGAGCTCAGGGAGGTGGCTATTCATCTCAATTGAAGACTTGCAATGACAGTGAACTTCTCAAAAACATGATTAGAAATAGTTTGGATATTTTGTTTGTCTACACTGGGCAAACAGAAACTGTGTTTCCTATTTTCTTTCCCATAACAAAAAAGATCAAGCCTTTAAAGTAGCTTTGTTAGATATTCTGACTGCAATCCTCCAATCCTCCAGGTGGTGCCATTTCCCGGGCATCCTCAGTGATGGTGGACATCCTGGCCCAGGATGACAGGCTCCAGTTTCTCCAGAAAACCTATCGTGCCAGCTTGGAGGAAGAGATGGATGGTATTGTGGAGGTCGTTCAAGTAAGTTACAAACCAATTTTATTGTTTTAAAGTTCATGCTTGTCTACTACTGCCCTAAATTTTGCCTCAGATAGGGGACCAATCACAGAACAGTGGGGAACGCAAGATGATAATGAGCTATGCACAGAGGCATTTGATAGACATCTGTGGCACCCAATGAACCCAATGACCAGAGGGGATGACACTATAGATTCTAGATCAAAACTGATTGTGGTAAACGGTAGTAGCAACAATTGTAAAAATCAAAAATTTCAGTTGGAAAAATGCAGACATTTAATTAAAGTAAGACTCACATAGATTGTTCCCTGACTTCCTGTTTTTTGTCAGATGGTAAAGTTTAGGCAAACTAACTAACTAACTAACACCTTGATCAATGTGACTGGTTTGGTTGAACCAATTATTTCAAAGTTAATGCTATATCTACGCTGTCACCATGCTATCTTGTCAACAATTCCTAATCACTGGTGACCACTCGTGAATGAGTTTGGCTTACCAGGCTAGGACGTTTCTCCCTCTATTGCAAGGGTAATCCACTTCTTGTATGAGGTCAAAATCCCCCATCCTGATCTACTGTCCTCCATTATTACTGAAATAAATATATCCATTTTCAAGACTGAGGGTGTTATCACCTTTTTCGTTCACAGGTAAGATTCCACTCAGATGGTCCAGTGCCACAGGTGGTAACTGAAGGTGACAAGTTCTCCATAGACGCCAATGGTGTGCTGTCTACTAAGGTGAAGCTAGACTATGAGACCAAAGTGAACTATACTGTTCGTCTGTCTCTGTCCGATGGCACTGACCGTGACGAGGCGGTGGTGGAGGTCGAGGTACAGGACGTTAATGACAACAGCCCCGTGTTTGCGACCAGCTCAATCACCCTAGATGTTAACGAGGACGCTGAGGTAGGGAAGAACATCACCACGGTGACAGCCTCAGATGCTGATGCGGGGTACAATGGCGAGGTTCGCTACATCTTGCAAGGTGGTGCAGGGAGGTTCAGCATCAACGCCGAGTCAGGCGTCATCTCTCTTGCCGAGCTCCTCGACAGGGAGCAACAGGACGAGTTCCGCCTCGAGGTCGTCGCCGTAGACCAAGGTCGGCCCTCTCGCTCGGCAACAGCCACCTTGGTCATCCAGGTGCTGGACGCCAATGACAACGAGCCGGTCTTCTCCTCAGCGCAATACTACCTCACGGCCTCGGAGCTGGACGAGCCTGGCACTTTGCTGGGCACCCTGACGGCGATGGACAAGGACATGGGCACGAACGCCGAGTTCACATACAGCATCGCCAAACTGGAGCCGTCGGCAGAGCCGCCTCCATTCACACTGGACCCCGTCACTGGAGCGCTGGCGTTGGCCCGGAAACTGGACTACGGTGACGGCACGCGCTACATCCTCACGGTGGAGGCGACAGACAAGGGTACCCCGGCCCTGACGGGGAACGCCACGGTGACGGTGCAGGTGGAGGACGCAAATAACAACCCGCCTGAGTTTAGCCACGAACGCTACGACGTGGCCGTGCCTGAAAACCTGGCTGGAGGAGCCGTCCTGGTGATCCTGGAGGTCACAGACAAGGATAAGGTGAGGAGAGGTCATGGGGAGAGAAGGAGGGAAGGAGGGAGGGAGAGAGAGAGAGAGAGAGAGAGAGAGAGAGAGAGAGAGAGAGAGAGAGAGAGAGAGAGAGAGAGAGAGAGAGAGAGAGGGAGAGGGGGAGGGAGAGAGAGAGGGAGGGAGAGAGAGAGAGATAAAAAGAAGTGAAAGAAGATGGTTGGGTTGAGTATGGACAAGTAAGGGGGACAGAGGACTGGAAATTGGGCAACAAGCAATTGAAACAGGTCAACTTGATTCATATAATTTGAAATGTACAATTGCGAATGCTGAATTTGCAACAAAAATGTGAAATGGCACTTTGTTTCAATGAATTTGAATTACAATTTGTGTGTGTGTGTGTTTCTACAGGGTGGCTTCTCTAATGGATATTTTGCCATGACCAGCAATATCTTCAACATCAACAAAATGGGCGCCATCTCCCTTAACAGTGATGCCACTCTGGACAGAGAGAAGCAGGACAGCTACATTCTACAGGTACGAGGCTCCAGAACTCATTAGGCCAGGCTAGTCAACATGAGGCTACACATTGGATTCAATGTGCATTGCATTGAATTGAATTGAATTGAATTGAATTGAATTGAATTGAATTGAACTGAACTGAACTGCATTGAGAAAACATGACATACACCTAGGTAACGGCAGTGGACCAGCTGGTGGGCGGTCTGAACACGACGACCCAGGTGAACATCACCGTCACGGACGTGAATGATAACAGTCCCCAGTTCGGTGATGCCAAGTACGAGGGAAAAGTCTTTGGCAATCAGACTACAGGAATGCTGGTTGTCAAGGTGAGATTTTGTTTGTGTTGCAACTGTGATGTGGTCACACCTGTGTGATTCAGCTGTCCACACTGTGAATTTATGGCCAAGTATGACCAATGACTCTCTCAAGGTCATCATGATACAGTAACTGACTAGATGTTTAGTTGTGGTATATTATGTATCTAAGGTGATGTGTAGAACTTGTTAAGCTGTTGCAAAGATGAATGTCTATCTACCTATCCAGCCAACCCCATCCATCCATCCATCTATCCATCCATTCATCCATTCATCCATCTATCCATCCATTCACCCATCCCCTCATCCAGCCATTCACCTAACCACCCATCAATCATTTCTGTTCTGGTGTGTGCGGAACTGTGTTGACATTGACTCCTCATGTCTGTTCACAGGTTGAGGCTTCAGACCCAGATGAGGGTGTGAATGGACTGGTGACTTACTCTATTGCCGGTGGCAACCAAGAGGGCTACTTTACTGTCGGTGAAGAGACAGGGGAGATCACCCTGGTGAAGTTCATCCCACTGGAGCCGAACACACTCCTCCAGTTCTCCCTGTATGTGACCGCCAACGACGGTAAGCCAAAGACAAAATGAAGCCTTCTGATGGTGTAGTGAAGACGACATAATATTTAGACTACAGATTTCTACAGGCTTTTTGAGTTTGACTTGAAAACAGTGTACACCATGGATAATGCATTATGCCTTCAATGATGATAAGATAACTTAAAGTTCAAGCAAAGTTCATAATCAAATTGTATTTTTTATATATTTTTTTACATTAACCTCCTGAGACCCGGGGAAAAAAAAGTTTTAATTTTGAGGTTTTTTTTAGATGATTTAAGTATTTTGGTCTAAAGAAACATGCTGCAGCAAAAAAAATCCAAAAATGCTCTTAGTTGCTGAGTTATCAGATGTCCTCTGCAGAGGACTCCGGGACTATCCGAATGTCCTAACCCTATGGGAATTATTAATGTGTAGTAATAGTATTGCATTAAAGTCAATGGAGTGTTAGGGTATGTGAGATATTACAGGCAAATAGGGGGCCAAGAAAGGCTTTGCTCCCCCTCAAGTGTTTTTAGCATAGCTTTCAGAGATGGCTACTATAATGAAGTGTTGCCATAATGGCTGAATAAGCATTCAGACAGCCATAATAATGAGCCTGGCTCATCAGTGTTGCAGCAAGTCTGCATACATGGCACACTGTAGAGCTAGGTTTTAGGTTTGGAGGGGTTACTACACTCTCCCTTTAATGAACATGTGTTGAAGAAGTGCAATGGCTTGCTGTGAGGGCATCAGAGAGTATACACCATGATAGGGACTCTCATTATTTGACCTCTGACCCCTGTGCCAAAGACCCAAGAGATGAATGAAATGTTAGTGTTCAGGGCATCCTAGGATGGCAGAGGTACACTAAAGGGATGCTTGATGGATAAATTGTAAATGTGAAAGCACTTTTAGGAGTGGCAAATAATCATTTACAGGTAAATGGAGTAATCAGTTGCCCAAAATACACCTTTTTACAAATTGGGCAATGTACATTGAGGCAAATTCACCTACAATGTACTTATTTCTTAATAAACCTTAAAGCTCTAGCTTACAGACTGCTTCTGGGGCTGTATTGTACCTTAAGGGATCCCCTTTTATCCTGTATCTCCTTTTATTTATTAGAAATAAGTAGAAAAGACCTTGTTGTCTCACTCAACCCTCTGCCTTCTAAAACTTAGAAATTGGTTAAAAAGCAGGGGGTACTATGTCCCGATGTCCACTACAGGGGACATTGAACAAAAGTTATGTTTTGACGGTGTTAAAATTGCTGGATCTTTCTGAAATCTCTCTGAATGCAAGTTGAGACTGTCCTTTTTATGACACAAATTGACTGTGTGCAATAAAACACACAATAATGACCAAAAATGGTCAATTAACTCTGTTGCTGCCATGCAATGAAAAAAACTCAATAGCCGCCATTTTGAAAATAAAATTTGTGAATTTTTTTCTGTTAACCCAACCCACATAATTGTGGTATCACCAGAAAGCCCAGGATGTCCTCTTGAGAGTACAAAAGGATTGAAATAGTTGGCATGAACGGTATTTCATTCATAAGACTTAGACTGATGTCCCCTACAGAGGACAAAAATTAATGGCCGGGTCTCAGGAGGTTAAATAACATTGTAAAACATTTCATATGAATTGAGAACACATTCACTGTGCCTGATAATAGGAGCAGTGCAGGATTAGTGGCAAATGTCCAGCTAAGAGGACACATTTACAAAAATGTTGGAACTTCACTCAGGATTTGAGGTTGTGAAGGTGGCCATTCATATCATAGTGATCTTCTCAGAACATAATATGATATTTTATTTATCAACACTGGATAAATAGGATCAGTGTTTCCTATTTTTCTTTCCTATAGCAAAAAAAGAGAGACTTCATTACCGAGTAGGAAATTATATGAATTACCGGTATAAGGCAAGGTTAAACACTCTGACTGCAACCCTCCAATCCTTTAGGTGGCGCCAATTCCCGAGCATCCTCAGTGATGGTCGACATCCAAGCCCAGGACGATGGGCTCAAGTTTCTCCAGAAAACCTATCACGCCAGCGTGGAGGAAGAGATGGATGGTAATGTGGAGGTTGTTAAAGTAAGTATTTCCTGATTTATATACATAGCCTACAGCTCTGAAAAAATGAACAGACAACAGCACGTTTTTCTGATGCTTTGCTGAGTGACATTTGAATGAGTTGACATGATATTCACATTTAAATGTAATATGACCGTCGTCAACTCATCAAAAATGTGCAGTGTTCTCTTAATTTTTGCCAGAGCTGTATAGAATTCTTGAATTTCCCCTTGGGGATCAATAAAGTATCTATCTATCTATCTATCTAGAAAGGTGAAAAAAAAAATATTCTTTGAGTTTTGATGTGAATGCCAACGTCAAGGGTAAACCACTTCTTGTATGAGGTCAAATCCCCAATCCTGATCTACTGCCCTCCATTATTACTGAAATAAAAGACTGAGGGTGTTATCACCTTTTTTCGTTCACAGGTAAGATTCCAGTCTGATGGCCCAGTGCCACAGGTGGTAACTGAAGGTGACAAGTTCTCCATAGACGCCAATGGTGTGCTGTCTACTAAGGTCAAGCTAGACTATGAGACCAAAGTGAACTATACTGTCCGTCTGTCTCTGTCCGATGGCACTGACCATGATGAGGCGGTGGTGGAGGTCGAGGTACAGGACGTCAACGACAACAGCCCCGTGTTTGCGACCAGTTCAATCACCCTAGATGTTAACGAGGACGCTGAGGTAGGGAAGAACATCACCACGGTGACGGCCTCAGATGCTGATGCGGGGTACAATGGCGAGGTTCGCTATATCTTGCAAGGCGGCGCGGGGAGGTTCAGCATGAATGGCGAATCAGGCGTCATCTCTCTTGCCGAGCACCTCGATAGGGAGCAGCAGGACGAGTTCCGCCTCGAGGTCGTCGCCGTAGACCAGGGTCGGCCGTCTCGCTCGGCAACCGCCACCGTGGTCATCCAGGTGCTGGACGTCAATGACAACGAGCCGGTCTTCACCTCGGCGCAGTACTACCTCACGGCCTCGGAGCTGGACGAGCCTGGCACCCTGCTGGGCACCCTGACCGCGACGGACAAGGACATGGGCACGAACGCCGAGTTCACATACAGCATCGCCAAGCTGGAGCCGTCATCAGAATCCCCTCCATTCACACTGGACCCCGTCACTGGAGCGCTGGCGTTGGCCCGGAAACTGGACTACGGTGACGGCACGCGCTACATCCTCACGGTGGAGGCGACAGACAAGGGTACCCCGGCCCTGACGGGGAACGCCACGGTGACGGTGCAGGTGGAGGACGTGAACAACAGTCCGCCGGAGTTTAGCCGGGAGCGCTACGACGTGGCCGTGCCTGAAAACCTGGCTGGAGGAGCCGTCCTGGTGTCACTGGAGGTCACAGACAAGGATAAGGTGAGGAGAGGTTGGGAGGAGGGAAAGAGAGAAAGAGAAAGAAAGAGAGAGACAGGACCAAAAGATGTTTGGGATTTACACCAAGAACGACAACGATAACTATAACCATAACGATAAAAGCGTTGACCAACATTGAAAATGTCTCTCCTCGTGTTAATGAATGTGATGGCTAAAATGTGATGGGTTCCGATTGGCTGTTAGCTTTTTGTCGTTTTCAAAATCATTCTGAAAGCGTTCCCCGGTTTCGATCTTTATGTCGTTATCGTTATAATTTATGTGTGAACGTCAGTATTGATGTTAACGACAGCAATATTTGTTTATAGTTATCGTTGTTGTTGTGAATGACCCTTTAGATTATAGGCTTGATGGGGTGACAAAGGACTCAAAATTGGAGATAGATTTCAAAAAGTTTGAATGAAACATAATTACAATTATCTATGTGTGTGTGTGTGTGTGTGTGTGTCTGTGTGTGTGTGTGTGTGTGTGTGTGTGTGTGTGTGTGCGTGTGTTTCTACAGGGTGGCTTCTCTAATGGATATTTTGTCATGACCAGCGATATCTTCAGCATCAACAAAATGGGCGCCATTTCCCTTAACAGTGATGCCACTCTGGACAGAGAGAAGCAGGACAGCTACATTCTACGGGTACGATACCTTCATTAGATTCAATATTCATAATATGAATAATATTTAATTAGAATATTTCTTAATCATTTAGGATAAGAGATGTTCCAGATGACCCATAATCTGGGTGTGTCAACTGAGTGGATAGAATTTGAACTGAATTGAATTGAATTGAATTGAATTGAATTGAACTAAATTTAGTCAATCTTAACACAACCTACTGTACATCCAGGTCACGGCAGTGGATCAGCCAGTGGACGGCCTGAACGCGTCGACCCAGGTGAACATCACCGTCACGGACATCAACGACAACAACCCCGCGTTCCTGCCACTTCCTGTGCCCATCTCTGTTGCCGAGGGGAAGTACACAGCCGACGCCCCGGGAGACGTGTGCCGGATTCAGGCCGAGGACAAAGACGCCGGGGAGAACGGGCGCGTCAACATCTCCACGTCCTCCTACACAGACACCTTCACTTTCACTGAGGCAAGAATCCTCATGTGTGCTCTCTAGGGATTGTTAGCATGATCCTTTAAGACGCCAATATATGAAGATAAGAGTATAGCCTAGAGCAGGGTTTCCCAACCTTTTCTCCTTGAAGGCCTTTTTTCCACATGCCTGTGTCTAAGATAAGCCAGGGCCCCCTACCAAAACTCTTACCCGCATACACACACAATACATTGTTTTATTCAATAATCTGGGTTTGGGGATGAATTACCAATGCCTAGCCTAGCCCGACCTGAAGATTGCTCACGCAAGTTCAGAGGTCAGAGGTAGTAAATAGCTACATACATTTAAATGTGGATTAAAAATATATTTTAATTTGGATTTTACAGTTTTGATTATCCAACTGGGTTTGTTATTGGGATTTTATAGATTTACTGTAATGTGCACATATATAACAACCTCAGCCCAGGCAACATGGTGCGGAGTGGACCCCCTGCAATCTTTTTATTATTACCCAACTAAAGATAAGAGTAGCCTAGAGTAGACAAAGGAGAGGAGAACGATGTGGGGAAAAAAGGAACAGGTGAACCAGGCGTTCTCATGTAGAACGGTATAGCCTGAAAACCAAAGGGGAACCTTCATCGAGAAGACCAGGCAGGCAGACAAATGAGAGAGTGTAAGGTTAGTTTACAAGGATCAATAGAACAAGTATGGAGAACAAGTATGGCTTTTAAAGCGTTAAAAAAGCTTTAATTCATAGGCTTAATCATAACTGATCATTACAAAATTTTAATGATCTGTTATGATTAAGCCTATGAATTAAAGCTTTTTCTTACTTTTTTGGAAGAGTGCAGTGGTTAATTCATCTAGTATCAGTTTACAAGGATCTTTGGACAAATGCTACTTCTCCATCCCCATGTTCAGAACGAAAGGAAAATATGATATAAGCCTGAATGAGAATATAGTTCCAAGAATGTAAATGCTTAGCTCGCTGTCTCATTTTACGTTGGTGTTTATGTTGTAACTCTCCCTCTCTCCCACCTCTCTCTCTTCAGGACGGGACTCTGGTGGCTCGGGCTGATCTGGACAGAGAGACGAAGGACTCCTATGACCTGGTCATCATCGCCACTGACAACGGCAAACCCCAGAGACAGGTAGGGGACTGGCATTCAATGAGAATGGTACACTGAGAGGTATTTCCAAAACTGTGTGTGTGCGTGTGTGTGTGTGTGTGTGTGTGTGTGTGTGCGCGCTCGTGTTTGTAAATTCTATGGCAGGAAAAATTCAGATTCAGGTGCAAAGAGATGTATTTGTTCCAAGGGACCTATTTTGCTCTTGTTGACCGATTGACTTCCAAACTCTCGCAGACCATCACCAACATCAGAGTCTCAGTCACCGATGTGAACGACAACGCCCCGGTGTTCAGCATGGGCACATACAGTAAAAGTATCCTGTCCAGGGACAGCAAAGTGGGAGAGCTGGTGCTGACTGTGGCAGCAACAGATACGGATGCTGGCAACAACTCTGTCATCACATACAGGTGACCTGCTGTTATTCGTCATCTTGTGAACACCAGGTGTGGGACTGATGCTTGACAGTGATGTCACCATGTGCGGTTTCAGGCATACTGTATCACAAATTGTTTATTTGGAGTTTCTTGGATGAAAAATGCACAATACAATGATTGAAGACTACAATACAAGTTGAAAAGAAAAAATCTGATGTAGAAATCAAAATGACAAAATGACATTGTTACTATAACACCTACCTCAAACAGTGAGCATAAAGTGATTTGTACTGTATGTATCCAGACGTAACCTGAGGTGTATATTTCATGTCTATTTTCATCCAGTTTTGCGTCTGGTGCCTCGGAATACCTGAGCCTCAATAGTGAAACTGGTGACGTCACGTTGACCTCTGACCTCTCTAATGTAACAAAAGACACACTGCTGAACCTCACAGCCAAAGCTGAGGACCATGGGACTACCCCGCTCTCTTCTACAGGTAATACTTCACCAATACGGCATACTCACCTGCGCACACAGCAACATTATTATTGATGTATTTTGTGTGTTCTGCTTGTGCCCCCTCAGCCATCGTCCTCATCTACATCCGGACTGTGAGCCTGGAGGAGGGCCTGGTCTTTGCGAGCCCCACCTACAACTTCAGCGTTGCGGAGAACAAACCCAAAGGCAGTGAAGTGGGCCTCGTCATGGCCTCGTCCGGAAGCTCGCTCATCGACGTCAGCTACAATCTGAAGACACACACGGACCTGTTCTCCGTGGACACCTCCGGTTCCGTTCGTACTCTGGTGGAACTAGACAAGGAGGAAAAGGAGTTCTATGCCATCTCTGTGGAGGCCACTGACACCAGGGTTCCCCCTAACACCGCCCTGACTGTGGTAAGTCAAATTTAAAATAATGTAATATATTTAGAATTAAATTTGAATGAATCACTAACTACCACCATTATTACTTCTGATAATAATAACAACTCTGCTATGCCGTGCCCAACAGTACCCCTTCGTTTTTCTAAAATCACTGGAACCTACAGCCTCTTGGGACTTATTGCTTGAATGATAATAACGACAAGAAATAAAAATATATTGTTATCATAAATACTATTTTAAATTAACAGCAGGGCAGATACCCAATACATCATATTTTTTTTTCTGTAAAGTGTGTAATTGCTGTGAAAGATGATATGTATCCTATCCTATTCTATTATATCCTATCCTATCCTATTCTAACTAAGGCAGGAAGAGGATGGGTAACAGTAACATTGTTGCTGACTTTTTTAAAAAACAAATTACATTCTTTAAAGGTGCTCAGCCTGGTGTAACCCGTTTCTAGGTAATTATGCTAAGCTAGGCTAATAGTTTTAGACTGTGTTATTGCTCGCACAGAGAAGAAAAGGCTATGTATCATCTTATCCAACTTCAGTAGATAAATAAGATAATTGGCCGAATAGTTGGAGTGCACCTTTAATATAATCTCCTCTGCCCTGATAAGAGTATCCTCTCATGTAAAGTTTATACGTCCTCCCTCGCTCCTCGGGCCTCGATCCTCACTGATCTACATAAAGAATGATGGGGCGGCAACAACGATAGTCTATCCCTTGTGTTGTTGCCTGGAGTTGAAAGGATGACCTGTACGATAAGCACTCAGCTGGCTGCACATACACCTGGCCACCACAATCGAATCTTATAGCTGAACTATAATACCAGGCACCTACTGTCAGGTTAGGTTACGCGCCGACCTCTGTGATGTCAATGACCTAAGACTTCTATGTATACAGATAAACCCCGGACTGTCTAGAGGAAGGTGCTCAAGTCTTCCAGGAGAATAACCAGGCGTTTTAGTACATAAGAAGGCAGGGGAACATCAAGGCCCTGACAGTTAACTCACGCGTAAAACATTCGGTCTCAGTAAACAGCTGAAACTCAGGTCATTTATAAGAGGGGCTTAGTTTCAAGGCTTAAACTAAGACTCAGAAAGAATAGAAAAGAATCACAGAAGAGAGACGTTATCTTTACCATCCTGTTTGGGAAGTGGTAGCCTCTTCCCAAAACGGAATACAAGCTGAAAGAATCGGACGTTGGATTAAAATAGTTTTATAATTCAGCATTTTTAAATACAGCAAAAATGCGGCACAATACAGCTTGTTGGTTACAATATGTAGGAAAAAGATAATTCCATTTTGTGGTGAGAAGGAAAAACAAAAGAAATTAATCCAATAGACGTAGTAATTCCATTTTGTGTTGAAAAAGGAAAAACGAAAGAAATTAATCCAATCGTGTCGAAAAAAGCAAAGAGACAAAATGAATTCTCGTTCCGTGATCTCCCTTGTCCGGGTGTAAGGCCACGAGCAGCAGGTGGATGATGCGGAGTTCCGATGTTCACTGGAGCACTAAGTCCCGCATACTTGGTTTCGCGACGACGTACGGAGTTCACATAATAACTATCAGGAGCTACAGAGTAACACAACACGTAAGACGAGGAAAGAAGAAGAAGCAGCCCCGGACTTTGGTTGACCTGCTACTTTATAGTCCTGATTTTTCCGTGACCCCATGGTCCTCCCCTACACATTCCTGGGGCGGTGCCCTGTTCACAGAACTTGATGGAGACTAAACTTACTTCAGAACATTCTAGACAGTCAATGGCACACATCTCCGGGTTACAAAGCGGAGTTTTACATACAGTGTTGACGAGAACATTCTAATTGAGACAAAGATGCGTTCAATATCGGCATTTACAGATTTTAACACACAAACAGTTTACATTTGATAACAGCCATTACACATTAAGATGTAGCATGCATATTACATTCTATTGAGAGTACTTGGTTACATTCAACAGTGTATAGCCTACTTAAACATGTTGGTTGGTTACGTTCAAACATCGTAGGCTACACATGTTCATACGGAGTATGTTTGTTACATTCAGAATTATAAGTATTTCATTGCATTTGGTTACATTGTCGTGGTTTATGTAATCGGGTAAGAAAAGGCATGTCTTTATTGAAGGCACGTAAGTCGTTTAATAGTATTTTCATACATTTTTATTTTCACACATTATTCCCCAAAACCCCATATCTAACGTAACACTTCTTGTATGTTGTATTGGCACTTTCATAGCATAACATTTTGTTCAGTCATTCTGTCGTTTATTGGATAAGAATTTTATAGCGTCATTCTTTCAGTCTTCACAACTTTCAGTCTCACACGTTCCTCATCACCAAGCATTCATTTCAGTCTTTCGGAGCTATTTGTTCAAGTAGGCCTAATCACACACATTCTTCAACAGTTACGCACATTCCTTCTCTTACATTCAAACTGGCGCACTTGATTCAATAGTGGTTAGCGGGACAACAGTGTACTATACGGTTTCTGTTACGTTACTTTCTTAATCTACTTAAGCATAGTTTTCAAGGCAGGTGTCTCTCCTTGAGAGGACATCTCACATCTGGCTGATTTGCGCTGACGCAAAAGCAGCGAAGTGGGCGCGAATTCACGCATGCGTTCGGTGCTCCATGGGTGGGGCCTAGGAGACACGACACCCCCTACTTGGAGCAAAGGGCGCACAGGGGATTCGAGTCAAAATGTATTGCAAAGAAGCCGAAAGGGCTCAAGTTTGAAAATCATAAAAACACATCAAAACGACATGGGTCACTGGGTAACTGTAAGCTAAATAATTGAGATCTGTCGATATGGGGACAGAGTCCACAAGCATTTAACCAAACGTGTTTATCAAATCAAACATATTATCAGGATTCACTCTAAAGCCATGGGATCCGAGGGTTGTGTAGTAGTCCCTTGCCCACCACTCAAGCCTAGCGGAGAGATATGTTCCACACGAAAGGGTGTAAGTTTAGCCTGGAGCAAAATTAACAATACTACCGTCTTTCGGTCACCTCTCGCGTCGCCGCACTCGAGCTTGGGGCCAAGGTGAGCTTCAACAGAACCCAATCCGATATGGCTTGATATTCCGTGATTTGTTGAGGTGGAGCTTGAGCCACATTTGAGGCTGTTCTCTTCCATTCGGTTTGGACTACATTAAGAAATAAACAAAGATTTACCCAGCGCCCCATTGCCATACATGTGAGGCTTTTACAAAGATTCGTGTGATGCTTGAATATGCGGAGTGATCACACGACTATGTGCAGGATGCTATTAAGACTCTATAGGTTAACATGTTGGTGGATGCAGAAAAGGGAATGATTCAAATCCTCCCGCGCAACATTCAAACTTCCTCCTTCGCTCTGCGTGTATCACAGAATACATGCAACATTACATGTATAGGGAGGAATAACATGCAGGGCCATAAACAAGTCAATTTCCTAATAGGCCATCAGAAAAGATGAAGCTACATATCAGGAATGTTAAGATCACACAATATTAGTCCAACAAAGTTAGTCGAGGGTAGCCCATTCAGTCAGATGGAAAACGAACTTATTGTTATATATCAGTCTTCACAAAGACACAACATAAGTAGTAGAGGAAATATTTCGTTGTATTTAAAGTTAGCATATAGTCCATCAAGAAATGACCATGCAAAATCAGTAGCATAAATGATCCTACGATATGTGTGGACTGGCACGGCAACATAGCACAAGGTATAATCAATGGTTAGTTTTCGCAATGACATGCGGATTAAGATCATAAGTGGCAAATTGTTAAAACCATGCATACTAAATGGGAAGTTATCATATTTGTCAATAGCTCTATACTCACGGAATAAGCAGAAGTTGGAAAAGGCCTATGCCTCCGGAGATAAGAGTTCGTCCGAAAAGTAAAGTCCAAGCGCAACATGGGCAGAGACCCAAAGCTTTTACGCACAGGGTCGTTCTACGTTGCGGCAAATAATATCACAAAAAATGTCGACAACATAACTTTAACATGGTTAGAACTATCTTGACAATGACTGGTTCCCTATTGGACAAAAGGTTTTGAATACATCTTTCTTTATCATTTAACACTGGGGACATTGTCATTATTCAACTGTCCAAAAATTCAGAGATTTTATATATTCTGGCCTACCACATCTATAAGGCCTTCAATAACGTTGAGAAAGTTAAATACTGTGGCACAATATTTACCTTAACTAAGTATAATGAACAAAAACTTACGTATAGACCCAATTACGGAACTGCTTGCCCATAGAAGTGAGTCCTCACTGTTGCTAAACACTTCGTAAGCTTTCAGGACTATAATAAGAGATGGTTGAGAGAGATGCTTTGTCATGAAAGGTCTAAAGACATCTAACTGTCTTACTTCGTACCTACATCGTACCTACATGGGAGGCTCCTCCCCTACCAGTTCTACTTACCCACTCTGCGTCGGGGTCATCTGCAGGACCATCATGTCTGTTTGCGTTCACTTCTACATAATGTCTAAGTTTACTGGGTTTAAAAATATCCAAGATAAAACGTAAAATACAAATTCCCCTAAATAGGACATTCCCTAAATGCGTCTAGGAATGGACTGATTGATTTTGGTTAGCATCTGCATGCATCCTAACACCCCTCTAACAATAAGCCATTAACGTTATCTCCCACTGGGAAACATCCAGCTGTGTGGGTGTCTTCACACTATCCCGTATTGAGAACTTTGCAATGGAAATATATGTTGTCTCTCGTAGAAAGCACTTTAACATTATTACTACAGCTGAAATCCAAATAAACCTATTAGACTATTCCTATTTCTGTCACCGAAAATGCATCCACAAGTTTGAGGTATCCAAGATGATTCTGTACGGAGTAACTTACTTACTTACTTTCTGAGAGCCTCGCGCATTGAAAATCCAGAAAACCAATTTCACTTCTTCCAGCGCACAATGCATAACTGCTTTCCCTCTTCACACTGCGGTGTGGTAACTTAGACAAAACCTGTAAATTCAACTACATCCATATGACTTTTGTAACGTTAACAACTATTAAGGAAAACCCGAGCAACACACAAACAGTGTCCAATTAAGAAACAATCAGTAAGTTTATCATAACGTTCACAAAACCAAAACAACAAGTGTTCAAGACGCGTGTGCATCTGTTTCTGAACGCGCACGTAAAAACTGAGAAAGTCTGTAAGTTAAACCAATGATATCATAGTCCATTTCTGCCACACTGTCCGCTATACCGAGTCATGTCACGGGATTCTTACAGAATCAGGAATCTCACAAAAAGTTGTTTCTTAATCAGACGCTGTAGCTCAAATCTTCAATAAATTGCTTATTTGGACACATACAACTGTTTTCTTGACAACGTCACTATAATTATCCTATTATTGTCTACTTTACCCGCAATAGATAACATGACAACTTGCGGGCGCGCCTTTAGGTGCGTACAGAAATCTCTCAATGCAATACCATTCAGCGCGAACCAATTCCAGAAGGGACGGGGTTATCGGGACTTTCAAGAAAAAATGGCATATAGGCTATGGGCAGAAAAACATGACAACAGTCTCCATCTCACATTGAACTGTAACAACATTAGTATTATCAATAACTAAAGAGGCTCATCTTGCTCATTAATATCATAACAGCACGATGCCCTAACCTTACCGGACTTCTCACGTAACTTGTTCTTCATCGAAAGTTATATGCATGATATTACCGAGTGATATGGAACTATTAAAACCTATAGTAGGCCTACATGTCAAAGTTTGCATTAGTCTAGCCCAGTGCTCTTTGAATTGTATCAAATCGCATAAAATGATAGTCTCAACAGGACGGTTCACGGAAGACTATCAGCAGGGCCTATTCCAACTCCGACATTGTACAATTTCGTTTTTACCTTGCCCAAAAGTTTCCACTGAACCATTTAACGTCACTTATTTCTACAATACGGGTAATAGTATGAAACTTGAAAAGGACATTCTACAAGTCCTTGGTCTACTGACTGAGAACCATTATCCGATCAGATCCCCACAACTCCACAGAGTTGGTTTCCGTCACGCATCACTGCTTCCAAGGCTCCTCTACCCAAGCCTCTAGAGGGCTGCCGAGATGGTTGTAAAGTAACTCCAATATGCATCGCTGACGTTTTTACCAATAATGGTTATTCAGAGGATAACTACCCAACTAAATCACTATAAGTCCGAAATGATTTGTAAAGCAATGTTACAATATCCAATACATGCAATCTAACTAGTTTAACAACAATGTTTGAAATGGCCAACGCTCCTCTGAGATTATAGGTGTTGACTGAAGCAACCTACTAACGAGGACCCTGCGCAAGATTCACTACGGACCCGATGAAAATAGACTTGAGAAGTAAAGCCCCAAATATCTAAACAGTTACCATGCACATTTGCAACCTCCAATTAACTTTGTACGTTGTTACAACACATATGCCTACTCGACGATGAACTTCTATCTACAAACTCCAAAAAGCCTATGTTAGGGAAACCATCTAATGAGAACGAGGTGTGATATCCTACTGCGCACTTAACAGCACAATTAGTTGATCTTTTTACTTGATAAGGAATTCAAATTCAGCCTTTTGAGAAGATCAGCTACTGGACTTTGGGGGATTCATTCGAACTCTACCTCACAAAACTCATGTGATTGTAAACGTCTGGAAATCACTATCAGGATCGTCGGTTCCCTCAAGGAAAAACACTCAGACATGTATCAAAGGACAAGTCCTTGTGGTGAAGGCTAAAGACTTCCAAAATGTAATATTTACCCAAGTAACAACGGTGAATCTGGCTAAAGCATCGTCCTCTGCCCGAAACAGAACTTAACCTACAGAAAATATCTTTCCCAGAGATAGCCGAACTGTCAGGAAAATGTTGGGAAATTCCACTACACACAGATGTTGGGAAATTCCAAAACGTTGGAAACTCCAAAAATGTTGGAAAGTCCGCTACCCCCAACAAGGGTCATAAATCCGACTCTGTCCTGATGAGACAGGCGACAAAAAACAGAACACCTTAGGATCGTGAGTTCGAGAAGCTTCCCATGTCAGTTCACAATTAATGGCCTTTTTGGTTGCACCTGGCACATCGTCGGAATGTCAAACTCCCAAGAAGTGGCGCCGTTCCCTAAAACAGTGGTCCAAGTAGGCTACTCACAAACTCCGAATACAATTTTCAGACTATGGTTATGTTGGACAAAATCACGATTAGTAAAAAGAATACACAACATCAACGCATCTTCCCGCACCTTTGCTTCATAGCACAACATATAGTCATGGGCTGATGTGAAACATGTCGAATATAAAGATTACCATTCTATGTAAACTAATAGGCCTATTCTAAAGATTTGTCTCGAAGACTGTCTAGAGCGGAACCCCTGCGCCCACTAATGAGCAGTGGGTACGGTTCGCAAACATCTCCTTATCCACTCCAAACTCCAATAAACGTTGTCCTTTCCACATAAGAATCATTTTAATCCCTTTTCGAACTGCTGTTTGCTTAATGTCCAAAAAAATTAAAAACTAAAGCCCGATAATCCGGCAAACATCATCTAGTAGGCCTATGTCTAGTGGCAACTGTACGTAACTATCAATTTATCCATTCTGCAAACTACATGAATGAAATCAAAGACGCATCTTGGTGGATTAGTTGCAAACGAAACAATTAGGCTACATTTGATTCGTACTTTCAATAGTTTACGTATAGGCTACGTAACCGAAGCCCTTTTCTCCCTTCACTGACCATAGTATTACATTGAAACTATGCGCAGGCTATTCACTTAAGACGTGGCACTTACACTTTCCTCTGGTTTGATTAACAGTCGTCTCTCTCCGTCTATGCGACGCACGAGGTTCAAAACATAGTCTTTTTTATTTTTGTTTTGTTTTCAAAAGTATTTTACTCGCTATGTTGAACTGTCTCTCATCGTCCTTGCTTCTTCAGCTTGTGTCACAGACGGGTGTGACTGATTGTAATCTCCAAGAGTCTATCCACTTTGCATGATAGCTGCGGCCGTGTCCTACGTCCTGTTAAGTAGCCAGAGTCACAATACTACATTTCTAATATTTTTTAGAACAAATGGGAGGATATGTAAACGAGGTTGTTTATCGCATAAGGCAACACCGAAGTACTATGGACAACTTTTCATCCCGATCACTATATGGCAAATCAAATACTGCATCTTCACGCAGCCATGGATTCCCAAACCTACAGAGTGGGCTATCCCTCTGCAGGAACTGTTACAAGTTACGTATTGAAACACGACGGAGTCAGGATAATGTAGATTATCTATAAACCATTCAAAATCATACTATATCCAATTAGGCTACGAAACCAACACTAAAGCACTTTCACCTATTGCGCGCACGTTCTTTTATCATCACTTTTTTATGTCTCATTCTGTTGGAGTACAGATTCGCTACCTGAGCTGGTAAACGGATGTAGGGAATGCAGAAATGCCATTAACCCTTCTACGCGTTGGTAAACCACTGAAATGTGTTTTAGAAACTTTAGTTCAAGGTACGAAAACTCTTTATTGTTGTATTAAGGACGTAACTGTGCGAAGGCAGTAATTTAAGTTATTTTGCTTAACTTAGTAACGACGATAACACATTATAGCAGCGAAACAACATGGGTCCTGGCCAGACACCCACGAAGCGTCACCACCACAATGCATAACCGAAGCACAAAAGTTGTATGTAACTTTACAAGTTATTAATCACTTTTTATCCACTTATTTATCCTATTGCTTTACTATTGCTCGCAACTAAGAACTCTTCAACTATACTTTACGCACAGCTCTCCGACTATAAACTCGCCGACAAAACACGAAGTGGCGGGGATGTGGGTATAGATCTTCTCCAAAAACTTAAGATATTTGTTTAGATATCTATTTTAAGTTTCATGTACCACTTGTCTAGGGTAACCCGTCCTCTGACGCTTTTATGGCCTTCTGCCCTATCACCACACGCAACAAGTGCAGCCTCTTATCTGATCCACGCAACCAGTGCAGCTTCTTTCTGACGCTACACCTGCTACTCTCCCAGTATGCCGGCTTACTGGGACCCGCTCCAACAGCGGACTCGGCACACGAACTTTCTGTAGTGTTTGTCGAGGAATAACAACGCCCGTGGGGAAGAGGACTATTCTGTTTCTCACAGCATGCACAAACTAGGAAGACCAAAGGCGTCTCCAATGCAATTATTAGCATGAGTCTTAGAAAAAATCGCTTCTACTCAATCCCCTAATAATGCTCCATACTAGTCCGTTTACATCCCACTTCTGACACCATGTGTTGTTGCCTGGAGTTGAAAGGATGACCTGTACGATAAGCACTCAGCTGGCTGCACATACACCTGGCCACCACAATCGAATCTTATAGCTGAACTATAATACCAGGCACCTACTGTCAGGTTAGGTTACGCGCCGACCTCTGTGATGTCAATGACCTAAGACTTCTATGTATACAGATAAACCCCGGACTGTCTAGAGGAAGGTGCTCAAGTCTTCCAGGAGAATAACCAGGCGTTTTAGTACATAAGAAGGCAGGGGAACATCAAGGCCCTGACAGTTAACTCACGCGTAAAACATTCGGTCTCAGTAAACAGCTGAAACTCAGGTCATTTATAAGAGGGGCTTAGTTTCAAGGCTTAAACTAAGACTCAGAAAGAATAGAAAAGAATCACAGAAGAGAGACGTTATCTTTACCATCCTGTTTGGGAAGTGGTAGCCTCTTCCCAAAACGGAATACAAGCTGAAAGAATCGGACGTTGGATTAAAATAGTTTTATAATTCAGCATTTTTAAATACAGCAAAAATGCGGCACAATACAGCTTGTTGGTTACAATATGTAGGAAAAAGATAATTCCATTTTGTGGTGAGAAGGAAAAACAAAAGAAATTAATCCAATAGACGTAGTAATTCCATTTTGTGTTGAAAAAGGAAAAACGAAAGAAATTAATCCAATCGTGTCGAAAAAAGCAAAGAGACAAAATGAATTCTCGTTCCGTGATCTCCCTTGTCCGGGTGTAAGGCCACGAGCAGCAGGTGGATGATGCGGAGTTCCGATGTTCACTGGAGCACTAAGTCCCGCATACTTGGTTTCGCGACGACGTACGGAGTTCACATAATAACTATCAGGAGCTACAGAGTAACACAACACGTAAGACGAGGAAAGAAGAAGAAGCAGCCCCGGACTTTGGTTGACCTGCTACTTTATAGTCCTGATTTTTCCGTGACCCCATGGTCCTCCCCTACACATTCCTGGGGCGGTGCCCTGTTCACAGAACTTGATGGAGACTAAACTTACTTCAGAACATTCTAGACAGTCAATGGCACACATCTCCGGGTTACAAAGCGGAGTTTTACATACAGTGTTGACGAGAACATTCTAATTGAGACAAAGATGCGTTCAATATCGGCATTTACAGATTTTAACACACAAACAGTTTACATTTGATAACAGCCATTACACATTAAGATGTAGCATGCATATTACATTCTATTGAGAGTACTTGGTTACATTCAACAGTGTATAGCCTACTTAAACATGTTGGTTGGTTACGTTCAAACATCGTAGGCTACACATGTTCATACGGAGTATGTTTGTTACATTCAGAATTATAAGTATTTCATTGCATTTGGTTACATTGTCGTGGTTTATGTAATCGGGTAAGAAAAGGCATGTCTTTATTGAAGGCACGTAAGTCGTTTAATAGTATTTTCATACATTTTTATTTTCACACATTATTCCCCAAAACCCCATATCTAACGTAACACTTCTTGTATGTTGTATTGGCACTTTCATAGCATAACATTTTGTTCAGTCATTCTGTCGTTTATTGGATAAGAATTTTATAGCGTCATTCTTTCAGTCTTCACAACTTTCAGTCTCACACGTTCCTCATCACCAAGCATTCATTTCAGTCTTTCGGAGCTATTTGTTCAAGTAGGCCTAATCACACACATTCTTCAACAGTTACGCACATTCCTTCTCTTACATTCAAACTGGCGCACTTGATTCAATAGTGGTTAGCGGGACAACAGTGTACTATACGGTTTCTGTTACGTTACTTTCTTAATCTACTTAAGCATAGTTTTCAAGGCAGGTGTCTCTCCTTGAGAGGACATCTCACATCTGGCTGATTTGCGCTGACGCAAAAGCAGCGAAGTGGGCGCGAATTCACGCATGCGTTCGGTGCTCCATGGGTGGGGCCTAGGAGACACGACACCCTTCGTCTATCTTTCTTTATGTAGATCAGTGAGGATCGAGGCCCGAGGAGAGAGGGAGGACGTATAAACTTTACATGAGAGGCACCCTATGAGTGTACCCCTGCACCCTGTATGGTTTGTAGAACTACTTCAAGTCATTTCTCAACTTGACAAACTGCCATCACTAGTTCTATGGATGGTTACTATGGCCAGTCGTTAGTTCCATCTTCCTTGTTGTGAAGTGGGCATATCCCAGGATTCTGTTGAATCTTAAGCTTTATGAAATTGCTGTTTTAGTCTACTGCCATGTTACTGAGCTAAAAGCCTAACTTTAAGAAAACCTTGCCAGGATGCCAAGTGTATAAAATAAACTATTGCCCCATTTCTAAGCTTCCACTTATTTCAAAAAGGATGGAAAAGATTGTCCTGTCATAACTTCTTCAACCTTTTAAAATCTTAAATGAAATATCGGAACCTTTTCAGTCATGTTTCAAAGCCCTTCATTGCACTGAAACAACGTTGTTAAAGGTGACAAATGATGTGTTACTCACACTAGACTCAGCTGATAATGCTATCCTGGTTTTATTGGACCTGTAGTGCTGCCTTTGATACTGGAACATAACATTCTTCTGACCTTGAACAGTGGGTTGGCATTGGAGGTACAGTACAGCCCTTCAATGGTTCAGCTCTTATCTGAAGCATAGGACATTCTCAGTATCTGTCAGCTCTCACTTCTCATCCACCGCTCCTGCCTCCTATGGGGGTCCCCCAAGGGTCCATCCTAGGACCAGTCCTCTTTTGTCTTTACATGCTCCCGCTAAGTAACATTATCTCTCCTCCACATATCCCGCTAACGGCTCAAACAAAAGGGTGACAGAGTCTTTGCGGTTGCAGCGCCATGGCTGTGTAACCAATTGCCCCTGGACTTTAAAACTGCTCCCTCCATCTTTGCTTTTAAGTCCAGGCTCAAAGTACCTGGGCCTGCCCAGCTTCCTAACACTCTGCCTGTTGCCGTCCGTACTTGCTGTCATTGTTGCTATTGATCTGTGTCTGTCTGCGGTTGTAGGTCTCATACTGTATTGGATTGTTTATTTATGTATTTATTTTTTTATTTTATTTGTTTCATTTTGTACAGCACTTTGGTCAGTGAGAGGTGTGTTTAAATGTGCTTCATACTTAAACTTACTTACTTACTTACTTACTGTCTCAGCAAATGACATTAATACATTTTCCTGTGAAGCAAAGATTGCAGGAATATCATGTCTATCACGTACTGTCTCCTCTCCTCAGGTGACGGTTCAGGTGGACGATGTGAATGAGGTGCCAGTGTTTGACCGTGACCTCTACAGCGCGGAGATCTTCAGCATTGCCCCGTTCAAGGACTCTGTCGTCAAAGTCAAGGTATGAGCCTGTGTACTGTATATGGGTTGTCTGTTTGCTTTGGGATCATAAAGTCTTTTTTTTATCTCTTCATGGATATACAGTATTGGGATCGTAATTTCTATTCATAGATGATATGTTGGGATCAAAAACATTATCTCTCTATCCAGGGATATTTTGGGATCACAATGTGTACCCCTATTTTCACATTCGCTTATCTCACATCAGCCCAACAAATACAATTGTGCTTTTTTCTGTTTGTTTGTTATTGTTCTACATTTTCAACCATCAAAATGAACAAAAGTTTCTGTTCTCGTCCAGCATATTCTTCACTATCAGTATTTTTTGTGATAAGACCTCTTTTATGGCATCTACTATTGGACTATTATTTTGTGTCTGAAATCTACCAGCCACTTTCATATTTTACGAGCATCTGGGTGGGGGCTGGTACCTGCCCTACATACCGTATACCGTATACTGTATGTCGTATGTGTTCATGACATGCCAGCTATCCACTCTTGAATCTATCTACTCAATCTTTTTTGTTTACTTTTCTCACCACAGGCCACAGACCCTGATGTGGGGGAGACACTGAGTTACTCCCTGGTGGAGCCCAGCTCCATGTTTGCTGTAGAGCCCTCTAGTGGTCAGGTGTATGTAGTGTCAGTAGCTGGTGAGAGTGGGAAGGTGAGCCTGCAGGTGAAGGTAGAAGACCAGCAGGGACTCTATGCTACAACAACAGTGGAGGTGAGTGTGTGATTTGTGTATCTCTCTCTCTCTCTCTCTCTCTCTGTGTGTGTTACTAGGATGTCTTTTTTAGGCACGGATAATTTACCTGCTAATAATATGTCCCCAGGTAACCGTAAAGGAAAGTAAAGATGACAATGTTGTGGTCATCTATCTTAACCAGCCAATCAACGTAGTGGAGGAGAAAAGATCACAGTTGGAGGAGTAAGTCACTCAGAGCATCTGTGTGTGTGTGTTTTACAATTGTAATGTTTGCGTTTTAATGGCTGTTTAATTTCACTTCAAAGAAAAAATAAAAAAGTGATTTTGCTTAGGTATACCACAGCTATTACAAACAGCTGTAGAATAGGAAATTATGTAATTATCTCTCATGTCGACTTATTTTTTCTTTCACTCCTTTCTTCTCTCACTCTCTCTGTCTCTCTCTCTCAGGTCGTTGGAGAGAGTCTTGGGCTGGACAGTGACGGTGATCAGCATCGCCAATAGCAACGGCGAGGCTACTGACCGTCGTTCACTCAGCAGTCGCGCAGTCAGGACGTATGTTGGCTTTGTTGCCATGGATGCCAGCGGTACCATCCAGTCTGCCAAGGAGGTCCAGAGGTAAGGTCCCATCCCTGTCTCTGCCCTCTTCAAACCGGTGTTTGTTCTCAGTAGAAGAACAGTTGCCCACGGGACTTTCATCTTATGATGAACACCTCTTACGCCAATAAAGGCACATATTCATACACACACACACACACACAGACACACACACACACACACACACACACACACACACACACACACACACACACACTAGTTGGACTGGTTTGGGAAGAAACAGTATTCTCAATGAATGTTCCTCAAACATGGGAATAGAGGAGTACTGATTAGAACTCCCTCCTGGTACTGTACAAAGATGTTAGACATTTGTATCAAGATTTCCCCTCTGAATTAGTGTGTACATTAGTGTGTATCCTCCTCAATGTACAGCTTTGTTTAGTCTTATTTTACAGTATTAATTATACATGTGCATGTTTCTTGTGTACTTTCTTGTACATGTGCATGTTCCTTGTGTACAGTACTATAGCCTACATTTGCATGTTTCTCTGGTTATAATAGGAAGCTTACAGATGAGAAGGAGAAGGTTCAGGCTGAGCTGGAGCAGGTGTTTGGCTCTGGGTTGGAGCACGAGGTGGAGAAGAGCACTGGGGGAGCTGAGTCAGGCTCAATGGTGGCCATCATACTCGGGGTCCTGTTGGGACTGACCATGGTGGCACTTGTAGTTGTTGTGACTGTCTCAGTGATAAAGTGAGTACAAGGCCTTTTCTCTTTCATCTTAGTGCACCAAGTGTGCTTCTCTTGGTATAGCTGAAGCTAGTCCTTTATTGCAATCCATACTAAACAAATAATTCACTTTGTTGCAATGCCATCGTTTGCACTGATTTTAAGAAGGGGGGTTTTAGGCACTCTGCTGGAGCGTTGTGCCTAACAACGCCCCTTAGCTGTTCTGAAATCAGTTATCTACTCTAACTTTGTGTAAATTGTGTTAGCGCATTGCTATAAAACGAAATGCGGTATAGTTGTATATTTGTGTTGGGTTTTACACCGGCATCGAACGCGATTCATCAGGCAATCATAATCAAGGACCGGAACCAACAGTTTTGGAATAAGCAAATACTGTAATTAACATTACATGTTGACGTTAATGTGCCAGTCTCACAGAGACTAAACACTTTAAAAGAGCTCTAAAGATTAAGTAAAAACATGTTGGTCTCTTGCCTCTTACAGATTTAAGAAAATAAAAAATGTGGAAGATACGGATAAGGAATCTTTTCAAATCAAGAGGATGTCTGAATCTTCATTGTGAGTATACAGTATTGGGAGAAGAAAAAAAAAAAACAGAATGCGCCCATGTGGATGTTGCCACAACCTTAGGGACATTGAATGACATATTTTTTGTTTAGTGATTAGTTGATTGAGTAGTATTACTAGTGTTTTGTTTTGTTTTAATCAATCTTATCAGTAGTAATATTATGAAAACATATGTATCTATCAATACATCTTCATCTATATGTCTGGACATGGATATCTCTTCAACTAACACACTATACTCAAGAATAAGGCTTCACACGTTAAGGAGAATCAATGCTGATGTCATTGCTGGCGTTATTTTGAACGTGTTGGTATTTTCTGTGTTTTGTTCAGAAGTTCAGCTGAAAATGAGCCTGCAGAAAAGAATGAGGTGAGTGGGACAGAAATATCAGAATAAAGGGGGCTCTCATTTCACTTGGATGATGCGCTCACACATTTATTTTGTGTTGCATTTGAATGCATTTCAAAACTCATTCTTCTTCCACCATCGTTCTCATTTAACCCCTCTTTCTGTCTCTCTTTCCCTCTATCGTTCTCACTCACACACATACATATTCTCTCTCTCTCTCTCTCTCTGCAGAGAACCCCACAAAGTCAGGGTAAAGCACTAAATGACAACAAAGTTGATGGAGAGGACTCAAAGGACCATGAAAATGAAGGGGAAGAGGAAGAGGAAGATAGTTCATCTCTTTAAACTCTCATTTCATATAAACAGTCTCTCTATCTCTCTCTCTCTCTCACACACACACACACGTCACACACACACATGAATTGAATTACTGCCTCCTTGTCGTCTTATCACATGAAGAAATTCCTTGTGCACTGACTGTTGACACTACAAGTTGCTGTTTATTTACATGGTATATTGGCCTGCATTTCTAGTGATTGCCTGAAAGACTGACCTCTAACATAAAACACATGCACTGCACATCTATCTGGCATTGACAGAAACATCTGTCAGTCTATCTTTTTGTGTTTTATGCGTATGTCTCCCTCACTGTTTGTCTGACTGATTCCATATTTGTTGTCATGGTACGAACCCTAGTTTGATATTGTTTGGATAAGAAATGCCAAATGTATTGTTAAACATCGTTAAAAGAAGCACACACTTTTGCCACTCCAGCCACTGTGGCCACGTCCCCCTCTCACACAGAAGAGATCTCACTAGTGCAGCATTGAAGCAGTGTACACACGGGTAGTCCAGCAGGTGCTGTTTAGAACAGTCTGATCTCAACGATATCACGCGTACTACTGTATACTACTATAATATTGTGATATTCAATATATCTGGAATATTTTCCCCTACCATCCCATTTTTAAAGCAGGCCCTCCTGCAGACTTTTAATTGTTTTTTTATTTATTTATTTTTAATTGGGAGGTTTTCTACAGAAATAACGTATTTTTGAACTATCACTGCAGTGATATTGATATTTATGCTGTTGTACAATATTTTTCCAGTTGTTTTCTGGAAACAGTCTCTAAACGTGAACAATACATGTTTTCTATTTTAATCACTCAAGGGACTATTATTTATTGTTATTAATGAACATCATACAAAGTGGACAGTTGCATGTATGTTTATTGCATTTGCAAAGAATGATAGCACCTGAATACTGAGGCACATTCAGCATGTTTCATGAAATGTAAGACATCATCTTGTCTTTAATATCACATTTTTCTTTCTTCAACATTGATGTACAGTACAGTAGCAACACTAACTACATCTGAATGTTTATTCTCAGTACATGCAACCACCTGTATGAAACAATAACATTGAAATGACATGAATATTTCATGTAAATTTGCTTAAACAATTTAATTGGAATTACTTGCTCAAATTGGGTAATCACAGCATGAATCAATTGGCAAAAGATAAATCCAGTGGGTTTTTTTTCAGTGCAGGCATAGTGCAGTATACTGTTTATCCATAATCAGTTTACGCCCATTGTAGTTCAGGCAGTTTAATGATGATCCCTGACGTCAAGTGAAATGTCACTTTTCCTGTGATAGAAAAAATGTCATTAGATACTAGAACTGTCATGTGCTTCTTGATATTTAATAACATGCATTATCGATTTGTATACCTTCGTTCAGCTTTATGCCTTCTCTGTCTTCGTATTGCCCTGTGTGCAAAATTTCAACAAAAAAGAAAAAAAGAAAAAAAAGAACAGCCAAAAAAAGAGAGAATTTGGGGTTTAAATCTCAAAGCAGAAATGGAATGAGTGATGGCTGTCAATCATATAGGCTCCCCCTAAACTTTATTTTCAAAACATCTTTAAATGCATCATACTCCTTATATTAACACTTATTACTAGGGCTGTCAATCGATCAGAAAATGTAATCTAATTAATTACATACTCTGTGATTAATTAATCTAAATGAATCGCATGTATAATTTTTGCTGTGAAACTGTTCCAAATAGCTCAATTCAAATGAATCATTGAATGATCAGCATTAGTGCAGAGATGTATAGTAACAAAGTAGCAAAACAAACAAGGCATTTCAAACCACAGTTATAACCTAGGGGACACAATGAAAATTAATGAACACTCCCCTCAATGTCAACACTATTTCTTTGCATTGATGTGGTACTTTAGAGTTGACGATATGCAAATTCCTTGCTGCAGACATTGCAGAGGACTTTATTTTAATCAACACTTTATTTTTTATCAACACCATCACATTGCCCCATGTAAAACCTAGCTTTTGACTGTTTTGATCACGGTAGCGACACATGTGACAGACTTACCAAACTGCTGCTATTATCAAAGCGATGCCAATCACAGGTATCACTGTTGCAAGGACAATAGTCATGGTCATGTCCGAATCCTTTTCAATAACGTCAAAGTCAAAGTCCACGTCAGGCCCAAAGACCACTGCCAGCTCTGTCTGTACCTTCTCCTTTCCATTAATCAATTCACTGTAGTAAACACACACACACACACACACACACACACACACACACATCAAAGTCATAGTGAATGTAATTGTCATTCAAACATATATATTTATTCCACTGCTATTGCACTTACGAGGTGTAAACACCCCTCCACTACAGGTCAGGGCCATTTTACCCCCCGACCGCTCATTTACTTCTATTAACCGAACGCCTTGTCGTCCATTATCTCTTACATATATTCTCTTACATATATTAAGGGATGTTAACTAACCATTTACATGTTATCAATAAATGGTTCATTATCAATCATTAGATAACATTAGTAAACTAAACCACTTACAAGTAGTTTATACATCACTTAAACATATTAACCATTTATAGGTATTGCTAAAGGGTTAGCTAAATCTTGACTATAGATAACTTTAGTACAATGCTTAGAAGTCAGTCACTCAAAACAGATGGTATGGGTAACATGCTGTACATGTTTATACCACCCCTGGACAAATAGATGCCAAAATCCCAATATAAACGTACAAACTGAAAGTTCATCGTTTAGAAAGATCATAATAAATAGTGTATAAAAAACATAGATATGTATTACATTCTTAACGGGTTGTAGGTTGATTTGCAGAATCTGATCTAGAGTGAGTGCTATTATTTATTTAGCTTTCAGGCCTGCCTCAGCAGATGCATTTGTCCAAATCACTTTATGCGACTGAAGAATCATATGGAATGCACAGACAGCAGTCTGTAGAATTCCTGTAGTATAGCAGCTCTTTTGCACATTTTTGGAGAGGAGCTTTCCTACTCGAAACTACAAAGTTGCTAGGTCGGTAATCACCTACAGAAGGCCGCTCAGACAATGACTGAAGTCATATTATGACAAACGGCATGCCATCATGCCATCAAAATGATTTTGGAAACGTTATGTTCAGGTAAAAAAAACTGTTAAGGGTACTTTAATACCTTGTTAGTGTTAACACATGATGTATGCACAATATGACAGCTTACTTTTTGAGGTCCTCAGCTGGAAGTATGTTGCCACTTGTTTCCCTGGCGATTAGCATGAGAAGTGTCTCTCCATTACTCCCTTCAGTCACAGTAAGGATCTCCACATCCAATCCAAGTGCTCTCTGGAGTGCCCTGAAAAATTGTGAAAGCATTTGTGTGTGAAAGCATTTGTGTCCACATGTGTGTGTGTCTACCAATGAGATTTGGAGCCAGAGAGGCTTGGGATGACAGAGAAGGTTGTGGTGTGGGAGAGATCACTCAGGGAATCACTCTAAATCAGATTTAGGGATCACAGAAGTGTCAGACATCAGTTGCAATATGCCCAAACCACGCTTTGCTGTGGTGTGCATTACATGTGAACTATAACATGAAAAGTGCTGATACACAACCAAGACTCACTCTTTCATCTCCATAACCTTGTCCATCACCACATCCTGAGGCTGGTTCAGGGAAATAGTCACAGAGTTGCTGACGTCTTCGATAGTCACCTGTGGGAAGATTAAGAGAAAACTTCTATTGAACTGCTCAACATTTTGAGGTGTAGGCTATTTTCAATGTCATTTTCTACGTTCACCTTTACGCTCACACATCTACACATCTATGCTACCCACCCTTACAGAAATGTCAGGTTTCTGGCAAACACTTGACGCAAATTTGAGGCAAGGTCATATTTTCACATGCTAATAAGGTTTCTGGCAAACAGTTGTGGTTAGCTTTTGGCAATGTTGCAGCAAATTTGCAGCAATGTCATGTTCCCTGGAAGTTTGCTATTATTGGCTAGCTGTGGTGGCAAATCACTGGCGAATACTCATTGTTGCCAGAACTTTGCTGGAAGTTTGCCTCTAGCGGCTAACATTGGCAAACTTCTGGCAATGTTTTCTAGTGAACTCATTTGTTTCCCATAAATTATCCACAAGTTTGCTGCAAATCTGCCGCAAACATTTAACTTTCAGAAAAAAATATGATGTAAGGGCATATCTGGGAAAACATGATGTGATAATACTTGCATATGTCTCTTGTGTCAGCCTTTACATCAAGGAAATGCATTCATTTTGCATCCATGTCACCATGGAAGTATGACCAGTACAAATAAGTATTCATAATTTGTGTCACAGAACAAGAGGCTTGACTGTAATGTGATGACTGTGACCTCTCAGTGAGCTCTTAGTGTGTTAGATGGAAGGCCCAGATAGAGGACGGCATTAGGCGAAAGCAGAACATTTTATCTAATGGCAAGCCGTTTTGTAAAACTGTAATTTCAAATAACTACTTTAGAATGACAAAAATCAAAGAATGCAATTGCAGATACTGATAGGGCAGTGAATACCGCAATGTCAAGTTCAAACTGGTCTCACCAATCAAAGTAATAATTTGATGTTGTTTAACCATCCATATGAATTGCTGATGATATTGCGAGTAAGCTAAAACATTATTTTTTTTTAGCTATGTAGGCCTAAGGATATTTTACCCCTCTTTTTTTCTGTCTGTCCCTCTCTAAGGAAAACGGACCCACCTCTACTTTTGCTGTGTCGTAGAGTCCCTGCTGGTCTTCTACCTTCACCTGCAGGTTCACCTTCCCACTCTCACCAGCTACTGACACTACATACACCTGGCCACTAGAGGGCTCTACAGCAAACATGGAACTGGGCTCCACCAGGGAGTAACTCAATTTGTCCCCCACATCAGGGTCTGTGGCCTGCGGTGAGAAATAAACAAACAAACAAACAAGTAAATAATGAATATGTTCCAAATGTGTTCTCAAGGATTTCAGTCTGAGCAATGATAACTTCAGTTGGTGCATGGGTGTTTAGGTTGTATGACCTCGACTTTCACAACAGGATAGCCAGGTGGCATCTCATTGGAGATCACGCGTGAGTACGCTACAGCATGGAACACTGGAGGCTCGTTCACATCTGCCACATTAACCACCACCTGTAGGGATGAGGAGGAAGAGAGGAGGACAGAGACAGAGACAGAGGAGTGGACAGAGAAACAGCATGGACAGGTCAAGGAGGAGAAGACCAGGAGACAGCACTGGATGTTTCTAAAAACAAAACCTAAGTGCACTGTTTAGATGTTTTTTTACATACAGTAGTCAATGACTCTGTCAAGTAGCATGTGTCTAACTCAGCTGTGCTTTAGAACTTTACTCCTTGGGGTATAACATGCTAAGATAAACATGCTGATTTTTAGATCTAAAAATCAATACATTAGAGGGGATAACATGGGTGTATTTCTGGGATAAACCCACTCTGATCTTTCTTTAAACTTCTCTGTCAAGACTAAGTGAATATACAGTATAAAATGCACTCTATAGTGGCTGACACAAACTTTTTTCACAGCATCTGAGATCAAGGTAAAACACAGACTACATAGTCCTGTGGATCTTCCAGCAGACCATCAAATTTCCATTACTTCCTTTCAAATGTGTCAAAGGCCAGTTCAGCAAATGGTTTGTGCCAACCGATCACAATATGTCTTGCTACGAATATTTAGTGCTGTCAAATTGTGATCTGATTGTTCATTGTTTTCATAATAGCTTGTCTTAGAAATGTCAATGTTGTTACCATGGTGTTTGCTGTCTTCATGCTGTCATTCTTTAGTGAGGCCTATGTGGGGATAAAACACAGCAGCTTAACACAGTGTCTGTATTGCCTGAGATAGCATACTTGTGACTACATTTTGTCAGTCATTGAAATAGCATTGTCTGATATTACTGAATTACCATTAGCAGCTTAGATACTTAGTAGCCAGCAAATATGATGATTATCATAAAATAATATTATGAAAATATACAATAATTAGCTCCCTTACCATCACCACCAAGTTTATCGTGGATGCTTCCTCTCTATCCAGTTTCTCTTCAACGTTGATGACTCCAGTGTCCTTCTCAATGGTAAAGTTTCCCCAAAACTCTTCAGGAGATACTGAGGGATCAAACATAACATTTTCAAGTAAAAAAAAACAAACCATCCCCTTAGAATGATAAGATTATATCTATGTTCTGAGCAGTTCTGAGATACTGAGCCACAATACCCCTATGTTAAATTCCCATAGAGGCGTGCACATTTTCTATTTTTAAAGGCCATTTTATTTCATGCATCCAGGATACTATGCATCCCAATGAAGTTCCCTGATACATCATTCCCTCACAAAGAAAATTGGTGTCCTAAAGGTTGGATTTGTTCCTATTTTTTTAAAAAAAATAAATAAATAAATAAATTAAGGCATTCATTTCTAAAAGATGTTTTTTTTTTGTATGCCTCTTTTTAGTCAACTGTGAATGTAAATGATGGCCACAACTACTGATAAGCTAAACAAACCTCTTTAGATATAATGTCCAACAATGCATACAACTAGGCCTACAAGAAACACCTCGCCTCGCCTGCTCAAGGTGTCACAGAATATGTCAGTCAAAGATTCTAGAACAGAGCTCTGTTCTAGAATCTTTGATGTCAGTAGCTCAATTTTGACAAAAATGTCAGATAGAACATTATAATTCTAAGGGGGGCATTGCAAGTTAGCCCTGGCCTGAGGTAGCAACAATCAAAGTGCGCCATCTTAACCATACCAGAGATCACAGTATCCACTCGAAGGCAGAGGACAGGATTGTGTGTTGAGTGTGTATGGGCAAAGTTGGTGGCTTTTTTTGTAGGCAAACTTCAGAGGTCTATGCTTGTATCTAATATTAATTGGTTGAATCTATTGAAACATTCTGCAGCAGTGGTTCATTTGGGTGTGTTTACAGTATGTGTTTGTTTATTTGTTTGTTCTTACCTTCAGTGATGTTGTAAACAATCTCTTGATTTGTTTGATCCATATAATAAGCCCATATTGGGGCTGGATGAATTGATAGAAATGGACCCACCTGGAAAATTAGGGTGTGAAATTAACAATTGAATCTCATTATTTGATACAAGTTTCAGAGTCAAATGCTACTCTCAAGTTATTTTCTGTAACACACTCATTAGAGTGCATATTCATTTACATAAAAAGTACATATTCAGATATCATAAATCGTTAAACATACCTCATTCTCAGGTATCTCGGCAGTATAAAGGTCATGTTCAAAACGAGGCCCTGATGTTTCCCACACATGAACAACCACAGTAGTTTGTCCAGCTGTTGTCAAATCCATATTCTAATGAGCAGATCTTATATTAACTTAGTGAGAACATGACACAAAAAACAAATGCTTGTGAACACAAAATCAATAAAATAATTGTATAATAAATGTATACAATTACATATTTAAGAAATCAATATTGTGGCCATCAGCAAGAAGACAAGGCTTATACTGAACGCTCTTTGAGGGAGAGTGGAGGACATTGAGATCAATACAGGGAAACTCGGAAACACAATGGTAGTCACAATCACACAGACAATACAGGCTAAGGGTAAACATTTTCACCAAGACCAGGATCAGTACAAGAGAGGCATTACTAAGCCTGTTGCTTTAAGTGCCCAACATCGTCTTCCAGGAAGTGCTAAATGGATGGCACTAGGGTTAGGCAAGGGTTATGCAAGGGTTAAGGTTAAGGCCTTGAAGTCAACGGTTGCAGCGCTGCCTTGAAGCCAATGGTGGGACCTTAAAACACCATCAGGCTATTACTTATGCCAACGATTCACATCAACTATTACCTTGATTGACTGATGTGTTGTCAATATTCAAATGAACATGTTTTACATTAGGTTAAGGACCTCAAGTAAACATGAACATAAACAAAATAATCGTAAATGATATTTTGAATTCTGTATACTGATGGAAAGCAGCAACTATTTACCTTGCCCTTCACTGTTAAATTGTACATTTTTGACACTGTGTAGTTCAGCTGTTCCTTCAAAATTATTGAACCGTTGCTCAGGATTTCAAATGTAGTTGTTGGCGGCTATACGAAAAGGGAAATATGAGAACTCAGCGTTAGGTGTTTGAGCAAACATAGAAATGTGTTTTGTGACAAATGAGAACCAGCCAAACATGAACATACCTCAATACTGTACAAAACATAGCTATATTCAGAGGAGATATCTGCATCCACGGCCTTGACCTGGATCACCAGGCTGTTAACTGGGCTTGCCTGGTGACAGAATATTTTATGATGAGAGAGTAATCAAACACTGTCACAAATCACTGACACACTGTTCCATGTGAAGAATGATTGTATTCAAAACGGAAATAGAAATTCAACATTCTTAGCTTTCTTACCTCTAATACATTCACTGTGTACTTGTCTTTCTCAAACATTGGCGCATTGTCATTGATGTCAAACAGCGCCAGATTTCGATTGTTTTTTACCTATACTTTCAAAATAAGTGTAGGCAAACATGTGAATTTACAGTATACAACACACACATATATTTTTAGTCTGTTTCACAAAATCTTGACAAACTTTCTGTGACTGAAACTGTACCAACATCTCCCACCAAATCTGCCAATCCATAAGCTACACATATGGTTCACTTTTTTGGAGACAATGATCTGACCTTGAACACTTGTCTGCCTTCGGTATGCAAGACAAAATGGGTTATAAGATCTCAACAAGACCAAAGTGGACTGGATAGAGTCAAACCACCTCTTTTTGTGAAAAAGGGTACATGTGCATTTCTCTATCTCCCTCCCTCTCTCTCTCTCTCTCTCTCTATCTGTGTGTGTGTGTGTGTGTGTGTGTGTGTGTGTGTGTATGTCTGGCGTAAAAAAAACCCTGTATGTTACATTAAACACTGCATGCAGTAATGTGCAACTATTCTTGGATCTTACCCCACTTTTACGACATGTGATGTCATAAACGAATGGCAAAGCATCGGCAGGTGTGTTGGGCTTTGAAAGAAAATGGAAATGATTCATCAAAATTATTACAGCATAACAACTAAAAACTAGATCATATCAAATTGATTGATTGATTTCTGGATCAATACAATGAGACCATAATCCAAAGGATGACCTGCTAAAGTAAGATACTTATTGCCAGTATGTTGATCAATCTAATGTTTATTCAAGCGCTTTGACATATATTATGTTGAAGGGAATTTAGCTATTTTTTTTTTAAATAGACCTTCATTCTCAACGTCACAGAGTACTACAGGGATGTTTATTTGTCACATGCATATGATTACTGTAAAGAATGCAGTGAAATCACTGCAGTTACTTCACCTATTGTGCATATGGGGGGGGGGGGGGGGGGGGGGGTAAGTGTAAAAAGCATTAGAGTGCATGGGGGGGGGGGGGGGGGGGGGATAAGAGTCAGAGCTGCATGGGATGAATGACGTATGTGTGTGTTTGGGGGCGTTCGAATCAAAACCTGCAAACAATCGGTTTTAACTAGCTTCAGTTGGTCCAGCCAACAGCTACAGGCATTACACTCTGGGGGCATGAACATGGCTGCTCATGCGACTCGAGCCAAACGTTTTTGCACCTACAGTGCTCAGTGAGAAAAAAAAGGAGAAGTCAATGCATTGCTTTAAATATACTCACGTCTTTAAAGACATCTACATCCAGAGGTTGCTTGGTGATCACTGAAGCTGATGCATCTCCAACAGTGTAGTTTAGCTCCAGGAATGAGACACAAGCTGGACACGATCGAGACTCAATAAATATTTCAGCTCCTTGTGATATATTCACAAATTCTACCACACCTGTCATGACAGATTATAGAAAATAGCAACTGTATAAATGGCACTGCCTTAATTTCATCTTTGCACTGACATTACATTTATGATCATCTTAACTGTCTAAAGTCCTTCATCCACTCCACCTAGTATATTATAATCATGTCCTAAACTGCCTCTCCAAATATTAAAAATGAATATTGTAAAATGAAGCATACTTTAAAACAAGTGAATTTGGCTGCCAGTAAGTTCAGTAAAGATAAGTCAATTTGTCTTGATAACATGTTTTAAAATAAGACTGGTTGCCAATTAAATTCAGTCAAAATTATATTACTGTCATAATTATTACACCAACTAGATTTTTGATGTTGACATAATTAATAACACTTGGTAAGATAAGCAGTTTTGCAGTTGTGCTTTTCTTTTACCTTCGTATTCCTCAATGTTGGGTCCGCCAACTGACTGTGGAGTTTCACAGTCTATGAATGTATCTGTAATGATACAGTAAAACAGAAACAACATGCAATGGCATACAGTAACTGAACTGTGCATGCGCTGGGCGAACAACACAACACAACTCCGTGTAAACACACACACACACACACACACACACACACACACACACACACACGCACAAAGAGCACTGCCACATTCCTCACATTACTGTTGTTCCTTTCAAGAGGGTTTGCAGTTTACATTTCTTTATACGGTTGCTTAATTTTGAAAACAGTGCCTGCTTTTCTCAAAACTCTACATAAAGCATAACTCTGGTGAAAATTGGCCCCACAGTCTCCATTACCTTTTCTTTTTAAAAACACCAATTTGGCTTGTCTTATGCAAATCTTTCCTTTTCATTTCCCACCCTGAACATGGCAAAATGCACCACTGAGATCTATTGTGAAATATGTTTTGTATAGAGTAACCACAGGTGGCAATACAATCACTGAATCACTGAAATTGCAGGGGAAGGGACAAAACATATTGATCTCAATGGTGCATTTTGTCAAAGTTGGAGTTGTCATGGAGTATATAGCATCTCCACCATCTGAGTTCTCGCAGCCAGTCTTCCCGAACCTAACCCAAAACCTAACCTTAACCTCCTTGAAATCAGAAAAAGTAGGGTTGTGGGAACATAGAGCTGTGGGAACATAGGGCCTAATTTTCACAATTTTAAGTAAACAAAAAAAATCTTAGAAATGTGGGAAAATAGGGCCATGGGAACATACTGTAGGGCTGACCCCAAACCTCTGATTCTGACTCATCATCTGACTGTGGCACTGTACACCAGGGGTGGCCAAACATTTTGGCTTCAGGGCCAACGGACAACGTTTTGTTTTGTTTAAATGATAATAATGACAAAGTAATTTTGCTGTATAAAATGTATTTCTTTACTGTTAATTTGATGCTGTTCAATTCATGTACATAAATGGTGCACTGTCACTTTAAAGTTAACCACAACGTTGTCTATCGATGGGGAAAAGCAAGCAGCATCCTAAACGGCAGGCCAGATTAAGGTGCATAGCAGGCCGGATCTATGATAACCTACTTAATGCTCGGCAGGCAGGATTAAAGTGCGTGGTGGGCCATATTTCGGCCACTCCAGATAGACTCTGGCAGTATCACACAAGCCAGAAGAACAAGTCTCTCACACTCTCATCGACGGGGGGATGCAATCGAAAGTAAGGTCCTTTTTTCTTATTGCAGCCAACCAAGCAATCTGACGTCTCCTCGTCAGGTCAGAGACTTGCTCTCCCTGATGCTGCATCCATTTAGGAAACCTAAAAAACTGTATTCCATTGTTCCTATATTTTCCACACATATTGTGTGAGGTACTGGAGCAGTTTTTCATGCAGCAGTGATTTCCAGGCATGGTAAAAACAGTGCAGAATTGCAAGAACCGCAGTTAACAACACACACATAGACTGTAAACACACAATCACGTTTTGCCGCCAGAATCCTGCTAACATGGCGGATAGGGGAGGGGCTCTGTACTCTGACGACAACTGGCCATTCTCAATTCTGTTCTTAAGTCTGACGTCACAGGCCTAACAGCTTTTTTTTCCGTGAAAAGACGTTTACTAGCAGCGCAGCCACCTCTGTTTTAGCTATTGTAAAACAAAATCGCTCAACTTTAACAGAGTAATCACTGTAACTGTGCAGTGAGATGATATATTCAAGGGTAACACCCAGCCTTCCACGAAAACTAGGATTTGATTAGGTTGAGGTAACAAGTCAGTAGTAAGATGACAATCTTAAAGGTTAGGCCTACTCAGAAAAGCAGTTTTTTGTTATTATACTGGAGAAAACCAAGTGAGTCTGAAAGGCGTTGGACCCGGAAAGAGATTTATTATCCCATTATTACATCATCACTTAAAAACCTGATTCGGTTCTTAAATCTGACATCACGGCCCAACAGATTTTTTTAAGGAAAGACGTTTACTAGCGCAGCCAGCCAGTTTTTGCAACTTGTAAACTTGGTCCTCACCTCCATTTTAGCGCTTGTAAAACAAAATCACTAAACTTTAACAGAGTAATTAGCCTACTGTAGCTGTGCAGCCAGATGATTCAAGGGTAACGTCCAGGCTTCCGCAAAAAATAGGATTTGATTAGGTTGAGGCAACAAGTCAGTAGTAAGATGACAATTTTCTTAAAGGCTACTCAGAATAGCAGAGAAAAGTAGTTTATTTTACTCTCTATGGAGAAAAACAGTGGACCGTTGGACCAGGAAAGAGATTCATTATCCCATAATTACATCATCACATAAAAACCAAATAGTTTGCTTGCTCAGTGTTCACGACACACGTAGCAGGTTGTGATATCTCCTTACCACAGATGTTTATGCACGCTCGAGCATTTTTATTGACCTGAAATACACAATTAAATAACATGATTTTTTAATGTTTTCACAAATGGATTGATAGCGTTTTGGAAAAGAGCTCTTCCTCTCTAGGACCCTCTCCCTCCACATATTAGCCACTTACAGTACAGTGGCTATTCCCTATTCTCACACTATTGGCCTGCCACAGATTCTGGATTCATTGACGCATCTCTTCCAGGTTTAACGTGTAAAAAAAGGGGTCAAGTTTAGTGGTCGCACATGACTGGATGTAAAATTCAGTCGCACACACTCAAATGTTGGTCACAGTCTGGACTCTGGAGCCCTGGGCTGTCCAATTTATCAAACCCTATTACAGAACATAAGTACATAAAACAGTCTAGATTTGAATGAAACATTACATTACATTTGGCTGACACATTTTTAATCAAAATGACTTACATCATACATGGTAAAGTAATTAATTGCTGTGGCAAAATATATCACTTCAACCTGATAAAGTTATAATCTTCTGTTCAGGCTTAGCCTACAGTACTTACACATTGGGAGGCCTAGAGTGCTGCCGGTGAACCACAAGCCCAACAGCAGGACAGTCCAGACCCAGCAACTGGTCACCATGTTCTCATGCGTTGAATTCCAGCTCCACTCCCAGGAAGAAATGTGGAGGTATACGGTCCTGAAAATCTCAACCTAAAATCAAGACCCCGCGCAAGTAATGTTTCCACGTCTGTCCGAAAATATTCCTTGTAGCCGTTAAAGGAAGAGGAATCCCAAAACTTCCTGTAGAGTGATGAGGGTCCACAGATCAATCTCTTATCTCCATTTTACAGTGGCTGTTTCAGAACAGCAGATAACAGATTGGTATTTGGTGATGGTTAGACACCCTATCATTTGGTCAAGCATTTTATTTCTTTTATATCAATGCATGTCAAAATTCATATGAGGTTTATTGAAAGATTGCAGACAGATTCCTTACTTTGTGCATCGAATGAAAGAAAATACTATAAAATGTATGACATTTGCACAAGGATTATGATATTGAAATTGACTCACCTAAAAAAAAAAAAAACGATACCCCATTATAATGTTCAGGCAACAACTTTCATGTCACACCATATGGGAATTGTATTGTATTGAGCTGAAAATGTACCTGTGTTTGATAGAGGACAGATGTAGGTAGCCAGTGAAAAAATATTACCTTTCAGTATGGTAGGATGTCTTTGTATGTGAGGTTTAATTAAAAAGTGTTTAATTTGTCCTGACTGTCCCTAACAAAAATGCTGTTGCTAGAAGGTAACATTTAGATTTGTAGATTTGTCTATTCCGTCTATTATAGCCATACAAAATATTGACAGTAACTTAAAAAAAACAACAACAAAACAATATTAAGGCACTTGTGGAGAAGAAGGATGGTTCAGGTGTTGGTGTAGGCTACCGGTTGAAACACACCCCATAATCATATCCCAATGGAGCAGTATCAGACTCAGACTCTGACTAGAGTTGAGTATGGCTACGTCAGACTAGAGATAACCATCAGTGGCCAAGAAAAAAGTATTACATGTGTACTGCTAAGAGTCTCCATAGAGAATCAAAGGGGGAAACTAGAAAAGCACTCAGAGAGCATAGACCTCCACCAAGCGAAAACATACTGTTACTGCCTCCTGGATCCAGACGGTAATCCGGATCACTCCCCAAAATGTCATCGTTTCTTCCTTAAGTGATATGATTTCAGACCTTTCCTGAAAATTTAATCAAAATCCATCCATAACTTTTTGAGTTATATTGCTAAAAAGCAGACAAACAGACAGACAAACATACAAACAAACCCCGATGTGAACATAACCTCCTTGGCGGAGGTAATTAAGAAGGTTGTAGATTGACTGTGTTTGACTCCCACAGAGGCCAGATGCCATTATGGAACCCCCAAAAAAGAGGTGGTGGGCCTGTGTATGTCATCTAATTTATTTCAGTACCCAACTATCACATGGAGAAGCAATATCTCCCACGATTATGACAAGGAGACAGTGAGTCAGTACGGTGGCTGTTTTTTATTTAGTTGTGTGACAGATCAGTTAGTTTTGGTGACATATATGGACAGTCTTCTTAAGCCCAAATGAGTCAGAGAGACTCATACATACTGTATGCATACGTACAGTAGTCACAACCAGTGACAGAAGATCAATAACCCTTATCATAGTCAATAATGTGCAGCATTGACAATAGGGTAGTGACAAGAAGATCAATAACCCTTATCATAATCAATAATGTGCAGCATTGACAATAGGGTAGTACGAGAAGATCATTAACCCTTATCATAATCAATAATGTGTAGCATTGACAATAGGGTAGTGACAGAAGATCATTAACCCTTATCATAATCAATAATGTGCAGCATTGACAATAGGGTAGTGACAAGAAGATCAATAACCATCATAATCAATAATGTGCAGCATTGACAATAGGGTAGGGTTTGACATACATGTTCATCCATTTACTTTTATGATGCAATGATGACAGACTCCCTACAACTTGTGGATACAAATGGCCATCTTTTTGACTAAGGTTGCCAGGCAGTCAAAGGACCGATTCCTAGTTTTCCTGACTGGATGATTGTGGCATGTTGCCCTAATTTGACTAAAAAAATGTATAGGTATTTCAGCATTTGTTGCTAAAAATTGTTGCCCAATATCATCAGGAACAAAATACTCCGCGACACTCCCTGGTCACATTCCTCAAAAATTGTGTCCTGTCGGTCTGTCCATCTTCAAGTTTGAGTTCATATTGCACTTTTAATGATGCTCACTAATGTGTCAATAGACACAATAGTCCCTTGAATGGTTTCATTTTCTGCATAAAAACAATGGGATTAAAGGAGAAGTCCAGAGTATTTTCACATGGATCCCAGTTTGTCAATCTGGGGCCAAGCTCATGGGACCTCTCCTTTAAGATGATAAGAAAACATTTATTGGTCACTATTCAGTACAGAAAACAGATCAGAAAACAACCGGGAAAAAACTGTACAACAGCCAACATAATACAATAATAATCCTTCAAATACTGTTCACATCAACACAGTGTTTGTGTGTTAGTGCTGGGGGTCAGTTGATGCTTTCAGGCAACCAGCCAAAAGTGCAAAACAAAGAGCTGTCATGTCACCCTCCATTTTTCCTATGGTCTTTGGTGTCATGTGACGCTTTCCTCTGACTTTGAGGGGTTCTCTGCCCCTGAATTTGTTATCCAAAACAATGTCAAACTAGGGTTCATACTGTACAAAGACATCTGTCAAGTATGGAATCAGTCATACAAACAGACAAGTTTGGTAGACATGTGAATAACACACTAACAGAAAGACAGACAGATGTTTCTGTCATTAACAGATAGATGCTTAAATAAACACAGTGCATGTGTTTTATGCTAGAGGTTAGTCTTTCAGACAATCACTAGAAATGGAAGTCAATATAATATATAATATAAAAAAAATAGAAACTTGTAGTTTCAACAGTCAGTGCAGTGCTTATTATTTATGTGAAGAGGACAAGGCAGCAATTCATATTTTGTGTGTGTGTGTGTGTCAGAGAGATTGAGACTGTGTGTGTCTTAAAGAGATGACATATCTTCATCTTCCTCTTTCTCTTCTTCTCTGTCGTTTGAGTCCTGTGATGCTGACATGCTCTTGTTCTCTTTATCAAAGCCCTCTTCATCCTCTTTGGAGTCATGTGGTGCTTTACGCTGACTTTGTGGGGTTCTCTGGAGAGAGAGACAGAGAGAGAGAGAGAGAGAGAATATGTATGTGTGTGTGAGTGAGAGAGAGAATGATATAGGGAGAGAAAGATAGACAGAAAGAGAGGTTAAATGAGAAAGATGGAGGAAGAAGAATTAGTGTTGAAATGCATACAAATACAACACAAAATAAATGAGTGAGTTCATCATCCAAGTGAAATGAGAGCCCCCTTTATTCTGATATTTCTGTCCCACTTACCTCACTCTTTTCTGCAGGCTCATCTTCATCTGAACTTCTGAACAAAACACAGAAAATACCAACATGTTCAAAATAACCCCGGCAATGATATCAGCACTGACTGCCCTTGGTGTGTGAAGCCTTATGCTTAAGTGTGTGTGAAATATGCATGTCCAGATATATAGATTAAGATATTGATAAATAAATAAATACATTCTTAAATGACAATATCAATATTACTATTGATAAAACAGTAGTACATTAATACCACTCTGAAGAATCACTACTGTACACAAAAACTATGTAATTAAATGTCCCTCAGGTTGTGGCGACATACACATGTGCGTATTATTGTGTGTGTGTGTGTGTGTCCCCAACACTCTATACTCACGATGAAGATTTAGACATCCTCTTGATGTGGAAAGATTCCTTATCTGAGTTTCCCATGTCTTTTTTAATGTCCTTAAATCTGTAAGATGCAAAAGACAGACCGACATGTTTTTACTTTAAAGTGTTAAAGTGTTTAATCTCTGTGAAACTGGCACATTAAATTCAACATTTAATGTTAATCATTTGTTTTGTATGCATTGCAATAAAGGACTAGCTTCAGCCATACCGAGAGAAGCACACTTGGTGCACTAAGATTAATTAGAGAAGGCTTGTACTCACTTTTTCACTGACACAGTCACAACAACTACAAGTGCCACCATGGTCAGTCCCAACAGGACCCCAAGTATGATGGCCACCATTGAGCCTGACTCAGCTCCCCCAGGGCCCTTCTCCACCTCGTGCTCCAACCCAGAGCCAAACACCTGCTCCAGCTCAGCCTGAACCTTCTCCTTCTCATCTGTAAGCTTCCTATTATAACCAGAAAAACATACACATGTAGGCTATAGTACTGTGCACAAGAAACATGCACATGAATAATACTGTAAATAAGAGGACATTGAGGATACACACATTTTTCAACCAACATACAACAACATACAATAGTGATATCTCAATATATGATATGTACCCACTAATTCAGGGATTTCAAGTGAAAGCTTGACGCAAATGTCTCGCTAAAAACTAGTGTGTGTGTGTGTGTGTGTGTGTGTATATATATATATATATATATATATATATATACATATGCTTTTAATGGAATAAGAGGTATTTATCATAAGGTGAAAGTCCCATGGGCAACTGTTCTTCTACTGAGAACAAACACCGGTTTGAAGAGGGCAGAGACAGGGATGGGACCTTACCTCTGGACCTCCTTGGCAGACACGATGGTACCGCTGGCATCCATGGCAACAAAGCTAACATACGTCCTGACTGCGCGACTGCTGAGTGAACGACGGCCAGTAGCCTTGCTGTTGCCATTGGCGACGCTGATCACTGTCACTGTCCAGCCCAAGACTCTCTCCAACGACCTGAGAGAGTGAGAGAGAGAGAGAAAAGGAAGACGTGAAAGAAAAAATAAGTCAACATGAGAGATGATTACATCACTTCCTATTCCACAGCTTTTTGTAATACCTGTATATAACTTTTCTTTTAAGTGACTTAAAACGACCATTGAAATACAATCTTTAAAATGTAAAGAGGTACAGTACATGCATTTCATGGCCTTAATTGAATAAAACATGTAAGGAAATCATTTAACAATTACAGAAATTCCACTAAAACACACACACACACACACACACACACACACACACACACACACACACACACACACACAGACAGCACAGATGCTCTGAGTGACTTACTCCTCCAACTCTGATGTTTTCTCCTCCACTTCATTGATTGGCTGGTTAAGATAGATGACCACAATGTTGTCATCTTTACTTTCCTTTACGGTTACCTGGGGACATATTATTAGCAGGTAAACTATTTGTGCCTAAAAAAGACATCATAGTAACACACACACACACAAACACACACACACACACACACACACACACACACACACACACACACACACACACACAGATAAACAAACCACACACCCACCTCCACTGTTGTTGTGGCATAGAGTCCCTGATGGTCTTCTGCCTTCACCTGCAGGGTTATCTTCCCACTCTCACCAGCTACTGACACTACATACACCTGGCCACTAGAGGGCTCTACAGCAAACATGGAACTGGGCTCCACCAGGGAGTAACTCAGTGTCTCCCCCACATCAGGGTCTGTGGCCTGTGGTGAGAAAAGTAAACAAAAAAGATTGAGTAGATAGATTCAAAAGTGGATAGCTGGCATGTCATGAACACATACGATATACAGTATACGGTGTATAGGGCAGGTACCAGCCACCACCATACTTGTACAATATATAAGTGTTTTTTTTCATAGAAGATAAGATGATACCTCTTTACAGTATTTTCCTATGGTTTACCGGGGGAGGACATGAACTGATCGTGTTTTTTTTGGCATCCTGTCTTTACAGTAAGTGCTGCTGCATACAAGGATGTACAATCCTTCCTGTTATAAAGGACACCTTTGCTTGTGGAAAATGCAATAAAAACTGTCTTATCACAGAGCCTTTGTGACCCATGGACCGAAAGTACTGATAGTGAAGAACATCTTGGGAGAGAACTACAGTCATATCACTGAAAAGATATTGGACGCGTTCCCCAGATTCGTTAAGAAGCTCTTAAGTGCTAAGAACTTCTTAGGAGCGTTCTTAGAACGTTCTTAGAGCGCTCCTAAGAAGTTCTTTGCACTTAAGAGCTTCTTAACGAATCTGGGAAACGCGGCCAATCATAGTAATAATAATAAGAAGCATAAATTAAAAAGAAACTGGTGTGAAACTCGTTATTTCACTGAAATTATGGAATTGCTGTGGACAATGTCTGTGGTCATGGATCTGTAAAGAACACCCATATACTCAGTCTCATACCTTGACTTTGACGACAGAGTCCTTGAACGGGGCGATGCTGAAGATCTCCGCGCTGTAGAGGTCACGGTCAAACACTGGCACTTCATTCACATCGTCCACCTGAACCGTCACCTGAGGAGAGGAGACATTTGTACAATTAAATATATCTCATAACTTTTAAATTGAAAAGAATATGACTTATTATATCAGTAATGTATATGTATACAGTCTATAGCCCAATGTGAGATCAATATCTGAGGTGGGGGTCTTCCTGCCTTGTGATTATTTTACTCACCACTGTCAGAGCGGTGCTAGGGGGAACCCTGGTGTCAGTGGCCTCCACAGAGATTACATAGAACCCATTCTCCTCCTTGTCTAGTTCCACCAGAGTGCGGACGGAACCGGAGGTATCCACGGAGAACAGGTCCGTGTGCGTCTTCAGATTGTAGCTGACGTCGAAGAGCGAGCTTCCGGACGAGGCCATGACGAGGCCCACTTCACTGCCTTTGGGTTTGTTCTCCGAAACGCTGAAGTTGTAGGTGGGGCTCGCAAAGGCCAGGCCCTCCTCCAGGCTCACAGTCCGGATGTAGATGAGGACGATGGCTGAGGGGGCACAAGCAGAAGGCACAAAATAAACTCGAAACGAGCAGAGGATACTTTAAAAGAGAGAAAGAGAATGAGAGTGAGCATGTGTGAGTGTGTGTGTGTGTGTGTGTGTGTGTGTGTGTGTGTGTGTGTGTGTACAGTGTATGTGTGTGTGTGTGTGTGTGCAGATGAGTATTCAGTATTGGTGTAGTATTACCTGTAGAAGAGAGCGGGGTTGTCCCATGGTCCTCAGCTTTGGCTGTGAGGTTCAACAGTGTGTCTTTGGTTACATTCGAGAGGTCAGAGGTCAACGTGATGTCACCAGTTTCACTATTAAGGCTCAGGTATTCCGAGACACCAGACGCAAAACTGGATGAAAATAGACATGAAATATACACCTCAGGTTACGTCTGGATACATACAAATCACTTTGTGCTCACTGTTTGAGGTAGGTGTTATAGTAACAATGTCATTTTGTCATTTTGATTTCTACATCTAATCTCTTTTCAACTTGTAATGTAGTCTTCAATCATTGTATTGTGCATTTTTCATCCAAGAAACTCCAAATAAACAACTTGTGATACAGTATGCCTGAAAACGCACATGGTGACATCACTGTCAAGCATCAGTCCCACACCTGGTGTTCACAAGATGACGAATAACAGCAGGTCACCTGTATGTGATGACAGAGTTGTTGCCAGCATCCATATCTGTTGCTGCCACAGTCAGCACCAGCTCTCCCACTTTGCTGTCCCTGGACAGGATACTTTTACTGTATGTGCCCATGCTGAACACCGGGGCGTTGTCGTTCACATCGGTGACTGAGACTCTGATGTTGGTGATGGTCTGTGAAAGTTTGGAAGTCAATCGGTCAACAAGCGCAAAATAGGTCCCTTGGAACAAATACATCTTTTTGCACCTGAATCTGAATTTTTCCTGCAGTAGAATTTACAAACACACACAAATACCTCTCAGAGTACCATTCTCATTGAATGCCAGTCCCTACCTGTCTCTGGGGTTTGCCGTTGTCAGTGGCGATGATGACCAGGTCATAGGAGTCCTTCGTCTCTCTGTCCAGATCAGCCCGAGCCACCAGAGTCCCGTCCTGAAGAGAGAGAGAGAGAGAGAGAGAGAGAGAGAGAAAGAAAGAAACAGGGCACCATCACACCTCACAGTATTCACAAGACCTTTTTACATGACACCGCTGAACATCTTTGCGAAAATACTGAATACAGGTCATTATTTTAAGAAGCTTATAAAAGTAAAAAGAGTAGACAAAGGAGAGGACTCAAGTGCATGTTGTGAAAAATAAACTGGTGTGTAGCATTTTGTGGCCCGTTATAACTTTGACCTATTTTACTTTACGACATCCGAATGGAAACTTGCAGCGGTGGCTACTGGCAGACAGAACAAGGCTACATTTTTTATCTTCATATTGAGAAAAATAAAGTTGAATGAGGAGAACAGTCCTAAGAGATTTGCGAAAGTACTAAATACAGATAATTATTTTAAGAAGCTAAGATATAAAAATAGAAAAAATAAACCGGAGTGCAGCTCAGGTATTCTCATGTAACCTGGACATTTTTTACTTCATGAAATCCGAACGAAAACTTGCGTCAGGGGCAACAGGTGGACAGAACTAGGCTACTTCTTCATCCCAATTTTGAGAAAGAAAGTGTTCTTAATAGAGATGCACCGATCGCTCGGCCGCCGATCAGAATCGGCCGATTTTGACGTGATCGGCCACGACCGGCGACCGGCCGGTCAGTCTGAGACATGCCGATTTTATGCCGGTCAAATGCACTCGCACCTACTTGTAACAACATCACACAGCTGAGTTAGCAAAGTTTGATGAAGCTAGCAAAGGCTAACACTCAGGGCTGGATAAAGCGCTAATGCTGAGTTTTTCTATGCAGCGAACGCTGTGCTTTGCCATATTGCGTGGAATTTACTAAGCTGTCACTTCAGGTTACGTAAACAGCGCACATCACCGCCCGTCCTTGCCGCTAATTGCGTGCTCACAGCTGAACCACAAGCGCTGTCAACAAGCAGCAACATAGCCACGGCAGGAATAAACATCGTTTTGCTTCGGTTTGCCACCTTAGCATGTATTCTTTCACACTAATACAACAACAAAGTCCGATTTACACATTTAGAGGTTTATTTCATTACCTTTTGTCTACTCACGCCTGTATGTTTCTTCTAAATTCGCCAAAAGTAAGCATTCTAACATGTCATACACTACCGCGACCGTGATACAAAACATATTATGTGTGGTGTTGTTGGAAAGCTGCGTTTCTCCTGCATGACGTTATGCCATCCAAATATGGACACTTCCTTTGTATCCGCAAGCAATCGCGAAAGTTCAAAGAAGAGTGTAGTAGACTGAGTATGCATGCCATTGGCTGTGTTTCAAGGCTGTTATCTCAAATTAGTTTTTTGTAATTTTCCAACATCTCAGCCTATGTAGCACCTATACATCAAACTTTCCAGTTATACACTTATCAGTATTCTGAAGATATTTACAGTTGGATATTGTATGTGAGAAGAAAAAAATAGTAGTCCTACAGTACATTTCTATTAGTAGTGTGTGAAATGAATGTCCCACACTGGGAATACTGCAGCTGAAGAAGACTTGAAGAAGAATCTGTCTATTCACATTTTTTTTACCAGCCATTGATAAGTTGATTACATTTCTATATTAACATGTTGTATTAAAGAAAGGATAGAAAATAACTCCTGTTGTGTGCTGTAAAGTGGTTAGAAGATGCAAATCGGAATCGGCTAAAATCGGTATCGGCAGGTCAAATTCTATGAAAAATCGGAAATCGGAATCGGCCAAAATATTGCAATCGGTGCATCTCTAGTTCTTAAAATAAGTAAAACAATCCCGTCAAAACAATCAAATCGACTTTTTTTGAGAAAATGATTTTAAAAGGCAAATTAGTAAGGAGATATATAACTCATTCGTCCCAATCCCTAGAGCACACATTCTTGCCTCAGTAAAGGTGAAGGTGTCTGTGTAGGAGGACGTGGAGATGTTGACGCGCCCGTTCTCCCCGGCGTCTTTGTCCTCGGCCTGAATCTGGCACACGTCTCCCGGGGCGTCGGCTGTGTACTTCCCCTCAGCAACAGAGATGGGCACAGGAAGTGGCAGGAACGCGGGGTTGTTGTCGTTGATGTCCGTGACGGTGATGTTCACCTGGGTCGTAGAGTTCAGGCCGTCCACTGGCTGATCCACTGCCGTGACCTGGATGTACAGTAGGTTGTGTTAAGATTTACTACATTTAGTTCAATTCAATTCAATTCAGTTCAGTTCAAATTCTATCCACTCAGTTGACACACCCAGATTATGGGTCATCTGGAACATCTCTTATCCTAAATTATTAAGAAATATTCTAATTAAATATTATTAATATTATGAATATTGAATCCAATCAGTAGCCTAGTATTTTCTAGCCTGTAGCTTATGGAGGTATCGTACCTGTAGAATGTAACTGTCCTGCTTCTCTCTGTCCAGAGTGGCATCACTGTTCAGGGAAATGGCGCCCATTTTGTTGATGCTGAAGATATCGCTGGTCATGACAAAATATCCATTAGAGAAGCCACCCTGTAGAAAAAAACACACACACACACACACACACACACACACACACACACACACACACACACACACACACACACACACACACACACACACATGTATAGTTCTTTTTAAAATCTTTTTTTTGTTTATTTTATTATCCCCCCTCTCTCTCTGTGTGTATGTCTGTGTGTGTGTGTGTGTGTGTGTGTGTGTGTGTGTGTGTTTGTGTGGCTCTTTCTCTCTTGGTCTGTTTTCCTCTTTCTCTCTCTCCATCCCTCTCCATACCCCCCGCCCCCTCCCATATCTTCTCTGATCCAAAACATCTTTCATTTCTTTTGTCCTCTCTCTCTCTCTCTCTCTCTCTCTCTCTCTCTCTCTCTCTCTCTCTCTCTCTCTCTATCTCTCTCTCTCTCTCCTCATACCCTCTCCTCACCTTATCCTTGTCTGTGACCTCCAGTGACACCAGGACAGCTCCTCCGACCATGTTTTCGGACACGGGCACGTCGTAGCGCTCGCGGCTAAACTCCGGCGGGTTGTCGTTAACGTCCTGTACCTCGACCTCCACCACCGCCTCATCACGGTCAGCGCCATCGGACAGAGACAGACGGACGCTATAGTTTGTCTTGGTCTCATAGTCTAGCTTGACCTTAGTAGACAGCACACCATTGGCGTCTATGGAGAACTTGTCACCTTCAGTTTCCACCTGTGGCACTGGGCCATCAGACTGGAAACTTACCTGTGAACAAAAGAAGGTGATAACACCCTCAGTCTTTAAAATGGATATATTTATTTCAGTAATAATGGATGACAGTAGCACAAGATTGGGGATTTTGACCTCATGCAAGAAGTGGATTACCCTTGCAATAGAGGGAAGAAGGATCATACTGTATCATATCACATCACATCATATAATATCATATCATATCATTAATAATTTAATTAATTGTTTTTTTTTCTGTAAGACATAGGAATGCCATGGGTCCCATTTATGTCTTTGCTAAACACAACATGAAATAATGATATTAAAGGAGTCATAGAATGCATTTTTTGACCATTACAAATTGATCTTTGAGCCTAAATAATGTCATATGTAAATTTGTGGGGCTGAAAACGCCCCAGGAGCACTGCTAGATCGCCTAATACAAGGTCATAAATAAGCCTTGCAATGAAACAGTTTGTTTTACCCGCCCACTCAGCAAGTTCATGAATATTCAAATGAGATGCGCGCTGATTGGTCTATTGGCCGATATGTCCTGAAAGTTGATTGGCTCAATCCACCGGTCTGAAGCTAGAGCAAAGTGAAACTACATTTACTGCTGGTAAATAAAGCCAAAGTCTTTGATAAAGCTATCAACAATGGATTTAAATAAGGAATACAGCCGTACATGTATAAACCGAGTCAGAAGAAGGTTCTGACGAAGATGAAGTGCAGCAGATTCCCCAACAGAATGAATGTGTTAGATTGGTAAGTTTTATCAGTACATTTCTTAGTATAGTAACTCTCCAAAGTTAGCTGTAATAACGCTAGCATTACAACGTCTCTGCCATAGACCACATATCTAGATACTAGGATCGTAAGAGCAGTTTAACAAGAATTATTAATCGAAGGTATGCAAATGAGAGGGGGTGTATCTAAAGGGGGGTGGGCGCCTATTACGTGTTATCTGAGCTCTGTTCAGATTGGAGCATTTCAACACGGCTGTTTCTATTTCCCAATTTGCATACGAAAGCAGGCGGGGGACGCGGTAAAGTCTATGGTGTTGTCCTTTGGACACTGCTAGCAGCCTAAATTCAACAGGAACAAGGTGAATGTGGTTTTGAATTCTAGGACTCCTTTAATAACACCATTTATGTCTTTGTTAAAGAATAAACTTAAACACAACATAAACTGTCTTTACATATTAATCAGGAAATGCTTACCTTAACAACCTCCACAATACCATTAATCTCTTCCTCCACGCTGGCATGATAGTTTTTTTGGAGAAACTGGGGCCTATCGTCCTGGGCCAGGATGTCCACGATCACTGAGGATGCCCGGGAAATGTCGCCACCTAGAGGATTGGAGGGTTGCAGTCAGAATGTTTAAACTTATATTTCAGATAATTGTCTACACTGTGATGAAGTAGTTTTGTTATAGGAAACACCTTTCCTGTTTGTCCGGTGTTGACAAACAAAACATTTAATTAAGTTCTGAGAATGGTCACTGTCATTGCAAGCTTTACATTAAAGGGCCACTTCACCGATTAGCATTAAGCTTTGTATCTTTAGAAAAACAGTCATGCTTTTGAATGGTCGTGCATCATTCCCTCAGTTCGCCTTGAGATGGGAGAAACACGGATTTCAATGAAACCCATGAAGAAGACTTCCTGCTTTCAGTGATGTAATGATGATTTTTACATCATAGAAAGCAGGAAGTCCAACATTGAAATCCGTAGTTCTCCCATCTCAAAGCAAACTGAGGGAATGATGCATGACCATTCAAAAACACGACTGGTTTTCTAAAGATACAAAGCTTAATGCTAATCGGTGAAGTGTTCCTTTAAAGGGATAATCCGGAGTGAAATGCACTTTAGATCAATTTTTCGGACTATTGGGAGTAAATACGTTGAGTTGACACCAAAATCATGTCATTCGGATGTATTTTGAGAAAGTTCGAGCTCACCGTTTTTAGCCAAAACTCGTTAGCCTGGAGGTGACTCGGGCATGTCATTTCGCCGCTACAAAACGCTATTTTTATACCTCTTCTACTGTTCCAAACAACACTACACTTACGTGGTAGTGAGTAGGGGATCCCTAAAGCCAAACCGAAGTATCCCCACGCCTTTATGTGGTCGGATAGAGAGTCCAGAATGAATTTAATCGAGTCCGTACCTTTCCGGAAATGTTAATAAAGTGTTGTTATAGCGTTGGCAGCTGCAACAGCGACATTTCTGGAAAGGTACTGACTCGATTAAATTCATTCTGGACTCTCTATCCGACCACATAAAGACGTGGGGATACTTCGGTTTGGCTTTAGGGACCCTCTACTCACTACCACGTAAGTGTAGTGTTGTTTGGAACAGTAGAAGAGGTATAAAAATAGCGTTTTGTAGCGGCGAAATGACATGCCTGAGTCACCTCCAGGCTAACGAGTTTTGGCTAAAAACGGTGAGCTCGAACTTTCTCAAAATACATCCGAATGACATGATTTTGGTGTCAACTCAACGTATGTACTCCCAATAGTCCGAAAAATTGATCTAAAGTGCATTTCACTCCGGATTATCCCTTTAAATTGAGTGAGATGAATAGCCACCGCCACAACCTCAAATCCTGATTGAAGCTCACTTCAAGTTCCAACACTTGTGTAAAGTTACAGTATGCACAGGACATTTGCTACTAATCCTGCACTGCTCCTACTATCAGGCACAGAGATTCTGATTTCAGATCAAATGTTTTTAAATGTTATTCAACATGAGAATACATATTACTGTAATACAATTTGCATACTACTGAGCCCAGGAGGTGTCAATGCAAGATATATTTGTGTATCGATCGACACATTTCACTATATTGTCTGCACATTTTACTTAATAGTTTGCTCAATTTACAACAGTCAACATTTTGTAAAATTAATAAATGCCCAAAAATATCTTGCTTTCAGGGTTCCATAGCTTATGAACTTTGTTTGAACTTTTAAGTTATCTTATCATCATTGAAGGCATAATGCATTTCATGGTGTATATTGTTTCATAGTCAAACCTGAACTCTGTAGTGACCTGTAGTCTGAACATGTATCGTCTTCACTACACCATCAGAAGGCTTCATTATGTCTTTGGCTTACCGTCGCTGGCGGTCACATACAGGGAGAACTGGAGGAGTGTGTTTGCCTCCAGTGGGATGACCTTCACCAGGGTGATCTGTCCAGTGTCTTCACCAATAGCAAAGTAGCCATCTTGGTTGCCACCGGCAATAGAGTAAGTCACCAGTCCATTCACACCCTCATCTGGGTCTGAAGCCTCGACCTGAGAACAGACATGAGGAGTCAATGTCAACACAGTTCAGCACACATCAGAACATAAATGATTGATAGGTGGTTAGGTGGATGGATGGATGGGTGGTTGGATGGGTGGTTGGATGGGGTTGGCCGGATAGGCAGATACAACTTTGCAACAGCTTCACAAACTCTACACATCACAACAATTAAACATCTAGACTGTTATTGTCTGTTATTTCTTGGGGCGGCAGTGGCTCAGCCCAACTCCCCAAGTTGTCTTTGAGCAAGACACCTAACCCCAGTGCTCCCGATGAGCAGGTTGGCGCCCTGCATGGCAGCCTCTGCTATCGGTGTGAATGGCTGAATGTGAGGCAATGATACGTAAAGTGCTTTGGGTGCTTGCAGAAGCCGAAAGAAGCGCTATATAAATGCAGTTCATTTACCATTTACCATTGTGATTGAGAGAGTCATGGGACAGAGTTAAGGCTATACATTCACAAAGTGGACAACTGAATCACACAGATGTGACTGCATGCAAGTTGCAGCATAAAGAACATGTCACCTTGACAACCAGCATTCCAGTAGTCTGATTGGCGAAGACTTTGCCCTCATACTTGGCATCACCGAACTGGGGACTGTTATCATTCACGTCCAAAAGGTTGATTTGCACATTTGCAGTCACTACGGTATTGGGAGGAGCATCTTCCCTTGCTTCAACCTTTAAGATCACAGAGGAAAAATAGGTTATTGATGATTTTAATGTAAACGATAATAATGCAGTTCCACCCAGGTGAATTTGAATAATAACAAAATTGATTGAATTATAAGTGATTTCTGCAGACTGAAGGACTTCATGTAAAAGCCATGTTGGTCAGACCTTAGCATGAATGTTTGTTGTCTGATACTTTTAAACCTACAATATGAGGTGTGGCTATGCTAAATTGTGACTAAACAAGTCACAGAAACTCAACAGAACAATCTTGCTATTTAGTGGTCAATCTAATAGCCTTGCAGATTTTCTCTGAAATAAAAAAAATAAAGGCAGAGCGCCGAAACGCGTCTGTGTGAATAAATGGTGATTGCTTATGCATAGTGCGGCCTATCTCTTGTTTTCAATGATAGTCTATACTTTGGTCAGCACTCTAAAAAAGTTATAAATCTTGAGTGAAGCCTGCTCCTACCTTTACGAACTCTGAAATAATGCTCAAATGATTTGTATGCATTACTCAGTCAGTTGTAATTATTAAGTCTTCCACAATTCTGACCTGAAACTGGATACTGGTGGAAGTCTCCCTATCCAGATCAGCTGAGGTGTTCACCGTGATGGTGCCATCTTGGCTCACAGTAAAAGGCACAGAGTCTGGAATGAGCCGGATCATTCCAACAAACCCTCCCTGTAAAATGCAAGATTAAGTCTGGAGTCCTCACATGTTTGTATGGCATATTGTACATGTTGAATAACTAAGAGCCTTTACTTGTCATGTCTTGAGATTGTAGTATATGACATCTTTATATCCCTAGATATTGACTGTCATGGCAACTAAAGATAAGGTAGGCCTATTACATATGTAATGTAATGCACCTCAGGTTAAAATAGCCATGAATACATTCTTGAATAAATAATAACACAAAATACCTTTGAATAAATATTCTGATATAATAAACAAAGCCGTGGCACAGAGGATGACAAAATGTGTATGGTATGTTGGTCTCAAGACCTCTCATCAACTTAGCTTATAACCATTCATTTGTTATTTCCACCCCCATGGTAGAAAAATGAAAATGCAATATTATATCGCTGTAATCGTCCCTATCTTCAGATGAAATGTTATGAACTGAACCACATGTCATGTGTATGATTAACCTGACATCCTCTGTGAGTATGCCAAGTTTTGTGGAATTTCATCCATGGGGGGCTATCAAATAAATCAATTTATGTGTACACACACTGTACACCCATCGGCCTGCAGATGCAAAGGCTTGCTGTTTGCTAGATGACTGTCACACACACTCTCTCTCTCTCTCTCTCTCTCTCTCTCTCTCTCTCTCTCTCTCTCTCTCTCACACACACACACACACACAGCAAGCAAGCACACACAAATGCACACACTCATTTACATACATAAAAGTTGCAGTAGGAGATGGAGTAGAAGGAAATAAACTGACAAGCATGATGTATTTTTGCTGAGAGAATGTGCAGGACTGAGCGGCGGTCATATTGTGTACCGCTTTGCGGTGCATCTAGTTATTGTTTTAGCTACTGCTGCTCCCTACGAGCCTAGACACTGGTCCTAATATAGCCTTACTTATCGCAATTCGATGTAAGTGCAACACATACATCAGTCTGAAGATGAACGATCCTAGCAAAAATGCATTACCTGGTCCTCATCTGTGACTTTGGCCTGCAGCACGAAGGAGTCTGCCGGAGAATTTTCCGGAATGGCCACGGAGTAATCGGCCTTGTCAAATTGCGGGGCGTTGTCGTTGACGTCCTCAATGTTAACCACAACCATGGTGTTGCCACTCTTAGTGCTGTCATCCTGCTGTGCTGCCTGGTATGTGAACAGACCACAGAGAAGAGGAAGATGGGTAAAAATACTGTAGGCTACAGCATACCAGTGACAAAATTGCATATTTTAAGTCTTGTTTTTGAATATCAAAGGAAGAAAAGATAATCATGGTTAATAATTAAGGGTTAATGAACTGAAAATAAAGTTATTTTGCAGTGCTTGGTCTCACTAAACAAACCGATTGTGAGATGTGGATAATGACAACAGGATAAAACAAAGATGGGTAGAAAGATGGGTAAGTGATGAAAATCCACATAAAGAGCTTCCATCAACACATAGTGAACTAAACAGAAAACACATTTTACAAACTAGTGTGTTCATGAAAAAAGAAATGAAAGAAACTTTCCAAAACATTTTTTAATCTTTCTTCTTTAGTTGACTCATCAAACCGAAAATATCTTTAAGAAAAGAGTTGTGAAACACTGTTACTGAGTTTAAGTATAAACTATCTATTTCAAGTGAGTAATAAACTCTTCTTTATGTCCTCATTTTACCTTTATCTGAACATTAATGGTTGATACTTTTTCTCGATCCAGTGGGGTTGTCACATGTATGACTCCAGTAGCCGCATCAATGGCAAAGTTATCCTGGTACTTGGTTGGGGTCACTGAGGAGGTCAGGATCCAAAAAAAGTGACATGATTTAGAGACCAAATTATTTAAAATATCTTCTTATAGAGAATAAAGAGAAGCTGAAAATGAATGTAATATTCAAAGTCCAACTTCAAATCAACAGTGGTGTCCACAAACTCTCTTTTGTAGAACTAATCTACTAGATTAATGAACAATTGATGTTAATGTCAATGGAAAACGTAACTGGTAAATTAATTTTAACTATAATGGACCCCTCTACTGTACCTGTTGTGATGCTGTAGGTGACGGCCTGGTTGATGCCCGTGTCGGCATCTTGGGCTTTTATGGCTTCTGGCTGGACTGAGGGCAGAGGCCCCCCCTGAGGTGGACAAGACGCATTACTTTTGTTAGAACATTAAATGTTTCTCTCACCCCTTCAACCCCTATGTGGTTCGAGGTTCCATGTGACCAAGTCAAAGCAAGCATGTATGATTGTATGTCTGATTGTATGTATGTATGTATGTATGTATGTGTGTGAAAAAGTATTTGCCCCCTTGCTAATGTTGACTAAAAAGAGGAATATAAAATCATCTTTTGGAAATTGATCTTCATGCCTTAATTTGAAAAAGGAGTAAAATCCAACCTTTAAGGACACCAATTCTCTTTGTGAATGAAGAATGTATCGTAAATAAATAAATGTTTTCCTTAAAATACAGTGGGCACAAGTATTTGCCCCCCTATGTTAAATTCCCATAGAGGAAGGCAGATTTTTATTTTTAAAGGCCAGCTGTTTCATGGATCCAGAATACTATCCATCCTGATAAAGTTTCCTTGGCCTTTGGAATTAAAATAGCCCCACATCATCACATACCCTTCACCGCATAGCTAGAGATTGGCATGGTGTTTTTTCCAGTTAGCCTATTAGCCTGTTTGATTTGCATTGAGCTCAATGAGCATCACTATATGTACCGTATGTATGTATGTATGTATGTATGTGTAATTGTGTGTATATGTAGGCTATGTACGTAAAACAGTGGACACTTGCCTGATTCTCTGCTATGGTGGCCTCATAGAGACTGTGATCAAAATAAGGGTTCATGTTGTCAAAATCCGTCACGTCCACCGTCACAGTCACATTGTCTGAGAGGCCATGAGGGTCCTGATGGACACAGTGCAGGCGGACTGAGTGGTTATAGGCAGCATGCATGCAGGTTCATATAAACATACACACACACACACACACACACACACACACACACACACACACACACACACACACACACACACACACACACACACACACACACACTCACTGGATCATGGAGGCATACATACATACACTCATACACATATGGATAAGGCATCTGAAAACACACACACACACACACACACACACACACACACACACACACACACACACACATACACACACATACAGACACAGACACAGACACAGACACACTCACTAGGGTACGCAGCCCAATCCATTACTAATGCTTTACCTACTGTACTCACCCGTGCTTCCACTGTGAATGTGTAGTGATTGCCCGTGTTATAGTTCAGGCGTTCCTTCAACAGAATCTGCCCGTCGGCCCTCAACTCAAAGACACTCGGCGCTGAACCCTGAAACACAGCAAAAACACACTAACAATCTGTAGACTTGATGTTCAACACTGTCTTTGTCGTATTTTGCTTCGTATTGGTAGTGTATGTGTTATGTGTTGCTTATGCCCCCCTGAGCGTCTTGAGTTGAAAAAAGTGCTCTACGCCATTCGCGTTTTTATGAAAATATAGAATAGAACTTTTATTAGTGGCAAAGCACATCTTGTCTGATAGCATATTCATATTCATCACATTCTTGGGGCCAGCTGTGGCCTACTGGTTAGGGTTTCGAGTTTGTAGCCAAAGGGTTGCCGGTTCAATCGCCAACCAGTAGGAAAAATGTGGGCAGGGGGAGTGGTTGAGTGCTGCTCTGCTCTCCCACGACCACATACACAGCTAAAGTGCCCTTGAGCAAGGCACCTACATGTAACCCCTCACTGCTCCCTGAGTGCCACTGTTGAGCAGGCAGCTCACTGCTCCGGGTTAGTGTGTGATTCACCTCACTGTGTGTTCACTGTGTGCTCCTGTGTGTTCACTTTCACTAATTCACGGATTGGGATAAATGCAGAGACCGAATTTCCCTCACAGAATCAAAAAGAGTATACTTATACTTCTTATTGAAAATTTAAACACTCAGCTTCCGTAACCGTTCTCCTTTTAAGACAGCCTAACGATGTTGATCAGCTGGGCTTACCTGGATGGAGTAAGTCACTCGGTTGTTGGCAGGAGTGGCATCAGCATCCACTGCTTTCACCCTCAGCACTAAAGAGTTAACACCCAGTGTCTTTTGGAGAGAAGATAGAGCATTATATACATAGGCTACGCACGCTCGCACACACACACACATATACAGTCCCCTCCATAAGTATTGGAACACATGCTAGAGTTGACTATAAAGAAGAATATAAAATCATCTTTTGGAAATTGATCTTAATGCCTTAAATGAAAAAAAAATTGGAAATATCCAACCTTTAAGAACATTAATTTTCTTTGTGAATGAATAATGTATCGTAAATGAATTAATGTTTTATTTACAACACATTATTCATTCACAAAGAAAATTCAGGATGTGAACTTTAGCATGTGTTCAAATACTTATGGAGGGGACTAGCAATGGTAATACTGTACTGTATATAGTAATGGATAGTAATGGAATCCACGTATTCAATGACTATGGGGAAAATCACAATAGACTTTACTGGTCATGATGTTGGCTAGTTTGTGTATTTGGTTGCCTGATGAAATGACATTAAACCTGGTCATGTACTGTAATGATTTTCTTTGAGACTTCACCTCAGAGATTGTAACAGTGTACGCTGGTGAATCAAAGATTGGTGGATTGTCATTCTTGTCTCTGACATTTAGTTCACGAGTGTTCTCCTTCTGTGGGGGGAGGGAATGTACATTGTGCATTTTTTGTTATATCTAATTACTTCTTTCAAAAAGGAAAATTACATTTCTGCAGTATCAGTCTGAACTCACCCCTGTCCCGCATGTTACAGCATAGGCTAAGAGTCCACCACCCTGCAGAAAAGAAAAGGACAGAAAAATAAAGTGTCTGTTTGTGTCTGTTTGTGTGTCTGAAAGATCGATTTTTACACAACATTATTAAAGTTTACTAAAATCAAGTCCTTCCTAGTCTGGCTATCACCATACTAAGCTCAATCTTTTAAGATTGAACATTAGTATGGGGAGGCTGCGCTTTATTTTTACTGCTGAAGAGGCCTGATCAATGGGCATCGTTCAAATGACTCCGTACGCTTGGATAGTCCTTCAACCAATCAGACCAATGATCCGGCGCGTCTTTTGGATAAGCTATTCTGATTGGAGCCACAGGTTCTGGCAGGGAACAGAGGAGATAGATATGCTGGTTTCCAGCCTGAGCTGCCGGGCAAAATCCAATTTCAGGCAGCTTAAGTTCTTCCTACACAGTGTACAACTATTTCAACTACTATCAAACTCGTGATCATCATCATCATCAATCATCAATCATCATCTTCTTCTTCTTCTCCTTCCTCTTCTTCTTCTTCTTCATCATACGTGTTACTCTTACTCGAGCCAAGCAGGTTGACTTACCTCAAGAGCATCGGCATCCAGCGGCTCGCTTGTTCTGATCACGGCGGTCGGGCTCCCGGGGGTATACTCCAGCTGCAGAAACGTGACTCCAGTGGGAAACAGATGATCCACCAGCTCCAGGCTCTCACCTGGAGGAATGCCCTCCAAGTTCTCCACCACACCTGGATCACAGGTATGCACACGCTAGTCAGTATGATGCGACTGAGGTGTTTTGTCTTTCAATGGCAAAATCGCATTTCACACACATTGCGGACATACATTTAAACATTAAAATATAATGATTATATGTATGATATTTAGCAGCAGTTTTAATCCAAAGCCAGTAACATTAGGAGAGCACTTAACAATAACAGTAAACATTATGTAATAAAAATAGACATATACATTTAGAGTAAAACAACAATGTTTTCAGCTTTCCTACTGTAATAACATAATCAAGTCAACAAAAACAACAACAACAAAACAACAAAAAGCGCAGCCAGCATCACCTTCATAGTCTTCGTCTATGTCCCCCAGCAGAGCATTGGATCCAGAAAAACAGTTCACAGTGGTAGCTGAGGAGATGATGGGTGAGGAGGAGAGTAATAGTTATTTCCCAGCTCATTTGCAATAAGCCCCGAGGGGCCATACACTGATTTCAGAACAGCTAAGAGGCATTCGCACGGCTTAAAACCCCCCTTAACTTTCTATGATCACTATACATTTCCAAAGAGGACAAATGTATCTTAATCTTTCAATGTACTTTGTCACGTCATGTAGTATTCCCAGGGTGTGTCCAATTATATACAGTGTATCACTAAGTAGCTGTATGTCTTTTATCTAAAAACATCATAATAAAGGGAACTTGGGTAACACCAGCCATCAATGCAATGGAAACAAATAAGGCTCTCCATGTTCACTTCCCATCAGAGAGAGTCTGTTATATAATTTTCACAGAACACAAGTCAGTCAACATAAACAGCACACCACACATCTCACCAGAGTCACTTTACTTACATTGGAGAGGCATGCAAATGTTTGGCACCCGGCCGTGGTCAAAAGTTATATTACTGGCAATAGTGTGAGCATAAGTGAGATAAAGATTTCCATAATTCCATAATGCTGACTGGCTGCACAGTGCATTTACAAGCCAGTGATACTTGCCAAAGGGCATGTAATCAAATTCTGACAATCCAGGGGGCCTGGATCTTTATTTTTTGCCCTTTTACTGTTTGATACTTGCCAAAGGGCATGTTATCAAATACTGACAATCCAGGGGGCCTGGATGTTTATTTTTTGCCCTTTTACTGTTTTGTTATTTTTCAGCTGCAAAACATCGCAATAAAAAAAAAAAACGTAATTCTGCTTAAAATATCAAAGGAAATCAGGTTATCATTTACTTATATATTTACAACAGAAACACTGACCGGGAAGACTACACGTTGCATTGCACATTAATATTGCATAATGAAGATAGAATAGAATATATACTTTTTTGATCCCGTGAGGGAAATTCAGTTCTCTGCATTAAACCCAATTTAACCGAATTAGTGAACACACAGCACACAGTGAACACACAGTGAGGTGAATCACACAACCCAGAGCAGTGAGCTGCCTGCCCAACCAGCGGCGCTCGGGGAGCAGTGAGGGGTTAGGTGCCTTGCTCAAGGGCACTTCAGCCGTGGTGGACTGGTCGGGGATCGAACCGGCAACCCTCCGGTTACAAGCCCGATGCGCTAACCAGTACACCACGGCTGCCCGGATAAAGGTGTATATAACACAAAGCAAACAGGAAAAAGAAAATAGGCACATACTGACTGGAAGACACCACGATCCGTATGGCAGCACGACCCCCACAAAGAGAAAGACCTTGAAAACACGAGGACCCATCTCAAGTGGCTGGTATTTGGATCCACAAGACCTTACAATCCGCACCTGATGTCGGTTCTGTGCCTAACGCCGCCTATTCCTGCCCTATTCTGCCTATTCCTGCCTTCTGACCAAAGTGTTGAAGCTGGCAAATCAATACAGTGGCTTTCACAGTTTCCATGGTCCATCCTCTGTTTTTTATGACCCAGTGTAAAACGCTAAACCCGCCACTGCAGGCAATAACAGGGTCCAAGGGGCAGAAGCACAACCCCGGTGAACAGTAACTCACACAAATGCCCACAATGGCCTCTCTACCAATACACCTGACCTGACCCCCACAGGACAAAAATAATGATCAATATGTTTTTGACCCTCACAGGCTGTTGTATTCAGTGAAGTAAATCTGTAGTCTTGGGCAGGGAGTGTTCACTTGGTCGTTTTGCGTCTGTGGGTGAAATTGAGCTTGTGAGTCTAGGCCATGCACTGACAGAGCAGTGGTGCATCTCGTTTGAACCTGCATCCAGCTCCCACGGCTACTCATTGGTTGCAAAGGTCCCCGTTGTATCTTTTAATGAATAAATGAATCACAAATAAAGTAATATTTTGCTGTGTAATTAATTCATTGAAAATTGTGTAGCTACTGTACGTGGTGCAAATTCATAACACGCATTGAATAGAAGCTAATTTGCATTCATTGTTGACATGAGGGCTGAGGCTGGTATTCTGGCACACACTATAAAGCATAACGTCTCTGCAATGGGGATGGATTACTGCAGCCTTACATCATGCAAAAAAAAAAGAAAAAAAAGAATTTGTCTTTAGAGTCTTTAGAAAATAACTTGGTAAAAAGTTGGTCTGTTGGCCCCAGCTGTGGCGCAACTGGCTGGGGCACCTGCACCGCACGCCGGCGACCCGGGTTCGATTCCCACCCCAGCTCTCTCTCCCACTCACTTCCTCATTCTCTCTACTGTCCTGTCCAATTAAAGGCATAAAAAGCCCAAAAAATAACCTTTAAAAAAAAAACAAAAAGTTGGCCTGTTAGCATTAGGCTACAAGCGTTATGGAAAGTCTTGATTTACACACACTGTTCAAGCAAAGTTTGTTTTTATTTGGGTTTTATACATTCAGGTATATGTGACCCTACAGTATGAACGATGCAGAACCTTTGATGAACATCATTGACCCTGACAGCAATTGAAATGTTGTCCCACAGGGGATTATAAGGAAGTAAGACGGAAGCAAGAAGGTGAATCATTGTACACACCTTCACAATCTGAATTAACTCATATATGAGTTAATATTTGATTGTATGACTAAAAAAAACCATTCATCTCTCTCTCTCTCTCTCTCTCTCTCTCTCTCTCCGTTTGTGTGTGTGTCTCTCTGTGTGTTTACTTTCCATTACAAAATGTGTTTCAATCATTATTAATTGAACATAAACATGTTAAAATACAAAGAAATCTAAAGAACATTGTTTGACATGGACTTGATGTGATGCACCTCTGATAACGATGTTGTGACTGTGTGATACATCTGTATCCTTATTGCCTTCATTTTAGAGATATGATAAGTACAACTGTATTTTTTTTTACACACTTCTGTTTCTATGCCAGCCCCCAATGGAACCGCTCCCCGATAGAATCTTCGGTAACACTTTACATTACAGATCAGTAATAAGTGGGTAATGTTATGGTAATATATATGCAATTTCATGGTAATAATATTTTCAAACCACATATTACAAATAATGAATGTGTAATTTCTAGACAATTACTGTGCAATTACCATACAACAACAATGCAAACAACTTGGGTAAAATAAAATGGTAATAACTGCTGTAAATATGTACTTACCAAAGCAATAAATATTTAGGATTTACTTATTGTGACATAATATTTCTATAATTATACCAACATGATGGTGCTATGAAGGACTAAATTCCATAGTAACTTTTAAGTGTTATGGCATGATTACACAAGTTTTTGTAGTAGTTAGCTTGATGAAATAAATTAGGCAATTTCACAATAACTATATGGTATCAGGGCTGTAAAATACTGTTTTGTCTTTTCGAAAGCATTTCAACAACTCCCCACCGTACAGAAAACCTTTCGAAAAGACAAAACAGTATTTTACAGCCCTGATACCATTATTGTGAAATTACCTCATTTATTTCATCATAACAACAGATAACAGGTCACATATTATGCTCCAATAAGTAAATTCTAAATATTAATAGCTTCGGTAAGTACATATTTACAGCAGTTATTATCATTTTATTCTACCCTTAAATTGTTGTTGTATGGTAATTGAACAGTAATTGTCTAGAAATTACACATGAATTATTTGTGGTTTAAAAATATTATTACCATTAAATTGCATACATACCATGACATTACCCACTTATTACCGATCTGTAATGTAAAGTGTTACAGAATCTTCCCCTCTCTGACTTGCATAAGCTCTGGTTAATGAGGCCGGCCGGCCATACTGTAAATAGCAACTTCAAAAATGGTAATATCCAATAGAACATCAGTGGACACAAAGGTCTACCACAACATTAGATGATAATATGTTCCTATGGATTCATAACAAGTCATAATACAGTGGTCATTTTTGACCGGGAACACTAATTCAGTGGACATAACACAAACACAACAGGAGGGTTAACAGCGATATTATTTAAAGCGGCCCTTTGTCCTGCAATTGTTAAATGGAGATAAGTGACTGATCTTTGGACCTTGTCATCAGTTCGTAGAAAGTTAGGGGATCACTCACTGCCATTGTCTATAATTGATTGTGTCTAGCGGCTATAAGGAAAGATTAATGTGTAAAAATGATGTGATACGACTGTATACCTCGCATGAAACATGGTGAACAGAAGCTGGGTCTGGACTGTCCTGCTCTTGGGCTTGTGGTTCTCGGACAGCACTCAATTGTTTCCAGCACGTAAGTACGATTGAACAAATTGATTAACCAGCTATATTTTTTTTAATAGCATACGTAGTGGGGAGAACATGCATTTGATACCATGCTAAAGTTGCCTAAAAAGAGGAATATAAAATCATCATTCGACAATTTATCTTAATGCCTTAATTCAAAACATGACTAAAAATCAGACCGCTAAGGACACCAATTTTCCTTGTGATTGAAGAATGTATAGTAAATAAATACATGTTCTTTCTTAAGTGCTAGGGGGAAGGAAGTATTTGACCCCCTATGTAACCCTATGGGAATTGAACATATAGGGTTAACATTGGGGCAGACAGATTTTTATTTTTTAAAGGCTAGCTATTTCATGGATCCAGGAAACTATGCATCCTGATAAAGTTCCCTTGGCCGTTGGAATGATAAGATCCCCACATCATTACATACCCTTCACCATAGCTAGAGAATGGCATGGTGTTTTTTCCAGTAGGCCTATTAGCCTGTTTGATTTGCATTGAGCTCAATTGAGCTTTTTTAACAACACAGAGCTATGCTCCATGTTGACTTCAATTACACATTGAGTACCCCCCCAGCCCATACAGTTCAGATACACTCTGTGTGTCATGGCATGTTGTTTCTGCCTTACTGTGTCATTGCAGACATATCTATAGACTGTGAAACTCCACAATCAGTTGATCTGGTAACCGTTCCAATTCCTGAGGAATATGAAGGTAAAAATAGGTCATTCACATTCCTTCTTAATGTCAATTATTTGTCAGGTTTGATGACTATTAATCATGCCATATTATGCCAATTGATGTTATAGTGTCAAATACTTGTATTGTCATCAGAATTACCCCCCCCCCCCCCCCCCCAATCTTTCATCAATCTTTCATGACAGGCATGGTAGAATTTGTGACTTTACCGCAAGGAGCTGAAATATTTCTCGAGTCACCATCATGTCCAGTTTGTGTCTCATTCCTGGGGCTGAGCCACACTGTTGGAGATACATCAGCTTCAGTGTTCACAACAAAACCTCTGGATGCAGAAGCTCTCAAAGACGTGAGTGTCTTTAAAGCTCTCAATTTCAAATGTAATGACTTATGCAATACAAGTCTATGTTAAACTATGTTAAATTGCTTGGGATTTATATGATCTAGTTGTATGTCTCCTCCAAAGCCAAACGGACGTTTCGCATCTCTATCATACTCCATCACATGTAATAAAACTGGGGTAAGTTCTATTAATAATTGCACACACACACACACACACACACACACACACACACACACACACACACACACACACACACACACACACACACACACACACACACACACACACACACACACACACACACACAACCCTGAAGTGGTCTGAGACATTTGATCAAATATATTTTAGTATCTTTACGGGTTTGAGTCCATGTTGCATCCAGTTGGGAGTTCTAATGAATGTGACGTTGACAGAAGCCTAATCTAAACACAAGTGGTCACATGTGTAAACCATCCAAGACACGTTCCCAAAACCCCATACCCCATAAAATATGTGATTTCCCTGTATTAAGCCTCCTATTTTGATCATAACCAATGTTTGGTTTATACTGTACATTCTGAGGAGAATTGCCTTAAAATGTTGGATAATTGTTCCTTAAAAAGTGAACTATGTTTGTTTTTGTATTCTTAGGATTTTCAGTGGCTTTATATGTACTTTGTTTTTTGGCTTTTTACCTTTATATTGATAGGACAGTGAATAGAGACGTCAATAGGAAGTGAGTGGGATAGAGATGGGGTGGGAATGGGATGATGAGACCACAGGCCGAAATCGAGCTTGGGTCCCAAAGGGCACTGAGACCCACATGCTACTTACTCCTTGTCTTTGAAGGATTTTGTACAGATTCAGTTTCAGAAAACATGTCAAGACTATAATAGTTCTAGTTTTCACTACTTCTGTGATTGTTGCAACTCTTGTTTGTATCTGTTTGTATAGATCAGAAACAATCGAACACTTGCACTAGATGACATCAATGATAATGCACCAGTGTTTGAAAAGGACATGTACACAGCGAGTTATCCAGAGGTAAGAAAGCTAAGAACGACCATTTGCATTTAGTTCAGTTGTGGAAACTTCATAATTCATCTCTAGAGCAGTGTGTCTTGTTCGATCATAACCTCACTGCAACGTATTCGGACACCAGGCAAAGCCAGTTGGCAGTTGGGTGATTGAAGTCCAAGCATTTGATGCAGATGTCTCCCCCCTCTACAGCAGCTTTCAATACAGTATTGAGGTATGCTTGGATTCCACATCAATTTCGTCATTATACTGTCTGTTTTGTTTAGGTTTGGCTTTTAGCAAATATATGTTTGTGTTTGTTCCAACGCTGAAATCCTGACACGTATTTTACTGTTTATAAAGCCACCTTCAGCTACATTTGTCATGGCAGGAGGATTGATGCTTCTGCATGAACCGCTGAACTACACTCTAACAAACCTGTACAATTTAACAGTGAAAGCCAAGGTAAGCAATTACAGAAGTTTAGTATATTAGTGATGTTCTGTCATAATAAGACAATTACACAAGAATAACAGCTAAGCATTTATTCCATACATTTATTATATATTTATTGTGTGTATTAGGCCCTATATGTTAAAAAAGATAATACATCAATATATTTGTTTATTTGTATCAACTATATGTATGAACTAATTTAAGATGTGTTCATTAGGATAATTATGGCAAAGCAGGAGAAACTACTGTTATAATTCATGTGTTGAAACCTCCAGGACTTCATTTTGAACATGACCTTTACAATGCCATGATACCTGAGAATGAGGTATGTTTTCTTTTAACAATAATCATATCTGAATTTGTTATATTTATGGCAATGTAGGCCTACATGTATTAAAATAAGTGTGTTAGAGAAAAATCACACATAAAAAATACTCATACTGTTATATCAGTTAGTAGGGTTCAGTTGTGTGTTCATACCATCATTTTCCAGCTTGGCACATTTATATCGATTCATCCAGCCCCAATAAAGGCCTTTGATGGGGTTCAAGAGATAATTTACAGCATCAGTAAAGGTAAAAACAAACAGACAAATAATCAGACTGTTAGAAACCATGGCAACCCAACCAAAAGTTTCAACAGATATGAATCTCAGATTCTACATGGATCTACTCATTGTGTAATAAAATATGTTATTTTGATGTGCAGACGAGATAACAGCAAACACTATTGTGTGTCTAACTTGTGAACGTGCTAACTTTCCCTCAGTATCTCCTGGAGAGTATTGGCGAAACTTTTCCATTCAGAGGGAAACTGGAGTCATCAATGTTGACAAAGAACTGGATAGAGAGAAAGCATCCTTGATAAACATGGCCATAACGGTAAGAGAACATTTATAGGTTATTTTCATAATATCAACAGTTATTTTCTGATAGTCATTCCATATTTGCTGGCTTTTGAAATTGGTAGCCCACTAATATCCAATACCAGTGTATTTCTATGACTGGCAGGGTATTGTGTACAATATGTTATCATCCCAGACAACACAGACACGTTGTGTTTTATTCCCCTATTAGGCCTCGCTAAAGAATGACAGCATGAAGACAACAGATACCATGGTAAGAGTCTGAGACCACAGCACATTTCTATGACGGGTTTCTATATGAAAACAGAACAATGAGCAATTGGACTGCACTAGATACCAGTGTAAACTCTGACCAGATCACAATTGGACTGCATTAGGTACCAGTGTAAACTCTGACCAATACACACTGTGGTCTGATCACACAAGCCATTTGCTAAAGTGGCCTGAGACACATTTGGTGACAATTTGTAGTGTAAATGCTAAAACACAGTAAAGTAGGCAGTACTGTAAATCTGGTGATCATCTGGAAACCTTGACGTTCAATTAGACTATGTGTCTCTGTTTATAAAACCGTACAGTCCCAACTAAATTCTAATAACTAAAAGTTTTATCTTTTAGAAACATCCAGTGCTGTCTCCTGGTCTTCTCCTCCTTGACCTGTCCATGCTGTTTCTCTGTCCACTCCTCTGTCTCCGTCCTCCTCTCTTCCTCCTCATCCCTACAGGTGGTGGTTAATGTGGCAGATGTGAATGAGCCCCCAGTGATCCATACTGTGGCGTACTCACGCGTGATCTCCAATGAGATGCCACCTGGCTATCCTGTTGTGAAAGTGGAGGTCATACAACCTAAACATCCATGCACCTACTGAAGTTATCATTACTCAGACTGAAATCCTTGACAACACTTTTTATGGCATATATTTATTTCTTACTTATTTTTTTTAAATTTATTTTACACCCCCAGGCCACAGACCCTGATGTTGGGGAGACACTGAGGTACTCCCTGGTGGAGCCCAGCTCCATGTTTGCTGTAGAGCCCTCTAGTGGCCAGGTGTATGTAGTGTCAGTAGCTGGTGAGAGTGGGAAGGTGAGCCTGCAGGTGAAGGTAGAAGACCAGCATGGACTCTTTGCTACAACAAAAGTGGAGGTGAGGAGATTACTCTTGTCAGAGCTTACTCAATGTCATCAACAACTCATACAGATGGTCAACAACAATTACTATGATTGGTGAGATGAGTTTGAAGTTGACATTGAACTATGTATGCCCTATCAGAATCTGCAGTTGCATTCTTTGATTGTTATAATTCTAAAGCAGTTATTTGAAATTGCAGTTTTATAAAATGGCGTGCCATTAGATAAAATCTTCTGCTTTTGCCTGATAATGTCCTCTACCTTGGCCTTCCATGTAACACACTACGAGGTCACTAAGAGGACACAGTCAAGACGTCGCAGTCAAGTCTCTTATGAATTCTGTACAAATATGAATACTTGTTGGAATGGGTCAAACTTCCTGGAGACATGGATGCAAAATTAAGGCACATTTTTCCCCTTGATATTAAGGCTGACACAAGACATACACAAGTATGATAACGTCATATTTTCCCAGATATGGGTAGCCTAGACTGTCCAGACAAAATGTATAGATGTGTGTGCATAAAGGTGAAGGTAGAAAATGACATTTACAATAGCCTACACCTCAAAAGGTTGAGCAGTTCAATAGTTTTTTCTAGGGCCGGGACTTTAGCGCGTTAATTACGATTAATTAATTACACAAACATTAATGCGTTAAAAAAATTGACGCATTTTAATCGTATGCCTATTTATTTTTGCACCGCGGACCGTTTCTCACTGGATGAGTTTCAGACGGACCGATTATACTGGAGCACCAAGTAGTTCGGTTCAGACCATAGACTGTAAGGTTCAGACAAAACAAACCACAGTGGCACAGTGAACATGAACAAAGAAGCTGATGTGACCGCGTTGGTTGGCCCCGTGGATGGGAAATGTTGTTACAAAAAACGAACGGATGGAAGCGCAGATAAGAGCATGGTTGTGTGCAACCTATGCAACAAGGACGTATCACCACAGGTATCACCTCAGTGCAAAACATAAAGCAGCTAGCTGCTAGCGTGGACAAAGTATTGTGATACTCCAGTCCAGACACTTGAGGGAAACCTCTGAGCTTTATTTATTATTAAATAGCAACCGAGTTGCTGTTACAGCCACAACTCACGCTAATAACAGTAATCCACCGCACCTAATTCCATGTCCAACTTTCATAGACCTAAAAGAAACTTCACACTCAGAACCGCATACAAGCACACACGCACACACGTAAACTCCGCCCCCCAGTTCCCCTTAAAGGGACACAACAATTTCATGAACTCAACTCAAGGTAACAGGTGACACAATTAACAGGATATCACAGTATTATAGTTTACAGAAGGTCTACCTATCTATAGGCTACATGAATTTCTGAAAATGTACTATTTGTAAATATGGTATTGCTACACTTTATGGCAAAAATTGCACTGGTCTGTTGGACTTATTAATAAACAATATTTTTGTTGCTTAAGCTTAGGCCTATGTATTCAGTCATTATCCAATAGTAGGCTATACTAAAAATCCATGTGAAAAAAAAATACTTCTCACTGTTCTCAGGTCATATATTTATATACAATTAAAATGCGATTAATTTCGATTAATTAATTACAAAGCCTCTAATTAATTAGATTATTTTTTTTAATCGAGTCCCAGCCCTAGTTTTTTCTTAATCTTCCCACAGGTGACTATCGAAGACGTCAGCAACTCTGTGACTATTTCCCTGAACCAGCCTCATGATGTGGTGATGGACAAAGTTATGGAGATGAAAGAGTGAGTCTTCATTTTATGGTTTACATTTTAAACAAATTATAGAACAAAACATGTTTTGGGCATGTTGCAACTGATGTCTGACACTCATGTGATCCTAGATCTGGTTCAGAGTGATTTCCTGAGTGATCTCTCCCACACCACAACCTTCCAAGCCCCTCTGGCTCCTGATCTCATTGGTAGACACACACATGAGCACACACAAATGCTTTCACTCTGTCTTTCAGGGCACTCCAGAAAGCACTTGGATTGGATGTGGAGATCCTTAGTGTAACTGAAGGCAGCAATGGAGAGACACTTGTCGTGCTAATCGCCAAGGAGACAAGTGGGAGCATACTTTCAGCTGAGGACCTCAAAAAGTAAGCTGTACACTGTAAAAAAAATCCCGTTAATTTTACGGTAAAATACTGGCAGCTGTGGTTGCCAAAATTTTACCGTAATAAATACGGTCGAACATCACCGTTATTTATACGGTGAAAAACTGGCAGCTGGGTTGCCAAAATTTAACCGTAATAAATACAGTTAAACCATGTGAAATGTACGGTCTACTTTTGTGTCACATACTTTTACCGTATAAAATAACATATTTTGCCTTAACAAATACGGTCTCTACTCTGAGTTTGTTTAATGGACAATTAACCACAATTAACATTATTTAGTATAAAAATCCAACAATTTTATTCTTAGAAAATACAGTTCTCTTCCCCATCAATAAACATAAGCTGTTGACAATTACCAGGAAAGCGTCCATAGTGATTTACTGTCTGCATCGATGGTCAATAGTCCAGCTCGGCTAACAATTGTGTGTGTGTGTGTGTGTGTGTGTGTGTGTATGTGTTTTCCTATAGTGAATTGATTAATGACAAGGAGAAGGTTCAAACAGAGCTTGCAGTGGTCTTTGGGCCTGACGTGGACTTTGACATTTTTGAAAAGGATTCAGACATAACCATGACTATTATCCTTGCAACCGTGATACCTGTGATTGGCATCGCTACAATAGTAACAGCAGTTTGGTAAGTGTCTGTTTCATGTGTCGCTATGGTGATCAAAACAGTCAAAAACGAGGTGTACTGTACAAGGAGCAGAACATTCCAATAATAATCTGACTAAAAAGCTGGAATGTGCCCTTGAGCAAGACACTTACATGGATCACAGTGTCTGCTAAATAAATACATGTAGAGGATTGGCTGCCATCACTCATTCCATTACTGCTTTCTCAGAGATTTAAAGCCTCCTTACTTGTCCTCTACATCACACATGCTCTGATGTTGTAAAGCCTCCCACCTCCTCTCAATTCTCCTCCATTTCACTAGTAGCTCCAAGTTCACTCCTTATCAACAGAGGCTCTCAGTTCACCTGCTACAGGCATCTCAGGGCCACGATCAGCTACCAATGACAAATATGCTTATAATCAGTGTGAAAAATCAACATTTAAATGGACAAATGATTGATTTGGTCTTTCTCTCTTGTTTGTTTTTTGCTGGTTTGTTCAAATTCAAAGTTTTATTTTACACACAGGATATTAAGAAGACAGAGAGGACATTCTGCTAAACGAAGGTACAAATCAAATCAAAGCTATGGTATTTGTTATCAAATATCAAAAAGCACATGACAGTTTTGGTAATGACCATTTCCTCCTCATAGGGGCAGTGAAAATTCACTTGACATCATGGGTAATTTTTAATCAGTTTCATCAGTAGACTGTCTGAACTACCATGGACGTGAGCTGGTGATGGAGCACACGCTACGATATGTCTGTGTGGTGCTACCAGACCACACACCTCAGGACAGGAATTCTGATATTGCGTTTTGGAGCCAAACTCTTCATATATACTGTATCTGATACACTTAGAAACATCAACATCCAACAACATCAACATTGAACCAGCAGGACTATGTAGCAATACCTCATATTGATCTAGATATTTGGAGCAAACCAGCAGCATTGGTTTATACACACACACACACACACTGTAACAACAACAACAACAAGCCCTGGTTCTGGTCAAATATTTAAGGATGGTGAAATAATTTCTCATTACTTGGGCTTCCGCCATCTGTGTAGTCAACTCCATGCTAAGTAGTGTTTCCACTTCTATGTAGTCAAATCTGTGCCAGGTATGTTATTTTCACTATTAGGTCTATTTTAGAGTGATTGTTGAATTGTCTTTGACATTTTAGAATTGATTGTATTGTCTTTGATACTTTATTAGGGCCCGAGCACCGAGGTGCGGTCGCTGGCCCTATTGTTTTGTAATTGTTTTGTAATTGTAAAATGATGTTTCAAAGCCTCCCACCTCCTCTCAATTCTCCTCCATTTCACTAGTAGCTTTAAGTTCACTCCTTCAGGGGCCATAGGTTACACTGATTTCAGAACAGCTAAGAGGCATTCACACGACTTAAAACCCCCTTAGATTTCTATGGCTGGCTACATACTGTTTACAGGGATGTGATACTTGCCAAATGCCTTGCTATTAAATACTGACAATCCAGGGTGTCAAATCTTTCTTTTTGGGCCCTTTTCCTGTTTTGTTATTGTACTTGTAACAAAATTATAATAAAGGTTATGCTGCTATTGAGGGAATGAGTCTTTTCCTTTAAGCATTTTTTAAATCATGTACTAAGAAATCTAAAACAGAAACATTGACCAGGAAAAGAGTACTATTGCATTCCACTGTAGAGCATAACAGCATAACAGCATAACAACAGGCCGTAGCCAAGATAATAGGTACATACTGTTTGGAAGACACCATGATCCGTATGGAAGCACGACTCCCATGAAAATAAATACTTTGAAATGATAAGCAATTCCCATCTCAAGTGGCTTATCCTGAGGACCTTACGTACATACGTTCCGCACCTGATGTTCGCTTCTGTACCTTACAAACCCGGTTTCTCCTCTGAACTCACACCAAACCAAAGTATCGTTTCTGCCTTCTGTCTGACCAACCCTTAAAAAAAAGCAAGTGACAAAGCAACACAGTGACAGACAGTTTCCATTGCCTATTTTTATGACCCAGTGTAAAGCGCTAAATGTTCTAAGTGCCTATTTGAGTCTTCTCAAGTTAGAAAGTGCCATAAGACCAACTGAAAATGAAACCTGCCATTTTTCTAGGCTGATTTGACACGGAACTACACTCTCATCTGGCGTAATAAGTAGGTCTCTAATCTTGGTTGACATCCCAGATAGCAAAACTACACTGGGACGGAACTGGGCCACATCTACCACAACATTCGGCACAGATCTGCATAATGGACCTGATCCGGCGTCCAAACGCACATCGGTCCAAAATTGTTTTGGATCCTTTTGACGGATCTGCGGCAGATATGAACTTGCACTCGTCCAGGTCCGTCCCAGATAGCAAAACACCTACCACGACATCCGGCACGGATCTGAATAGTGGACCTGATTCAGCGTCCAAACGCACATCGGTCCAAAATTGTTTTGGATCCGTTTTACTGATCTGGTGCTAATAAGGGCTAAGATTGCTCCCAACAAACAAGATAACGTCCCGGCGATGATTCAGAGCATTTTAAAGAACGTATTTCTCACCGCGACGTAAAAAGAGGAAAAATCTAATTACCTCGACTTCCACCCAACTTATTTTTGTGCCGTTTAGCTTTCCCCTCTCCCAAGTAGTTCTGTCACGAATTTCATAGCGTGCGGTGATCGTTAATGAACGTGAAACACCTGTCATTATTTTTAGGCTGACATTAGCCTACAGTAATGAATAGCAATTACGTACATTGTTTGTATATATGGTACTAATTTGACTTACCTTCTTACTGCAGCTTGTTGAATGATGATCATGTCCAGCTGATTAATTATCCTGCTAGTTAGCTGGATATTTATACTCTGTTAGGTTTGATACTTTCACGACCACGGTGTATTTTCCCCCTAATAAATTACTAAGTCAATGGTCATACCTAGTAATGTTATTGTTCAAAACATCAGTGGAGTAGGTTAGCCTATAAGCTAAGTCCCAACCATATTGTTTCAAAATTCAAAACTAATATTTGCAATGCATGCTGGGAAGCAAACCTCAACAAAGTAGGCCTACACAAAATATAATTAAAGTTATCAGAGAATGTTTAGGTTATATTTTATATCTAAACCATGAGGTTGATAAAGACATAAAATTGTGATAAGCAGTAGCTTATCCTTAATTCTTCTGCAAAGTTGTTTTTATAGTGGTGACCAGTTGGGGATGTTGTGAATGTCTGCCTAAAGTCATATGTAATATGGGACCTGTATTGCAGATCCGTAGCCTACCACACAAAAGAAGCGGACCCGTAGGCTACCACACATAAGAGGCGGAACCGCATTGCAGATCCGTACCACACAATAAGCGGACCCGTACCACACACAAAGTACCACACACAAAAAAGGATATATTCTATTCTAAGAGGCCGTACCACACACACAAAAAGTATATATTCTATTCTAAGAGGCAGAACCGTATTGCAGATCCGTACCACACACAATAAGCGAACCCGTACCACATACAAAGCACCACACACAAAAAAAGTATATATTCTATTCTAAGAGGCCGTACCACACACAAAAAAGTATATATTCTATTCTAAGAGGCGGAACCGTATTGCAGATCCGTACCACACACAATAAGCGAACCCGTACAGGTTCGCTTTTGTGTGTGGTATGGATCTGTCATACGGGTCCGCTTATTGTGTGTGGTAGGCCTACGGATTTGCAATACGGGTCCGCTTATTGTGTGTGGTACGGGTCTGCTTCTTGTGTGTGGTACGGATCTGCAATAGGGCTCGGGCACACGCCTTGCATTCTAGGAATATAGCCACCATGTTGGTAGCGTACCGAACGTAATATCCATTCATTCAGACGCAGAAGACAAGAAGCAGAAATATAGTATTAGCGATTCTCTTCCTCTTGCGATCGTGGGTTGCGCGGTTACACCCAACTACACAGCACCAAGAAGGCAAAAACTAAGTAACAGGAACACACTAATAGGTGGGAGTAAATCCATAGTAATCCATAGTAAACTAAGGAGTGAGGCTGCCAATATGGCTGTGCCCGTGAAGTTTTCACGTCATGATCCCGAGCCCTATTCATGGGTTTCATCAGGTCCCTTTCCACAGGTGTATACAATCAAGCACCTTAATTATCAATGCAGACTGCATGGTGCTTGATACACCTGTGCAAAGGGACCTGGTGAAACCCATGAATACGGGTCCGCTTCATGTGTGTGGTATGGATCTGCAATACGGGTCCGCTTGTGTGTGTAGTACGGGTCTGCTTGTTGTGTGTAGTACGGATCAGCAATACGGGTCCGCTTATTGCGTGTGCTACGGGTCCACTTATTCGGTGTGGTACGGATCTGCAATACGGGACCGCTTATTAGGTGAGGTACAGGTCCGCTTATTTTGTGTTGTACGGATCTTCAGTACGGGTCCGCTTATTGTGTGTGGTACGGGTCTGCTTATTGTGTGTGGTACGGATCTGCAATACGGGTCTGCTTATTGGGTGTGGTAGGGGTCCGCTTATTCTGTGTTCTACGGATCTTCGATACGGGTCCGCTTATTGGGTGTGATAGGGGTCCGCTTATTCTGTGTTGTACGGATCTACAACACGAGTCCGCTTATTAGGTGTGGGCTACATCTGGCCCACAGTCAGATACCGTAGGTCCGCTACATACGGATCTAAAGGCTTTCATGCGGATCCGGCCCAAAGGAAATTGCTATCTGGGATGTCAGGTAAAGGCATTGGGGAGACGGCGATCGTTACATCTTCAATAATGCTCAATCCAAGGAAATGGTGCATCCCAAGTCTCCAACCTGCAAAACTGATCTGGCAACTGGAATCAGAGAAAGTTGGAGCCAGATTGATGAAGAGTACTGTTTGTCACTCATTAAGTCCATGCCTCAAAGACTGTAAAGGCCTATTCGGACGGGATTAGTTTTATGGGGGGACGTAGAGTAATGCAGGTTTATCATATGACCTCTGTAATATAAATGTCCAATTCGGACAGGACTAGATATCTCTGTCATTTTACCTGACATGGGAGGAGTAACTACGTTTACGTTCTGCCGTCACATCTTCGTCGCCGTGCATGTGATACTTTGCGTCAGGTACGTGCAGCATTTTCAGATTTGAAGGACTACACAAGTTGGTTAAACTAGCAAACGTTAGCTTTATGTTATGCCATAAGTAGTTTGAAATGGCTAACAATATCAAGCTATTAGGCAAACTAGCTAACGTCCTATTAGGAGCTGCACAGCATGTTATGTTTTCATTCAGACCATGGTGGAATTGTTTTCAAATCAGGATGTGACGAAATACTACAGACATCTTTACAGAGGGTCTCGTTCGCACGGGATTAATATTACCTAAGGTAATTTCTCCGGACCGTTTTACGGAAGGTAAAAGTGTCTGTAAATGTCACCGACATACTCCGTTATGTTTACTGACATGGCGCGTCCGGACGGGACTACATTACCTGGTAATTATTACTTTACCTGATGTCACCCCATAAAACTAATCCCGTCCGAATAGGCCTTAAGCTGTTACAAAAGCCTGAGGTGGTGCAACAAAGTACTAGTGGTGCGTTGAAGTGTTCTTTTGTCAATTTGTTTTTCATGATTCCATAATTTTTTCCTTGGAATTGAGTGATTCCATATTGTTTTCCCCTCTGGTTGGTCTAAAACAAGCAACTGTTACTGATTAATATTTTTTGTTCTTGATTTCCTTTAATGTTTCCTAAAGCCAGAAAGTTGCCATTTGAAATTAACTTAGTTTTGTGTCATGTCTGTGATCTGGCTTTTTTCTAAAAAATTAAACAACTGGATTAACATCCTCCAAGACTGGTGATTCCATAATTTATGCCAGGGGTTGTATGTTGTGATGACTTTCATTCATTGTTTCCTCCAAAGCCAAACAGACCTCAAAATAGACCATCCTTATTATACTCCATCATATGTAATGGGGTAAGTTCCATGAATAATTTAACATTTCAACATGTATTGTTACTTGGAGCAGTGCAGTGCAACCAGAACGTTTTCAGACCCTCTTTTTAAAATGGATTCTACACACAATACTCCAATACTCAAAAAAAATCACTACAGGTGTTATGTAAATTTATATAAGTAACTGATGGACATACAGTATTTCATACAGTTTGTCATTGCTAAAGCACATTCTGTTGAACATTGCATCCTTTCCTTCTTTCTCTACTTATATTCACAAAACATCTGATGGACAATTATTTGCAAAATCAAAGAATTACATCATACTGTAACAGTTTTCATCTCAACAGACATTACAATGTCAGAGTACTGATCCAACACATGACTGGAGTGTTCCCTTCTTTTTTGAGCTATGGATAATGTTCTATACCACATTAAAAAAAATCACCACTGTAATCATTGCTCTTATTTTCTTTGTACAGGTCGATAACAGTCGAGCACTGGTGCTACTTGATATCAATGATAATGCACCAGTGTTTGAGGAAGACACGTACACGGTGGATGTATTAGAGGTAAAACAGTAGCCTGACCTGCCTACCTAGATCTTCTTTCAGATAGATCTAGTCTGGAACATCATAGTTCATATCCGTTTCCCTTAGTGTAGTCGGGATGGCTTTGCCGATGATGGAAATTAAATGCAGGAGACAGTGTCGAGTTGGAAGAATGCAGCGATTTATTTCCACCGTAGTTAGCAGGTAACACGCCCATAAGGAGAAAATGGAAAAATAAAATAAAAACCAAAAACTCCAAACAATACCAAATCAATTATAAACTCTCCAAAATATAGCAAAATGAACTTTGACAAAATCCCCTTCAATTACCGGGTACGTTTCAAGCATCCGAGTATTAGGCCTCTAGCAGGTGCCCAGTGGCTCACCTCAGACCATTCTACCTCTCTGCCCTTCTTCTTATTTATTTGGCGGTTGACAACTACTAGGTGTATTTCCGCACCTCTCTAGCCTGGCACGCCCTCCCAGTGACGCAACGCCTTCAGGCTTTTGCTGCTGGTCTGGTCAACTGCTCATTGAGAAGGATTTCTGAGTTCCCGAAATCTGCGGAACTGCCCCCTTTGGTCGAGAACCAATCAACTTTGAGCAGCTCCAACGTCTCTGGGTAGAGGCGTGTTCAAGGCAGCGGAAAGAGTGTTGTTATTGGTTTAAACTCGGCAATCCGCTTTCTGACATCTACCAGTAGCAAATCGAGGCACTTAAAGGAGGCGGGTCAACCAGCGCTGGCAAGAAACCGTGTTAGCACAGGCTGTTGGTCAGACTAAAGTCTCGCAGAGCCTTTGAAAGTCGATGGTAATCAGGCTAGCACCTCTCTGCCCAGTTCCCCCTAGAGACTTTAAAGCCCTGGCCTGAACCATCGCAACAATTAATCAATTAACTAACCAAATGGACATAACTCAATAAACATCCTCATGAGCACACTCCAAACTACACGGCTCACAATGCAACACAATTACAATAGTCGCTAATTCAGCACATAGCAAATATATTTAAAAACCCCAAACACCCCCATGGTCCTGCAGACTTGGCCTCTTCTCGTTAGTGAGGTCACCCTCTCCAAAGTTCAAATGTCCCTCATGACTTCCCATCTGGTCTTCTCTCAGTCCCCAGACCAGGAAGTAGATTGCCACATGGTGAGTGTTTGAAATGTTTGTTAAATGTCCATGTGTGTGCAAATAAAGCGTGTTTGGAAATAGTGTTGTCAGTCTTGGGTAGCCTACTTAGCTCCATTGTGAGATAAACTGTAGCTGTAACGGGCAGTAGCACCGTTACACTCAGACAAGAAAATTGTCAGGCCGATCAGCGACGAGAGGGGAGGATGAAACCGAAACTGATTGCGATAAACATAAGCAGCACCTACAAACATCAAGAAATGATTTTGAAATATTTACTGCAAAAGAAGACCCACATACATTCCCTGACATTCCCTGTTCCCTCACTGTTGATGTTATTCATTGTTTAGGCATAGCAGGAAGTAATGTTAGGAATCTCTCATCATTCGTAAGGCTGGACTAATGATTTGTCGTGATCCATGTTTGAGTGCTGGATGTTTGCAGGCTAGAAAATTTGTATCAAGTATTTTGCTGGCAGGTCCCTTCAAGCAAACAACAACAAAAAAATGTTAAGGGCTTGAAATTGCGTATGATTGCTCACTATTAGGACTACAGTATCTTTAATGAAAAAATGTCTTCCTGGTAAAACCTATGCTAAAGCTTCCATTTGTGGAAACACAACCAACCATTTGTCTCAAGAACAGACATACTGGAACAAAAACAAAAATGTGACTTGTACGATTGTAACTCCACTGTAACCTTCTGGTATTCAACAGGCAATTCCAGTCAACACTTTGGTGATTCAAGTGAAAGCTGTGGATGCAGATGTCTCCTCATACTATAGTAATGTTAGCTACTGTATCGAGGTACAGTATGTTGGGTATGTTGGGTATCGTCACCTTCCTAAAATAATTGCCTACTGTAACTGTAAGTCATTTTTTGACAATATTAATTTGGTGACAATATTAATTTCTTCAAAATTGTTTGTTTTGTTCAAGCTTGGCTAACACAACAACTATTTTGTGTTTGTTTATTGTTTTGTTGTTATATGTTTGTTTATTCCAAGACTTAAATTCTAATTCTTATTTCACTATTTATATAGCCGCCAACAACTACATTTAAAATCTTCACAAATGGATCAATAATGTTGGTTGAGCAGATGAACTGCAGTTTAACAAATCTCTACAATTTAACAGTGAAAGCCAAGGTAAATGTATAACTTTGTGATGTTATTGTGATAAGTATACACACTTGGGTAAACCCAGCTCGTTCTTCCGGGAAATTTGATTTTAGATAGATAAATAAATAGATAGATGGATAGATACTTTATTGATCCCCAAGGGGAAATTCAAGGTCCCAGCAGCTTATGACACCACACACAACATACTGTAATTTAACAGCAGGCTACCAATTAGCTGCCACCACCTTTTTTTTACCGGTACCGGTTTTTACGGTGAGGGGTTACCATGGTCTTGGTCACCCTGGGGGGGAGGGGAGGAGGAGACGTGCTGCACTGAAAGTGAGGGGGGGGGGGGGGGGGGGGGGGGATGAGGTGGGAAGCTGGAGCAGGGCAATCAAACCTGTTGTAAAATTTTGCCCTGCAGCTCAAGCTGGAAACCTCCACGCTTACTCTGTAACAGTCTTAATATAGTTTGGTATAAGACTGGAAGGTCTGGTACACGTAAGTGCCTTTGAACTTTCTAAGTTTTAGAGTAGTATAGTATTTAATCTGTGAGTCTTTTCCTTAATCAACAATTTAGTTATTGGTCATTAATGGGACATTTGTTTAATCTAAACTAATGTAAGATGTGTTCATTAAGATGTTCATGTACCAAATCTGTCTCTCAACTAATGTAAGATTTGTTCATTAGGATCTTCACGACAAAACAGGGCAAACTACTGTAGTAATTAAGGTGTTGGAAATCTCAGGGCCTCATTTTGAACACAGCCTTTACAATGCAATGATCAATGAGAATGAGGTATGTTTAACAATTATAATATCTCAGTTTGTTATATTCAATCTCAATCTGTGCTGTTCATGTAAATTCTAATGAAAATGAGTTTGTTACAGAGAAAAATACATAGTATATATATAGTATAATAGTATAATATAGTATAAGTATACAGTGGGTATAGTAAGTATTCACACCCATGCTAAAGTTGACTAAAAAGAGGAATATAAAATCATCTTTTGAGAATTGATTGTAATGCCTTAATTCAAAAAATGAGTAAAAATCAAACCGCTAAGGACACTCATTTTCTTTGTGATTGAAGAATGTATCGTAAATAGATAAATGTTCTTCCTTAAATACAGGTTGCATAAGTATTCAGCCCCTATGTTAAATTCCCATAGGAGCAGGAGGAGTTTTTATATGTTTTTATTTTTAAAGGCCAGCTATTTCATGGATCCAGGATAATATGCATCCTGATAAAGTTCCCTTGGCCTTTGGAATTAAAATAGCCCCACATCATCACATACCCTTCACCATAGATAGAGATTGGCATGGTGCTTTTTCCAGTTAGCCTATTAGCCTGTTTAATTTGCATTGAGCTCAATGAGCATCAAACAGGCTAATTGGCTAACTGTAAAAAGCACCATGCCAATCTCTATCTATGGTGAAGGGTATGTGATGATGTGGGGCTATTTTAATTCCAAAGGCCAAGGGAACTTTATCAGGATGCATATTATCCTGGATCCATGAAATAGCTGGACTTTAAAAATAAAAACATATAAAAACTCCTCCTGCTCCTATGGGAATTTAACATAGGGGTTGAATACTTATGCAACCTGTATTTAAGGAAGAACATTTATCTATTTACGATACATTCTTCAATCACAAAGAAAATTAGTGTCCTTAGCGGTTTGATTTTTACTCATTTTTTGAATTAAGGCATTGCAATCAATTCTCAAAAGATGATTTTATATTCCTCTTTTTAGTCAACTTTAGCATGGGTGTGAATACTTACTATACCCACTGTATATATAGACTCTGAAATGTATATTGAGTATCAGTTAGAAGGGTTCAGTTGTTTGTTTCACGTCGTATAATTTTCCAGGTGGGTCCATTTCTATCGATTGATCCAGCCCCAATACAGGCTTACGATGGGAATAAAGAGATCAACTATAATATCACTAAAGGTACAAGCAAAGAAATAATCAGACTGTTAGAAACCATGGCTACCCACCCATTGCTGGAAGTTTCAACAGATTCAAACAATTAATATCAGATCAGGCATTAGTCTTATTATTACGTGAATAATGTTACTTTGATGTGCAGATAACAGACAAAATCATGTTTTTTTTCTAACTTGGGTGAAAATGTTTACATTTGCCTCAGTATCTCCTGAAGAGTTTTGGAGAAATTTTGCCATTGAGGTACAAACTGGAGTCATCAATGTTGAAAAGGAACTGAATAGAGAGAATGTATCCACAATCAACTTGGTCATAATGGTACGACTGCAATTATAGTTAATTATCATTTAAAAACATTAAAAATGATCCTGTATTCCGTGCTGTCTAATATTGCTAGTCGATTAATATCCAACAATGTATTTAAACTGTATTAAACAATTTATTGTTAGTATGTTTCCCCAGGCAAGACACTGTGTTAAGTTGTTGTGTTTTATCCCCCCATAGGCCTCACTAAAGAATGACAGCATGAAGACAGCAAACACTATGGTAACAGTCAGACCATGACAAGTTTCTGTATGAAAACAATGAGCAATCAGGTCACAATTGGGCTGCACTAGACACCAGTATAAACTCTGACCAATACACTTAGTGGTCTGATCACACAAGCCATTTGCTAAAGACACATTTGGTTGTAGTGTACATGCTAATGCACAGTAAAGTAGGCAGTACTGCAAATCTGGTGGTCATCTGAACCACTTGAACTTCGACAGGACTATGTGTCTCTGTTTGTAAAACCATGTTAAGAGTGGCTATTCAATGCATTGAGTACGTAAACATCCAGTGCTGCCTCCTGGTTTCCTCCTCCTTGACCTGTCCATGCTGTTTCTCTGTCCACTCCTCTGTCCCTGTCTCTGTCCTCCTCTCTTCCTCCTCATCCCTACAGGTGGTGGTTAATGTGGCAGATGTGAATGAGCCTCCAGTGTTCCATGCTGTAGCGTACTCACGCGTGATCTCCAATGAGATGCCACCTGGCTATCCTGTACACCCATGCACCTACTGAAGTCATCATTACTCAGACTGAAATCCTTGACAACAATTTTGGAACATATTCATTATTTACTTATTTGTTTGTTCATTTATTTCTCACCCCCAGGCCACAGACCCTGATGTGGGGGAGACACTGAGTTACTCCCTGGTGGAGCCCAGCTCCATGTTTGCTGTAGAGCCCTCTAGTGGCCAGGTGTATGTAGTGTCAGTAGCTGGTGAGAGTGGGAAGGTGAGCCTGCAGGTGAAGGTAAAAGACCAGCAGGGACTCTTTGCTACAACAGAAGTGGAGGTGAGGAGATTTCCCTTGGAGAGGGACATAAAGCAAAATTAGAATAGGGCAACAATTCCCCTTATATAGCAATTTTTTTTTGTTTTTGCTTACTCAATGTCATCAACAACTCATACAGATGGTCAACAACAATTACTATGATTGGTGAGATGAGTTTGAAGTTGACATTGAACTATGTACGCCCTATCAGAATCTGCAGTTGCATTCTTTGATTGTTATAATTCTAAAGCAGTTATTTGAAATTGCAGTTTTATAAAATGGCGTGCCATAAGATAAAATCTTCTGCTTTTGCCTGATAATGTCCTCTACCTTGGCCTTCCATGTAACACACTACGAGGTCACTAAGAGGACACAGTCAAGACGTCGCAGTCAAGTCTCTTGTTCTATAAAAATATGAGTTCTGTACAAATATGAATACTTATTGGAATGGGTCAAACTTCCTGGAGACATGGATGCAAAATTAATGAAAAAACGTAGGCACATTTTTCCCCTTGATATTGTAACGACCTGTGTGTTATAGGTGTGTGCATTGTTTGTGTGTGTGCTTATTACCGTGCAATATCAGGTTGGGAGGTAGCGAGGGGTGGGGGGGGGGGGGGGGGGCAACGGAATGGTTACATTTTCGTTGTCATGGTTTTGTTGTTAGGTTTTCATGCGTGGAAATGAGCAGCCGTTTTCATGGCGTGGTCTGTAGCCATTTTTGTGTTTTATTAATAAACCTTCTGAAGAGCATTTCGGGCTTCTGTAGTTAATGGAAGAGTGACATCGCTACAATTGGTGTCAGAAGTGGGATAATGCACACACCTATAACACACAGGTCGTTACAATATTAAGGCTGACACAAGACATACACAAGTATGATAACGTCATATTTTCCCAGATATGGGTACCCTAGACTGTCCAGACAAAATGTATAGATGTGTGTGCATAAAGGTGAAGGTAGAAAATGACATTACAATAGCCTACACCTAAAAAGGTTGAGCAGTTCAATAGAAGTTTTTTCTTAATCTTCCCACAGGTGACTATCGAAGACGTCAGCAACTCTGTGACTATTTCCCTGAACCAGCCTCATGATGTGGTGATGGACAAAGTTATGGAGATGAAAGAGTGAGTCTTCATTTTATGGTTTACATGTTATACAAATAATAGAACAAAACATGTTTTGGGCATGTTGCAACTGATGTCTGACACTCCTGTGATCCTAGATCTGGTTCAGAGTGTTTTCCTGAATGATCTCTCCCACACCACAACCTTCCAAGCCCCTCTGGCTCCTGATCTCATTGGTAGACACACACATGAGCACACACAAATGCTTTCACTCTGTCTTTCAGGGCACTCCAGAAAGCACTTGGATTGGATGTGGAGATCCTTAGTGTAACTGAAGGCAGCAATGGAGAGACACTTGTCGTGCTAATCGCCAAGGAAACAAGTGGGAACATACTTTCAGCTGAGGACCTCAAAAAGTAAGCTGTAATGCACTGTAAAAAAATCCCGTTAATTTTACGGTAAAATACTGGCAGCTGTGGTTGCCAAAATGTTACCGTAATAAATACGGTTGAACATCACTGTTATTTTTACGGTGAAAAACAGCAGCTCGATAAATAGAATTGTCCGTAATAAATACGGTTCAACATCACCGTTATTCTTACGGTGAAAAACTGGCAGCTTGGTTGCCAAGATTTAACCGTAATAAATACAGTTAAACCATGTCAAATGTACAGTCTACATTTTACCTTAACAAATACGGTCTCTACTCTGAGTTTGTTTAACGGACAATTGACCACAATTAACATTATTTAGTATAAAAATCCAACAGTTTTATTCTTAGAAAATACAGTTCTCTTCCCCGTCAATAAACATAAGCTGTTGACAATTACCAGGAAAGCGTCCATAGTGATTTACTGTCTGCATCGATGGTCAATAGTCCAGCTCGGCTAACAATTGTGTGTGTGTGTGTGTGTGTGTGTGTGTGTGTGTGTGTGTGTGTGTGTGTGTGTGTGTGTGTGTGTGTGTGTGTGTGTGTGTGTGTGTGTGTGTGTGTGTGTGTGTGTGTGTGTGTGTGTGTGTGTGTGTGTGTGTGTGTGTGTGTGTGTGTGTGTGTGTGTGTTTTCCTATAGTGAATTGGTTAATGACAAGGAGAAGGTTCAAACAGAGCTTGCAGTGGTCTTTGGGCCTGACGTGGACTTTGACATTTTTTAAAAGGATTCGGACATAACCATGACTATTATCCTTGCAACCGTGATACCTGTGATTGGCATCGCTACAATAGTAGCAGCAGTTTGGTAAGTGTCTGTCTCATGTGTCGCTATGGTGATCAAAACAGTCAAAAACGAGGTGTACTGTACAAGGAGCAGAACATTCCAATAATAATCTGACTAAAAAGCTGGAATGTGCCCTTGAGCAAGACACTTCTATGGATCACAGTGTCTGGTAAATAAATACATGTAGATGATTGGCTGCCATCACTCATTCCATTACTGCTTTCTGAGAGATTTAAACTTGTCCTCTACATCACACATGCTCTGATGTTGTAAAGCCTCCCACCTCCTCTCAATTCTCCTCCATTTCACTAGTAGCTCCAAGTTCACTCCTTATCAACAGAGGCTCTGCAGTTCACCTGCTACAGGCATCTCAGGGCCACGATCAGCTCAAAATCAAAAATTAAAATCAACATTTAAATGGACAAATGATTGATTTGGTCTTTCTCTCTTGTTTGTTTTTTGCTGGTTTGTTCAAATTCAAAGTTTTATTTTACACACAGGATATTAAGAAGACAGAGAGGACATTCTGCTAAACGAAGGTAAAAATCAAATCAAATCTATGGTATTTGTTAAAAAGCACATGACAGTTTTGGTAATGACCATTTCCTCCTCACAGGGGCAGTGAAAATTCACTTGACATCATGGGTAATTTTTAATCAGTTTCATCAGTAGACTGTCTGAACTACCATGGACATGAGCTGGTGATGGAGCACACGCTACGATATGTCTGTGTGGTGCTACCAGACCACACACCCCAGGACAGGAATTCTGATGTTGCGTTTTGGAACCAAACTCTTCATATATATTGGATACACTTAGAAAACAAAACCTGGGAGCTGCTATTAGTGTGCGGACCTTTATCATTTCTTTTCACGTCTTTTTGGTCCAGCACCTGCACTACTTACAGTAGATGTGCGCGCATTCTCTTGCTTTTACACTTAGAAACATCAACATCCAATAACATTAACATTGAACCAGCAGGACTATGTAGTGCGTACAAGTGTAGCAATACTTCATATTGATCTAGATATTTGGAGCCAATCAGCAGCATTGGTCTACACACACACACACACACACACACACACACACACACACACACACACACACACACACACACACACGCACACGTTTAACAAATTGGTCAAAGTTGAACTGCAATGTTGTACACGATCAGCCACCCTGACTTGACTTGAAGAAATTAAATGAAGAAGAGCTTTCCAAAACGCTATAAATCCATTTTTGAAATCATTAAAAAATCATATTATTTAATTGTGTATTTCAGGTAATTTCAATAAAAATGCAGTTGTTTTGTTTTTATTGAGTAAAGATAAATCAACTAAACATAACCCAATACAGTTTTCTTTAGATTACTAAGATTACTTGGGGAGAAAAAAGATTTATGAAAAGTCATTAGAATGGTGGATATAGCATTTTGGAAAATAACTGCTTTCACTCATTTTATTCTTCTTCTTAATTCCATTATTATGATTGTGGTTCCGCAAATCATAGTCACACACACACACACACACACACACACACACACAGAGACACACACACACACACACACACACACACACACACACACACACATACTGTACACACACACACACACACACACTTCTTGCAGTTCTGTATGTGCACTGTGTGTATGACATATTTTTTTGTGTCAGAACATGTGAGATATATTCTTTAAAAGTAATTAAATGTTGAATTCAAAAGTAATTGTGTATGTACTTATTCAATGCAAAATCAAACACAGCACAGGATATCTAGGATAAAACATAAAATCTAGGGAATAATAAAACAGTGTGTCCCCTCTCTCCAACCATGAACTATTCTTGAACTTAAACTTGAAAACTGAAAACAGAAATGTATCTTTGAAATGACAAAGGATAACGTACAGTATCTGTGGTTGATATCATTTTTAATGTCTCAGTGCGAGAAGTATAGCAAGAGGGTCTCAGTTGTAAAATTGTAAATGTTTTTTCTGTGGTATAGGAGAAAATGGTCTGTGCTGTAATGAAAACACTCCCATCACCTTTTGTTGTTGATACCAGGTCCATGGTCTGTCTTATATGCCATGGAGGTATCAAAGATCGTATAGTTAGGAAGATGAATCATAAAGGGGGTTTTCAATGGAATGAAATGGTGCCCACTTCCGCCTCCTATCTGGGCGTGATCTGTGACGAGTAATCGGTTTAGACCAGTGTAGAAGCAGCAGAAGCAGTGTGCCGTTGATAACAGGTGGCCTGCGCAATGCGAAACTTCTATGAATAAAGGTCACTGAACTAAGAAATACTGCTAATGGTGTTGGTGTTGGGTCGTTTATGATTAACAGATAAGCCTTATAGAGAGATAATCCATTGGAAATGCATATTACTTATCGTTGATTGATACTTAAATAGCCAGCAGTAAAAACGTGGCTAACCTTGGTAGCACAATTGGGGTCATATGGTTAATATGATAATAATAATAATAATAGTTTAACTCAATCTAATAGAAGTGCCGGATGAGACAGAACGCGTATATTTTTGGGGCTTTTATGCTATTAATGATAGGACAGTAGAGAGAGACAGGAAGCGAGCAGGAGAGAGCGTTATAGGGTGGGATCCGGGAAGACATTTTCTGAATGACTTCTCCTTCATGACTCATAATTTACATGTGCAGTCATAAAATAATCAAATTAATTACTTCAAATGAATCAAATAAATTATAAATTATTTGACAAATGAAAACATCCTCACAGTATCCTTGAGGATTTAGGCCAAGCCTACCCTTTACTTTATCTCATTAATCAAGGTCTTATGTAAACACTGTTCCTTGCCATGCTTTCTACAGTCTGGCTTATATGAGTGACCCTTTATCTTGAAATAATACTAGATGCACTGCATAATACGCTAGCGGCGGTCATAAAAATAGAGATAAGTGATTGGTCTTTAGACTCATGAGTTTAGGGAAAGTGCTGGATCCTTGACATTGTAACTTGTTCGTTTGACGGCTACAAGGAAGGTTTCTTGACAGAGACCTGAAAACATGCTGTTGGCAACAATCTTGATTTTGGGTAGATATTCTTAAGTCTCATTACCTCCATATTCCACCTGGGAGTGGAGCTGGAACTTAACGGACGAGAACATGCTGACCAGCCACTGGGTCTGGACTGTCCTGCTATTGGGCTTGTGGTTCACGGACAACAGTCGGGGCCTTCCAGCATGTAAGTAAGATTGAACAGAAGATTATTCATTCACTACAAAAAATAATGGGAGGAATACAAATTTGAATGTATTGTTTCATGTACAGTATACAAATGTTTGAATAAATACAAGAGTTTGAATAAATATTCTGAGGGCTATGAAGACTTTTGTAGTCTTCATTGTACTTAAACTTAAACTTAAGCTTATGACTCCAATACAATGGGGAGTTGTGTTCCCCAGCCCATTTGTGTCATGTCATGTTGTTTCTTCTTACTGTTTTTATTTAGATACAGCTGTTAAATGTAGACTTGCCGACACCATTCCTCTGGGTGGCATTCTTGAGGAATATGAAGGTAAAAATATAACATTCAGAATCTTTAAATATGTTAATGAAATTGTATGACAATAAATCATGTCATATTAGGCCAATTGGTGCTACAGTATAGTGCCAAATACTTCTCACAAGCTCTTTCTCTTAAAGAAATATTTTCTCAGTGTTGGAAATGATATACTAGGTGGTGTGGACATAATACTGTAGTCAGGTTAATCAATATGGTATCAATTTTGTCAGGTCACTGACAGTACAGCACCATCATCCATGCAGTTCTTTTAATCAAAGGCACTATCACTGTCATGACAGGTGTCATAGAATTTGTGACTGTGCCACAAGAAGCTGAAATATATCTCGATTCACACGGAGATTGTCCGGATTGTCTCTCATTCCTGGAGCTGAACTACACTGTTGGAGATACATTAGCTTCAGTGATCACCAAGAAACCTCTGGACGCAGAAACTATCTATGATGTGCAGGTGTCTTTAAATGTTTAAAAGGGTTAAATAAGCATATTTTTAAAAGTCTTGAACAAATATGTCGAAGTGGTGGAATAAATATTGGATTCATAATGTGGTGTTGTTATGCTGTGCTGTTTTTGATGTACAATTTCCATTTTCCAGCAAGGACACACCCCATATCTGATATACCGCATTGCTGTGTATTGCGAGGCGGTAAGTTCCATGAATTATTACACCTTTCAACATGTAACACATGGACACAGAACAACACAACAGCAGCGCATTGCATTTAGGCTATGTAGTGCTTTTCACAACACTTAAAGCGCTTCACAGTGAGGAAGGAACTTCACTTCCCCCCACCAATGTGTAGCACCTGGGGGATGCATGGCTGCCATTATGCACCAGAATTTCTATGTTAACCAAAATGAGTCACGTTCACAAAAATAAGTTAACTTCTGCTGTTATTATTGCTTGTAGCTTGGAGTTACTACTTGGAGCGATCGAAATCTTGATCTACATGACATCAACGACCATGCACCAGTGTTTGAAAAATACACATATCTAGTGAATGTATCTGAGGTAAGAAACCTAATAATTATATAAATTATTTGAATTAATAGGCCTATTGAAAATAATTTGAACCACCGCTGTTTCTCAAAGTCAAGAGCGCATCCTTGACAGAAAGCTTTCCTGCGAGTCGGTTGCCAGAGAGACAAGGCTACACACATTCCCTGAACCGTAGGGCCAAGGAAGACCACCTATTTTTTTGTATGTTGGTCTTAACGGGCCATGTCAACCCATTCCATAACCACTCATTTAATTTATAGCGCCACCTAGTCAAAAATGAAAAAGCAAAAATGAAGTGTTGTAATTGCAGGTATCTCTATTTTGTGGAACTCTGTTCATGGGGGGCCATACCTTAAATTAATTTATGATGCATTGTAATCGCAGGTGTCTTTGGTTGACATGGTCAAAACTACATGAAATTGGTCAAGTCATTTTATAAGCATTTTATGTGACCAAATTCACGCCCATTCACGCCGAGGATCCATCGATGCATCCTCCAAAATTCTCAGAAATTCTCAGAACGAAGGACTCAGTACTTGATAGAATTTTAAAGCATCCTTGACTTTGGAACAGTGCTTGATGAGATTTGATGACGTAACATTCTTGAAAAAGTGGCTTTGAAGGACCCATCCTTGACTTTGAGAAACAGCGCACGTGTCTTGTTTATACAGTAATGAATATAAGGCCGCTGTAACTCACTTTGTCACCAGGCGAATCCAGTTAACACTTCAGTGATCCAAGTCAAAGCATTCGATGCCGATGTCTCTTCATACTATAACACTTTTAGCTACAGTATTGAGGTATGTTTTGGGTTCCACATAAATTGTTAAATTATTGCATATTTTCTTCAGGTTTGGCTTTAAAGGGATATTCCGCCATTTTTGGAAATACGCTCATTTTCCACCTCCCCTCGAGCAAAACAATCGATATTTACCTTGTTCCCGTTCATCCAGCCATTCTGTGAGTCTGGCGATACAACTTTTAGCTTCAGCCTAGCATAGATCATTGAATCGGATTAGACCATTAGCTTCTCGCCTGCTAGCTTCATGTTTAAAAGTGACTAAGATTTCTGGTAATTTTCTCATTTAAAACATGTCTCCTCTCAAGTTAGAAAGTGCAATAAGACCAACTGAAAATGAAACCTGGCGTTTTTCTAGGTTGATTTGACATGGAACTACACTCTCATCTGGCGTAATAATCAAGGCAACTTGCAAACTACTGGCACTACTACTGCTTGTTGTCTATGGGGACTATTTTCAGATGCTGTGTACGATATCACTGCGCCTATGGTACGTTTGCAAGTTGCCTTGATTATTACGCCAGATGAGAGTGTAGTTCCATGTCAAATCAGCCTAGAAAAACGCCAGGTTTCATTTTCAGTTGGTCTTATTGCACTTTCTAACTTGAGAGGAGACATGCTTTAAATGGGAAAATTACCAGAAATCTTAGTCACTTTTAAACATGAAGCTAGCAGGCGAGAAGCTAATGGTCTAATCCGATTCAATGATCTATGCTAGGCTGAAGCTAAAAGTTGTATCGCCAGACTCACAGAATGGCTGGATGAACGGGAACAAGGTAAATATCGATTGTTTTGCTCGAGGGGAGGTGGAAAATGAGCGTATTTCCAAAAATGGCGGAATATCCCTTTAACAAATTTGATTTTTTTGTGTTTGTTGACACTTGGACACTTGCATTTTTCATTTATCAGCCGCCAACAGCTACGTTTGAAATCCTGCCGGATGGATCAATAATGTTGAAGGAACAGTTGAACTACACTTTGTCAAAACAGTACAAATTAACAGTGAATGCCAGGGTATGTACGACTTCTGTTAATAAGTATTTTTGTGGTGTTTTATCATAAAAACTATATTGTGCTGTCGGTGAGTTGGACACTGTGTGCATGTTCCCAGAATGCTGTGCAAGTACTATAGTAGCCTCTTGTAGGCCTACAGATCTTGGTCTTGTTGTATGTGTTAGAGTGTATTGTGTATGTCATTGTGACTACCCTTGTGTATCGATGTCCATGTCCTCCACTCTCATTCAAAGAGCTTTCAGTTCAAGCCCCTGTGTTTTCATCCTGATCACAAGAAATCTAAATATTTAAATATATATTGCATACATTTATTATACAATTATTTTGTTTCTCTTGTGCATAAACATTTGTTTATTCTGTGTCATGTTCTCATCCAGCTTCTAAGCTAATATGAGATCTGATTATTAGGATATTGATGGGAAAACAGGAGAAACTACTGTGGTTGTTCATGTGTTAACCTCAGGTCCTCGTTTTGAACATGACCTTTATCATGCCATCATACTTGAAAATGAGGTATGTTTAACAATTAGGCCTACAATATCTCAAGATGTGGTATTTTTTGTTTTATTTATATGTTCCGTGTTGGTGGAATGAGTTGCCCAGTGCTCTCCGTTCCAGCAACAGCTTTGGATCGTTTAAGAGGGGTCTTAAGGCATATTTGTTTAATATGCACTTAGTCCTTTGAGTTTGTGATGTGTTATGGTTTGTATAATAGTATTGTTTTGTTATAATTTGTCCATTGATAGAATTTGCCATTTATTTTGCTATTGTCCTTAAATTTAGCCATACCATGCTTTAGTTATTATTGTTATATATAATTAACTGAGTGACTTATTTGATTGCTATTCTCATTTCACTGTTTTATTTCTCATTAGGTTAGTGCTTAAAAATATTGTTTTACTGATAATATTACTATTCTCCCTATTTTGTATTAGTTCACTGTTAATTTAATTTGTATTGTTATTTATTTGTATGTGGCTTTGGACAAAGGCGTCTGCTAAATAACCATAACCATAACCATAACCATAACCATGTATTAAAATTAGAGAGAAAATAACTACAGAAAAAGGCTAGTATTGTTATATCAGTTAGTAGGGTTCAATTGTTTATATCACACCATAACTTTCCAGGTTGGACCATTTCGAGCAATTAATCCAGCCCCAGTTAAGGTCTTTGAGGGTCAAGAGGTCATTTACAGCATCAGTAAAGGTAAAAACAAACAAAATGCAGCAACAAATAATCAGACAATTAGAAACCATGGCAACCCATCCAAATGAACTAGAACCAGAGAGGGTTAAAGCGGAGCGAGAGGCGCAAACGTTCGATCATTTCCGCGTTCTGTCTTTGCAAAGGGGAGGGGGGCGATATCCCCCTTTAAGCAGACCTGTTAGCATTCAAACTGAACTGCTTGCCAATCTGACAGAGATCGATATCCCACTATGACGTTTTTGCGACACGCCTCTTTAACCAGACAGGAACTGTTCGAATTTTTATTCCATAGATGCATTATGTTGCTCTATCTTGTCAGGAATGAAGGATCTTTGCTAGAACTACCAACTAACAGAAAGTTCATTTCAGGCATGGGTCTACTTATCACATCATAAAATATGTCAATAACTCAGTGGTTCCCATGGAGGTATTATAAGAACTGGAGAAAGTGAACAAGTCCCGCCCCCATTCATTTCAATGGGAATGCTAGGCTAGTGAAAAGTGCCAAAATTGAACGATTTTTTCAGGCTTCAACATGGCGTTTCAAGAGGCTTGTTTCCGGTGCCGTTTTACTTAGCCAATTAAGTGCCAGGTTACTGACTGACGTAAGGTACAGAACGAGAGCTCGTGCCCATACTAAGCTCGTGCATGAGCTGAGAGTGGAACAGCCACCAATCAGCATGAGGAAAACGCAGGGAAAACGGCACCGGACATGATGTATTTCTGGAAAATGGCGACGAGGAAGTGCCCTGCTAATCGGCGAAGCTAATCAGTCAAATCCTGACCCCCTGGTGGTTCCCAAACTTTTTTGGCTCACACAGCACCCCTAAACATACCTCTCTCCATCCACGGCACTCCTAATTTTTTGCATTATTTGTACTTCCATGCCATTCTATTTAACCTTGTGATATGTTGGATAGGCCATAACTGATTTTATTACCATAGCATTACTATGAGAAGGTGAGGTTTACTAGCCTGATAAACCAGCCTAAATGGATTGGATGTCTAATTTAGTCTGGCTCCGATGAATGGATACAACGGAACATTGTTGATGAGCACAACCCGTTGTCTTTCAAACCGTGTCTGTGCCTATAGGCCAACGCTCCCTCAAAACCCCGCCCCAGAGCCCTCTGCCCCGCCCGCGTTGATTCAAAACACATCTCTGCGTTGTGATTGGTTTAGTTGCCATCTGCCAGATTCAGGGCAGTGTTTTCAAAATGTACAGTGGTCCGAGGCCAGACCCAAATGCAGGCAAAACATTTTGCCGTCCAGCAGTTGGCGCTGGTTTTCCAGGCTAGAGGTTTACCTCATTTTTGTTTTACTCAAATTAACCACTCTCTATTAATTCAACTAATTTATTAGAACTTTTGAAAAACAGATAAGAATATGAACAGAAATATCACGAATAGGCCGTCAACTAGTGCATAAAACATCTGTACCTCCATCACAACTGTATTTAAATTATCAAGCCTTGGACTATTCCATGACACCCCTGAGCATGCGTCACGGCACCCGCTTTGAAAAACCCTGTTCTAACCTATCCCTGTTCTTACTTATAAATGTTGTTTCCCTCAGTATCTCCTGGACAGTTTTGGGGAAACTTTGCTATTCAGAAGGAAACTGGAGTCATCACTGTCGCAAATGAACTGAATAGAGAGACAGCATCCACAATAAACATGACCATAATGGTAGAAACAAATTTTAATTTATTTTCATTTAATAATATTAAGAAAATATTCTACAATTTCCATCTCATATTTGCTGGCTTCTAACACTGTTAGCCCATAGTATCTTTTCCAAGTCAACACAGACACTGTGTTAAGGTGTTGCATTTTTATCCCCCTATAGGCCTCGCTAAAGAATGACAGCATGAAGACAACAGATACCATGGTAACACTCTGAGACCACAACACATTTCTATGACAGGTTGATATGAAAACAATGAGCGACCAGATCACAATTGGACTGTGCTAGATACCAGTGTAAACAATACAAGTTGTGGTCTGATCACACAAGCCATTTGCTATGGTGGCCTGATACACTTTGGCCACAATTTGTTTAGTGGAAATGTTAATCACTCTTGATTGGTACTAATGAATGTAGGCTGTGTAGCCTACTGGACATCTGGTGGTCATCTGGACACCTTGAAGGTCCACAGGACTAATGTGTCTTTCTCTAAAACCATGTAAACAGTGCCAACTAAATGAGCAAGTATTATCTTTTAGAAACAGCCAGTGCTGTCTCCTGGACTCCTCCTCCTTGACTTGTCCATTCTGTTTCTCTGTCCACTCCTCTGTCCCTGTCTCTGTCCTCCTCTCTTCCTCCTCATCCCTACAGGTGGTGGTTAATGTGACAGATGTGAATGAGCCTCCAGTGTTCCATGCTTTGGCGTACTCACCTGTGATCTCCAATGAGATGCCACCTGGCTATCCTGTTGTGAAAATAGAGGTCAGACAACCTAAACACCCATGCACCTACTGAAGTTACTCAGACAGAAATCCTTTACAACACATTTGGAATTATTAATGTCTTACTTATTTTATTTTTTATTTTTAATTTATTTCTCACCACAGGCCACAGACCCTGATGTGGGGGAGACACTGAGTTACTCCCTGGTGGAGCCCAGCTCCATGTTTGCTGTAGAGCCCTCTAGTGGCCAGGTGTATGTAGTGTCAGTAGCTGGTGAGAGTGGGAAGGTGAGCCTGCAGGTGAAGGTAGAAGACCAGCAGGGACTCTATGACACAACAACAGTAGAGGTGAGTTAATTTACCATAGAGACAAATTAGAAGAAGGGCATTAATTCTCCTTACATAGCTACACATGTTTAGTTTTTGCCTACTCACAATGTCATCAGCGAATTCATATGGATGGTCAACAAAACAACAATAAATAATTACTTTGATTGGTGAGACCAGTTTGAACTTCACATTGAACTACGTTGAACATGAAAACATGTTCACCACGAACGTCCACTGTTTGCCAAGTTTGAATGCACGTCTGTTCTTTAGCTGCATGTGAGCAGAGAAGCCAGCTTCACATAAATAGGTGGTACTAAAAGGCAAAATCACTCTGGTTGCATGGTGACCAATGGCAGGATATTTGTGCACAATGCTTTGCCAGAACTGAGGGAGAGTCAACTCTGAAAACTTCTTCTGCAGGACGCGATTTGTCTAATCATGTGCAGAACCATGTTCAGATATAATGTTAGAATGGGGGCTTGGAAGTTTGTAGACTGAGGAATTGTTTTTTTTTTAAAATTTATTTTCATTTATTAAAATCGGAATTCAGTCTGCGAACCTTTCAGAATGTCCCACAACCCAAATTTTGGCCATGACCCAAAGGTTGAGAAACTAGACTAGACTGTCCAAACATAATGTGTAGATGGTCCTCACAATGACCAACATATGAGCTTAAACTAAGAAAATGACCATTAAAATGACCTACGCCTCGAAGGGTTAGTCAGTTCAATAAAAGTTCTTTTAATCTTCCCTCAGGTGACTATAGAAGACGTCAGCAGCTCTGTGACTATTTCCCTGAACCAGCCTCATGATGTGGTGATGGACAAGGTTATGGAGATGAAAGAGTGAGTCTTGGTTGTGTAACAGCACCCCTCATTTTCACTCTATGGCTTACATACAAACTAGAACAAAGCTCATTTAGGGCACGTTGCAACTGATGTCTGACACTCCTGTGATCCTAGATTTGGTTTAGAGTGATTTCCTGAGTGATCTCTCCTACACCACAACCTTCTCAGTCATCCCAAGCCTCTCTGGCTCCAGATCTCATTGGTAGACACACACATGAGCACACACGCACATGTTCACTCTGTCTTTCAGGGCACTCCAGAAAGCACTCGGATTGGATGTGGAGATCATTAGTGTGACTGAAGGCAGCAATGGAGAGACACTTCTCATGCTAATCGCCAAGGAAACCAGTGGAAACATAGTTCCAGCTGAGGACCTCAAAAAGTAAGCTGTTATTTTGTGCATAAATCAACCTCTGTGAACATGATTTTGTGTGGGATTTTGTTAACATTAAAGAGCTATTGAAGGTACCCTTAACAGTTTTTTACCTAACTTTTCCAAAATCATTTTGATGCCACACAACCTCATAACATGATCGGCCTTCTGCACACGATTACAGACCTACAGTAACAACTTTTCTAAACGATGAACTGTATACATTTTTAAGTTTATTTGGAGATTTTGCCATCTACAGTATATTGGCATTAATAAACATGTACGCATACCATGAGTTTTGAGTGACTTATGTTTGCAGTAACACCACAAAACTACTTGTAAGTACTTAATGTTGTCTATAGTCAAGATTTAACTAACCCTTTAGAAATACCTATAAATGGTTAATGTGTTTATTAGTGACGTATAAACTACTTGTAAGTAGTTAAATGTTTAGTTAACATCCCTTATTATATGCATATATTTATATACATTTACATTATATATAATACTTTTGTGTGTGTGTTTGTGTGTGTGTGTGTGTGTGTGTGTGTGTGTGTGTGTGTGTGTGTGTGTGTGTGTGTGTGTGTGTGTTTACTACAGTGAATTGATTAACGGAAAGGAGAAGGTACAGACAGAGCTTGCAGTGGTCTTTGGGCCTGACGTGGACTTTGGCATTATTGAAAAGGATTCGGACATGACCATGACTATTGTCCTTGCAACAGTGATACCTGTGATTGGCATCGCGACAATAGTAGCCGCAGTTTGGTAAGTCTGTCACGTGTCACTACGGTGATCGAAACAGTGAAAGGCTGGGTTTACATGGAGCAGAATATTCTGATAATAATCTGATGAAAAGGCTGATTGGCTACCAATGACAAATATGCTTATAACTAGATGCACCACAAAGCGGTACACAATATGATCACTGCTCAGTCCTGCACATTCTCTCCGCAAAAATATATCACGCTTGTCAATTTGTTTCCATCGTCTACTCCATCTCCTACAACTTTTATGTACTGTATGTAAATTAGTGTGTTCATGCGTGTGCGCATGCTTTTGTGTATGTGTGCTTCTCTGTCTGTGAGTTTTCACTTGAGAGTGTGTGTGGTGGGGGTAATGGGTTTGTGTGTGTGTGTGACAGTCATCCAGCAACCCTTCCCTTAACACCACCATCTGCAGGCCGATGGGTGTACGGTCACACGGTCACTAAATGTACATAAATTAATTTATTTCATAGCCCCATATGGATGAAATTACACAAAACGTGGCATACTCCCAGAGGGTGTCAGGTTAATCATACACATGAAATTGGTGCAGTTCATAACATCTCATCTGAAGATAGGGGCGATGAAAGCAATAGTATATTGCATTTTAATGTCTTATCATGGGGGTGCAAATCACAAATGACTGTTTATAAGCTAAATTGATGCGGGCTCTTGAGACCAACATACCATAAACATTCTGTCATCCCTAGTGCCATGGTTTAGGTAGTTATTTGGGGGGGGGGGAGGGGAATTGAGTTTCGGGCCAGCGCGGGGGTGGAGGACCAAACAACATTTTTCCGTACAAGTCTATTGGGGCTACATGCCCACCAAGTTTCATGTGCTCTGGTGTTACGGTGTCCCGGGAATCGTTGACGAAAAATTCAGGAAGTAGATGACTTTGACAATCACTATACAGTGTGCAAAATCAACATTTAAATGGACAAATTCAACTTTATTGGACTTCTCTCTTTTCTTTTTTGAAAGTCAAACTTTTTACATTTTACACACAGGACATTGAGAAGACAGAGAGGACATACATCTGCACGAAGGTATTCTAAAACAAATCTATACATATACATATCAAAAAGCACATGACAGTTCTGGTTTCTAATGATCTTTTTTTTCTCACAGGAAAAGTGAAAGTTCACTTGACACTATGGGTAATTTTTAGTCAGTTTCATCATTACACTGTCTGAACTACCATGGACGTGAACTGGTGATGGAACACATACTGCACTATGTCTGTTTGGTGCTACCAGACTACACACCTCAGGACAGGATTTATGAACTGAACAGTCCATCTAGAGGAACAGATTTTTGGCTTACACCATGTCCAAACCAGACACAATGCGAGCGAACATTAGCGAAAAAATGCAAAGAGTGTCCTGACTGCAAGCGATGCGATGTGATGCTGCGATGTGCGATGCGATGTGACGCTTTGAGAACTTTTTTCGGGAGTTTTGCTGGAGTTTTGCTGGTCTTGCTGGTTAACCATCATAGGGTGGTCAAATAAGCTGGTTAACAAGCTGGTCAACCAGCAAACCACCTTTAGCTGGTCAGGCTGTTTTTTTCAGCAGGGGTAGTAGTGTATGACCTTTATTTTTTGCCATTGTCAGAAAATGTACACTTTGTAAAAAAAAGTAATTAAATGTTGAATTCAAAAGTAATTATGGAATTGTGTTTTTATCATATCAGAACAGATGAAGAGACAGTGGTGTGTATGTGTGTGTATAGTATAGAGGCATAACAAAATGGATTTTAAAAAGGTTACCAGTTAATTTTACATTTCATACATTTATATTCCAAACATGCGTATTATTGTTGCGCTAAATCAAGATTTTTAAACAAATGATAGTGTACTTGAGCTCCATCCTTTAGATTTGACTTCTTTCTTTTCAATCAAATGATACTTGAGCTCCATTTGATTTTATTTCTCAGAGTTGCTTTTTTGTTCTTGTTTGCATGTTTATTGAAATTCAAACGTTAACATGTTACACACAGGACATTAAGAAGACAGAGAGGACGTGATGCTGGATGAGGGTTTTATATATTTAAAAAAAAACACATTATTATGTTATATGCTATTATATATATTATTATATTCTATATTATATTTCCATATCCACACATAGCTCTGTGACCTCAGAAAACAGAGATCTACTGTGTGAAAAATCAGATTTCTCCTGGAGACTACAATTTACTTTGTGTTACTCATGTCTGACCAGGGATGTCTTACATAACCACTATTCCTTGCCCTACTTTCTACAGTACAGCCAGGCTTCATAGGAGATGTGCACTGAAGTACACTGGAAATGAACTATAGGACAAAAAAACAATTCTCACCGATAATATTCACATGCCTCATCAGACATGGCATCAGGACATCAACTGTCATTTCGTTGGTCTCCTTTTATTGGTCAGTGTCAGTGCCAGTCAAGGTGACATATCAAGAAACCCCAAATATGCTTTGATCACATCATTGAACACACAACTTCCCTCAGTGAATTTCTGGGGGGATATCTCCTGCATACATATAACTCATTGATCTTCATATTGAATCATTATTATTATTAAATCATCATTAACAGTGTACAGGTACAGTAATAAAATAATCAAATTATACCACTCTACTCCTTGTCTTGCCTTCAGCCAGGCTTCAAAGGAGCGGCCCTTTGACTTGAAACAGTCCTCATAAAATGGAGATCAGTGGTTGACCTCTTGATCCTTTCACCACTTTACGTCTCACAGGATCCCTGATCTAAGATTTACACAGAGTGACGTATTAAAGAAACTACAAATAAGATAACAAAGTGATCACATATCGCAACGCATAACTAATTTCAACAGCGATTTCATGATGGACTTCTCCTTCAATCACATAAAAACAATGGCATTACATTAGTATTTAATGATTTACACGTACAGTCATAAAATAATCAAATGTAATTATTTTTTGATAAACTGTTTGACAAGTGAAAACATCCTTACACGTACAGTCATAAAATAATCAAATTTAATTATTTTTTGATTAATTGTTTGACAAGTGTAAACACCCTCACAGTATTCTTGAGGACTTAAAGCCGAGCCTACTCTTTACTTTGTCTCACTTATGTTCAACCAGGCTGGTCTTGTGTACACACTTTTCCGTGCCCTACTTTCGACATAGGAGTGCCCCTTTGTCCTGAATCATCCCTTGTAAAATGCAGATAAGTGATTGGTTTCTGAACCCTGTTACCACCCTGTCAGCAAGTATCCCTGATATTGTTCATTCAGTGACTACAAGGACGGCAAGTTTCTTGACAAAGATGTGAAAACATGATATTCGCTTGATATGCTTTTGATTTTGTGTAGAGATTTTCAAGACTGTATTACCTCCATATTTCCTGCTGGGAGTGGAGCTGGAACTTAACACATGAGAACATGGTGATTAGCCTCTGGGTCTGGACTGTCCTGCTCTTGGGCTTGGGGTTCACGGACAGCTTTCGAGACCTTCCAGTGTGTAAGTAAGACTGAACAAAAGATTAACCTGATTACATTCAAAAATAGAAATGGTAATATTGTTTTCATGTATACAAATAGTAACTGTCTGACTAAATTCAGTGACCTGATTGAAGAATTATCTAAGGCAACAATTGGGGTGGGGAAGGTACAATTAACTTCATACTGTAGGTAGTTGACAGGAATTCTAGGGAAAACATCAGGCAGCGTGATGATTCCAGTTTTGAAAAACTATTAGAAAACTATTAGCACTTTTGCACTATTGTAGCACTTTGAGATCATCGGTTTGAAGTAAAGTGCAATGTAAATAAAATGTATTATTATTATTATTATTATTATTGTTATTATTAGAAAAGAGTAATAATATAATATAATGTAATAATAATATACGTTTTTGGAGCATCGTATCACAAACCCTCTTGAAGAAAATAACAGTGTGAGGACTGTAGGTATGTGTGTGTGAGCACCTTTGTGTGTGTGTGTGTGTGTGTGTGTGTGTGTGTGTGTGTGTGTGTGTGTGTGTGTGTGTGTGTGTGTGTGTGTGTGTGTGTGTGTGTGTGTGTGTGTGTGTGCGTGTGTGTGTGTGTGTGTGTCCTTGTCCCACTATGACTCCAACACTAACAACAACGAGTTGTAGCCCATTACAGTTCAGATAAACACTGTGTGTCATGTATTTCCCATAGTCCATTACAGTTCAGATACACACTGTGTGTCATGGCATGTTGTTTCTGCCTTGATGTATTATTGCAGATACATCCATAGACTGTGAAACTCCACAGCCATTTTTTCTGGCGATCATTCCTGAGGAATACGAAGGTAAAAATACAAATAAAAATAAACATTCTTTATGTCAATGGATTGCAAGAGGCTTACAACTGTAAATCACGCCAGTTATACTGTAATACCACATACTTCTGATGTGGACTATCTATTTCTCTTCAATCCTTTGTCTCAGTGTTAATAATTATATATATTTGGATTGTCAAATTAATCCAAAATTTAATTTCTAAGCAGACTATTTTCAGAATAATTAGAAAAACAATCTGTCTGCAGGTGTGGTCGAATTTGTGAATATTTCACGTGGAACAGAAATATTTCTTGAGTCACCAACATGTCCAGTTTGTGTCTCATTCCTGGAGCTAAACTACACTGTTGGAGATGCATCAGCTTCAGTGATCACAACAAACCCTCTGGATGCAGATGCCCTTAAAGATGTGAATATAAAGATATTTTCAAAATGCATTGACTACAAGTCTTTGGGCTTAACCAATATGTATTTTGTACTCATAGTATGTCATTGTCTGTTCCATCTTCCTCCAAAGCCAAACGACCCTATTCCATATGGAGCAACTCTCTCATATTCCATCACATGTAGTAAAAGTGGGGTAAGTTCTATGAATAGTTGCAGATCTCAACATGCAACGGAGACAACATGCAATGTAACACATGGGCACAGAAAGACACACCCACCACAGGCACACGCACGCACACACACACACACACACACACACACACACACACACACACACACACACACACACACACACACACACACACACACACACATACACACACACACACACACACACACACACACAGCACTCCCACATTCCTCACACTCCTGTTGACCCCTTCAAGAGGGTTTACAATTTAGGTGATCCGATCACAAGTGGCCTGTTCTAAATTCAAGTGTAAACAATCACCACCCTACATTGTTATCTGATCACTAACACCTCTTGCTGAAGTGGACAAAGACACATTTGACCGAAAATCGTTTAATATTTTTAGTGTAAGCGCCAATGCGTTCTGATGTGTCCCGTCCTGGAAAAAGGGAGTTCTAAACTTGACGAATATAACTTTGGCAGAAGCCAATTCTAAACACAAGTGGTCACCAACGTCTATCCAGCCTCCTACTTTGGTCATAACCAATGCTTTCCTTTATAACTGGCTGATGTTTTAATTTAAGTGTACAAGATCTGATTGTGTCCTAAAAAGTGAACTACTGTATATTTGTAGCTTATGGATCGGCAGGTTTTGTCGGGGTGTTTATTTTTTACAGATTTAGTATCAAAACTGTCAAGATTTTGAAAATGAACAGTGACAATATAATGTTCTATACCAACATAAAAATAGTTTTCACTACAGTAACCATTGCAACTCTTATTTTGTTTATGTAGGTCAGAAACTATCAAACACTGGGGCTAAATGACATCAATGACAATGCACCAGTGTTTGAAAAAGAAATGTACACAGTGAGCGTATCAGAGGTAAGATAACTAAATGTGGGACTTGGAATTTGTTTTTAAAATCATTTGACGTCAGTTGTGCAAACACATTTGAATTGAAGAACAGTGTCTCACTGTCTTGTTTGATCATAATCTCACTGCAACTTACTCTGTCACCAGTCGATGCCAGTTGACACTTTGGTGACTCGTGTCAAAGCATATGATGCAGATTTCACCACACTCTATAGCGAAGTTAGATACAGCATCAAGGCAAGTTTGGATTCCCCTATTTATTCTAAATAGTTTGTTTAGTTCAGGTTTGGCTAACGCCAACATATTTTGTGTTTGTTTGTTCCAACAACACTTACATTCTAACATATATTTTGTTTTTCTTATAGCCGCCATCAACTACATTTGAAATCCGAAAAGATGGATCAATAATGTTGAAGAAACAGCTGGATTACACTATAACAAAACTGTACAACTTAACAGTGATAGGCATGGTAAATAAGAAACAATGTTATGTCCTGTCGTAAGAAGTACACAATTGCACAAGAATAGCTGCCAAGTATTTGCCAATTATTATCAGTTTTTTGTCTGTGTGTTAATAAACGTGTATTTTGTGTCATGTTTGTCCTTTGTCTCTTAACTAATGTAAGATGTGTTCATTAGGATTTTAAACGTGAAACAGGAGAAACTACTGTAATAGTTCATGTGATGAGAACCCCAAGACTTCATTTTGAACATGACCTTTACAATGCCATGATACACGAGAATGAGGTATGTTTAAATATTACAATATCCAAATTTGTTATATACATTCTCAATATTGCAATATTGCAATTTGTCATTGGCAATAAGTGTTATTTATGTTAATGTACTGTATGTATTTTACAGAGAAAATTACACAAATGTACGTTTCAAACTTTCAAACTTGTATTACCATATGTATCAGTTAGTAGGGTTTAATTAATTATTTCACACCGTATAATTTTCCAGGTGGGTCCATTTCTATCGATTCTTCCAGCCCCAGTATGGGCTTATTATGAGGATCACGAGATCTTTTACAACATCAGTGAAGGTAAAAGCAAATAATCAAACAGATCTCAAACCAGACATTTGTGTAATTTTCATGTGACAAAAAACATTATTTTTTCATGTGCAGATAAGAAACGGCCGAAACTTTGTTTTTCTAACTTGTGTGAAATGTAATTTTGCCTCAGTATCACCTGGAGAGTTTTGGGGAAACTTTGCCATTGAGGTACAAACTGGAGTCATCAATGTTGAAAAGGAACTGGATACAGAGAACAAATCAACAGTAAACTTGGTCATAATGGTAAAACAACAATTATAATTTATTTTCACGTAACAATGTCAACAATTATTGTATGATAGTCATCCCACATTTGCTGGCTTCCAAAATTGGTAGCCCAATATCCAACAGTGTTTTTTTGTGACTGACCAGGTATTGTTTACTGTACTGTATGTTAGTATCCCATACAGTTGTTGTGTTTCATCCCCCTATAGGCCTCACTAAAGAATGACAGCATGAAGACAGCAAACACCATGGTAACACTCTGAGACCACAGCACATTTCTATGACGGGTTTCTACTGTATATGAACACAATGAGCAATCAGATCACAATTGGACTGCATTAGGTACCAGTGTAAACTCTGACCAGATCACAATTGGACTCCACTAGGTACCACTGTAAACTCTGACCAATACATGTTGTGGTCTGATCACACAAGCCATTTGCTAAAGTGGCCTGACACACATTTGGTCACAATTTGTAGTGTAAATGCTAATACACAGTAAAGTAGGTAGTACTGCAAATCTGGTGCCCTTGATGTTCCATTAGACTATGTGTCTCTGTTTGTAAAACCATATGAACAGTGCCAACTAAATGAGCAAGTTTTATCTTTTAGAAACATCCATTCTTGTCTCCTTGTCATCTCCTCCTTGACCTGTCTGTGCCGTTTCTCTGTCCACTCCTCTGTCTCTGTCTCTGTCCTCCTCTCTTCCTCCTCATCCCTACAGGTGGTGGTTAATGTGGCAGATGTGAATGAGCCTCCAGTGTTCCATGCGGTGGCGTACTCACGCGTGATCTCCAATGAGATGCCACCTGGCTATCCTGTTGTGAAAGTCGAGGTCATACAACCTAAACACCCATGCAGCTGCTGAAGTTATCATTACTCAGACTGAAAACCTCGAGAACACATTTGGAACTTAATAATCTTTCAACTATTTGTTTGTTAATTTATTTCTCACCCCAGGCCACAGACCCTGATGTGGGGGAGACACTGAGTTACTCCCTGGTGGAGCCCAGCTCCATTTTTGCTGTAGAGCCCTCTAGTGGCCAGGTGTATGTAGTGTCAGTAGCTGGTGAGAGTGGGAAGGTGAGCCTGCAGGTGAAGGTAGAAGACCAGCAGGGACTCTATGCTACAACAACAGTGGAGGTGGGTGTGCCGTTTGTGTTTGGATGGTATATACTGTCCAGAAAAAAACAATTACCCTTATAATGACTAAGATATGGGTTTAAAAGTGAAGATAGAAAAACAACTGCGAAAAATAAGCAGTTCTTGAATAGAAGTTCTTTTAATCTACCCCCAGGTGACTATCGAAGACGTCAGCAAGTCTGTGACTATTTCCCTGAACCAGCCTCTTGATGTGGTGATGGACAAAGTTATGGAGATGAAAGAGTGAGTCTCGGTTGTGTATCAGCACTCTTCCCATTAACTTAATGGCTACATAAAATATAAACATAGAACACTATAGAACACTAGAGCAAAGCTCCTTTAGCCCTCCTGTCGTGTTTGGGTCAAATCTGACCGTTTCACAACTTAAAATACTCATAAATATTATGTTTTACATCTGATTACCTCAAGACCTTATGATATCCTCCCCACTGTGTACTTGAACATGTAAAAGTGATGATCACCAGATTTCATTCAATTTTGAGTGTTTTAATCAATTTTGTTACACCTGTGGTGTTCCCGGTCAAAAGTGACCGCCATAGGAAATGAATGGGTATCCAGAGTAAATTCATTCAACATACAGAAAACATCCCCAAACACACTGCCACAGCTCACTCGCACACTCTCACACACACACACTCTCTCTCTCTCACACACACACACACACACACACACTCTCACACTTCTGAACATCATTTATACATTTTTTGTGCTAATTTAAGAGCAGTTAAAACAGACCGGTCAATTTTGACCGGTAACACTAAAGTAGGGGGCTGGAGGCTAACACGACCGGAGGGTTAGGGCATGTTGCAACTGATGTCTTTGTCACTCCTGTGATCCCTGAGTGCCTCTCCGAATCTCCCCTCCACATCATACAGTTCACTGCCACTGTCGACCAGTGTCACCTTCCCAATGTTTGCCTACCACTGTGGTAGTCTGGGCCTGTGGCAGAAATATTCCCAAAACACAAATACAACAAAATAACCACCAAAAAACGATATTTTACAAAATGCAACATATTAGCAATATAGATCCAGTGTCACCTTCCCAATGTTGGCCTACCACTGTGGTAGTCTGGGCCTGTGGCAGAAATATTCCCAAAACACAAATAACCACCAAAATACGATATTATGCATACAAAATGCAACATTTGAACACCCATATTGGTGCTGTTTTTAGTATCTACACTGTAAAAAAAAATCCCGTTAAAAAACAGGAATCAACTGGCAGCAGGGTTTCCAGGCAATTCCTGTTATTTAACGGTGGCCTGGTATAACATTAAGTTCCTGTAAAATAACAACATTAACTTAATGTAAATTATCAGGAAACAACTGTTAAGATTTCCAGGAGCTTCCTGTTATTTAACAACTTTCTTGCGGAATTTGTAAAATTACAGGAAATAAGTGCCATTTGACTACTGTGAAATCATCATATTAAAAGGTGTCTTTACTATTGTAACCTTGAAGAATACAAGTTGGTTTAGCAATATTAGACTATGCTCACAATAAAGCTGGATTTAGAAACATCAACCTGACATTATAGCCTAAAATAAAGGTCCAGCTCTTGCATAATTGTGCTCTTGCACAACGGTGCCAAAGCTGAAAATAGTAAATAAATGTTAAGGGAAAAAATCGAATATCTGAAGCATATGCCAAGAATAATAGACAAAGCATAACTAATTAAACATTTAACTCATTTTATTACATGTCAAAGACACAAATCCATTTTTTCCACATCAGTTATCATTGTTTGCTGTTTAATTGTTTATTTGTTATTTAACTGAATAACAAATTTAACAAGTATTTTATTTCACATCACAAACAGCAAATGTAGTAGAACATAGTGATTAAAGCAAATGTAGATTTACTATAATGATATTTTTAGTATCAGTGAATAAAGCACAGAGGTAGGTAATTAAAAACAAAAACATTGCATTAGGCTCATGTACGAATGAACAGTATGTATGTGTATAAAATAATAATAATTATTATTATTATAGAAAACATCGCATTAGGCTCATATACACTATATTGCCAAAAGTATTTTGTCACCTGCTTTGACCCCCATATGAACTTCAGTCACATCCTATTCTTAATCCATAGGGCTTAATATGACATTGGTCCACCCTTTGCAGCTATAACATCTTCAACTCTTCAGGGAAGGCTTTCCACAAGGTTTAGAAGTGTGTTTACGAATAAATTAGAGCACAGGCTGAGAGCCTGTCCAACATCAGTGTGTGACCTCACAAATGCACTTCTGGAAGAATGGTCAAAAATGCCCAAAAACACACTCCTAAACCTTGTGGAAAGCCTTCCCTGAAGAATTGAAGCTGTTATAGGTACAAAGAGTGCACCGGCGTCATATCAAACCCTATGAATTAAGAATAGGATGTGACTGAAGTTCATATGGGGGTCAAGGCAGGTGACCAAATACTTTTGGCAATATAGTGTATGTACAGAATGTATGTGTACGTACAGTATGTATTATTAGAAAAAGAATAATTACAGAAAACAAAAACATTGCATTAGGCTTGTGGCTATTGTGTGCTATGTGGTTCTGCATGCAATCCTAAAGAAGAACCCATCAAGTAACATTCACTTTACTGTACTTTCTGATTGTACATCTCTTCTGGGCCTTTTTTCTGCATGAGAGAGAGAGAGAGAGAGAGAGAGAGGGGGGGGGGGGGGGAGAGAGAGAGAGAGTTACTAAGACTGATGGAGTATATTAGGATTCAAGCAGGGAAAAATTTCAGCTTCCTAAGGAAGGCAGTTGTCATCTTGGAGGTGTGTTCTTAAAGCAATATAACACTCATGGTCGCGGCCTTGATAGCGGATAAGTAACCACAGCCTTGCAAAATACGCTACGCTATATTCCTTTTATACAACAGTCCCATTGCCAACTTACATACTTTTAAGACACAAAATAGTATTTTTCACTGTTAAGTGTTTATTTCTGTTCGTTCATCCTCCACCTCAAAAAATAGTTCTGGACAGCAGATTCAGACTACATTGTGTGCTTACATACTTGCAAAAGTGTTCGGCTGTTGCAGAAAGAAATGGCCCACTATTAACAACTATTCATCCAATGCTGCAAAAGCACATTCTGTTTACTACTCTAACATCATTTTAAAAGGCTAACTGAGAAAACATTGAAAAACCCTTTTGCAATTATGTAAGCACAGAATGTAATCTGAAAACTGCTGCCCTGGGTAAAAAAGCAATGCAAATTATATCAGTTGGTATTCTGTCTATAATGGAGTGGAATAAAAAAAAAAATATCTATGCGTCTCCAAACCTTTGACTGTGGTGCTACATGTACTTGACACTTACCTCAAACGTGGTGTCTGCCTTGAGAGGCAATTGCCACCCCTGTCCCTGGCACCAATCAATCAATTTGTCATGGAATGTTTCTTTCAGCTTCCTGCAAGAAAAGGTTTTATAGATCATTTAATCGTTTAAAATGTTCTAATATAGCCTACACGTCTACATTACTGGCTGCTGTAGAAAATGCACTGTTTCACCTCTTGGAATTCTTGATTCTTTGACTGGGAAAAATAAAACTATATCAAATTTTAATTGTAGATATTCATATAATTTAGGACCTTACCTTGCTCCAGAAATCCTGATTAAGCCTACCTTACACTGACAAACTTTGACAAGATTTGGGAAAGATTCTTGAAAGATTGTAGTCTTTTGAGTAGCCTAAAACTTGAATGAGGGGCATATTATATTATATTAGTTAAAAGACTACAATCTTGTCAAGAATCTTTCCCAAATCTAGTCAAAGTCTGTCAGTGTAAGGTAGTGCTAGGCTTTGCAGCTCCATCCAGTACACCACTACGTTCCTTGATAACCTTATTGGAAAAAAAATAAGGACGTTAACACATAAAAAACAACAACAATGAAACATTCCTGCAAACGGCAAGCTAAAACCTGATCAGCGGATATATTCACCTGTATTGGCAACACAACCTTCGAAATTTGAAATTCAAATTAACGTAGTGATGGTGGGGGCGAACGCTAACTTTGAACAGAAAAGTTCGTTGACTTTTAAACGAGATTGCTAACCATTGACGTTATGCTAGCGTGCTATCAGAAACTTCACAGTAGGCTAGCAGCTATAGCTTCTTCATCAACCCAGTCTCTTACAGAAAAGTAAAACATGTCCAACGCTTATATTTCCTAATTCAATCATGACCGGCGAATCCCAACATTTAACAGAAAAAAGAGTTTGGCCAGCTTTGATATGGCATGCTAAAAGTTGCTAGCTAGTGTGCTAACGATAACATTACCAGCTAGCTGCCCCGACACCTCGTCAACCCAGTATATCCTCAGCACAAACGTTAAGTTTAGACATAGACGACAGGAATGATTAAGTTACTCTAGTAACTATTCGGACAAACTACATCTTACATTGTCAATCTTACCTTGGCTTTTGCCGAAGTCAGACAACCGTTGACAGGCAGCCATTGTTCTCCGGGGACTTCACTGACTTCACTCCAGAGACATCCGACGACGTACGCTAATGTCGTCAGATGTGAACCCGACAATTAACATATAACCCGACAATTTGAAACAACAGTGAATTTAAAGATAGACATTGTGTGCTATGCTATCTTTCAGAATAACGTTATTCAAACATGCCAGCGATCCTCCAAATGTGGCGTGGTGTCTGTGTGACACTGGTGTGACACAGGTCCGGTTGTAGGATAACAGGAAGTGTCTGTGTTCCGGGGAAAACATTAGCCTATGTTAAATAACAGTATTTTAGTGAGATTTAACCCACTCATTTTACCAATGACAGGAAAGTCATGTTTATTCAAAATAACAGGTGAATAATGTTGGAATCTGGCTGTAAATTCACAGAAACTTTTTACAGTGTATTGTACGTGATTACACATATTTCAAGCGGTATTTCTCCGGCCCCTCAGTTGTGATACTTTTCATGAACTGGCCCCTATTACAAACTAATTGAATAGCCCTGATATAGCCTTTATCTTCCTCCCTGGCTGTCTCATGAACAAACACACGCACATGTTCACTCTGTCTTTCAGGGCACTCCAGAAAGCACTCGGATTGGATGTGGAGATCCTTAGTGTGACTGAAGGCAGCAATGGAGAGACACTTGTCGTGCTAATCGCCAAGGAAACCAGTGGCAACATACTTCCAGCTGAGGACCTCAAAAAGTAAGCTGTAATGCTTTACTGTCTGTAATGCTTTACTGTCTGTAATCCAGTTCGTCTAACAATTACAATACACAAACTTGCTGGTCAATCAGGACTGTTGACTGCAGTAACTGGGTTAAGTTTGACCCATTTGCAAACAATGTGTGCGTGTGTGTGTGTGTGTGTGTGTGTGTGTGTGTGTGTTTTCCTATAGTGAATTTATTAATGACAAGGAGAAAGTTCAAACAGAGCTTGCAGTGGTCTTTGGGCCTGACGTGGACTTCGACATTTTTGAAAAGGATTCGGACACAACCATGACTATTATCCTTGCAACCGTGATACCTTTGATTGGCATCGCTACAATAGTAGCAGCAGTTTGGTAAGTGTCTCACGTGTCGCTATGGTGACCAAAACAGTCAAAAGCTAGATTTACATGGAGTAAAACATTCTGACAATAATCTGACGAAAGGTTGATTGGAATGAAATTGCTTAATTGTTTAATTAAATATGTCTTATTATATGCAACATAATTACAACTTACACTGTGCCCTAACTGCATAGAGTGTAAGCAATATTCATGCAGTGTGACATTTTTTGCTTGTTTGTTGAAAACAAGCTATGTTTTGATTGTTTGTTGTTGTCCTGTGTGAAAACATTGCAATTTTGTACACAGGACAATAAGAAGACAGACAGGACGTAAAGCTAAACGAAGGTAATATAGAATTGGAAGTGGTATTTGTTGTTAAAATAGCAAAAAAGCATGTGAAAGTTCTGATATCAAACTTATATCTTTTTTTTTCTCCCCTCGCAGCAACAGTGAAAATTCACTTGACATCATGGGTAATTTTTAGTCAGTCTCACCATTAGACTCAGGACTCCCAGACTCTAATGCACGTTCTTGGTGCATTTCAGATGGTCTGGGCTCTCCCACTTTACGATCTTGAAGGGCATGAGGGCTGCATGTGGGTATTTTTTTAACCTTCGAAGCCTTCATACTCAATCACTCCTCAACAGATGTCATGTCAGTTAAGTGTTTGATGGACCTGCTTGAGAGCACAGAAGGAGCCAATGCTTCCTGCCTGGGGCTTTTGAGGTCCATTGTGTTAAATGGTCATGGTCAATCTGGTGCAGAGATCACTAAGCTGTGAATATACTACGGTGTAAAACTAAAATACTCTAGCCTGCACAGTATATGTCATAAATGTTAGGTCATAACTGATGGATTCACTCTTAACAAACCAACTGTGAGTAATAACAACATGCAATACAATTGTGTATTGTGGTCTTTATTTTAAACTGCAATGGTCTGTTGCTTTGTTACTTTCTTTATATGCACTAAGACAGTATTTTCTACCAGTTTGGATATAAGTATGTCCATATTACATGTCATATTTTGAAAACTGTTTAGTATTAATAATTAATGTATAATATACTGTACACTGTATAACATGTACTGTATTAAGAAACATCAACATCCAAGGACCAGCAGAAAGCAGTTTAAAAAACAAAGGAAGTGTATCACTTCATATTGATTTGATTTAGATCTTTGGGTTTACTGCACTGCATGCCTGTTTTGTTCTACTTCTAATGGTTCCAACCAGCAGCACTGTCACACACACACACACACACACACACACACACACACACACAGACACACACACACAGTTTCTCAGAACATATGAACTATTTTTAAAATGATTAAATGTTCATTTCAAAAGTCATTTTGGATTTGTGTTTTTATTATGTAAGAACAGATTAAACCAGAATGATCCGTCTTATTGCACATTCTCAGTGACTTATAAAGCATGGGATATTGCATATTATTCTAGTCTAGGTTCTGTTATTGTTTGTCCTTCTATTATGTTTTGCGATCATTCATGCATGTTGTGATTGATTTATTTGTAGCCAAGGCCTTGTTGCGCTAGACACGCAAGAAGGAGTGTGTGCTCCATTTCAGTCTGGGTACCCAATATGGGTAGCCTGGCAAGCCAATCTATACAGAAACGTATAGTCTGGAGTCGGACCATTCACAGAGCTGAAGCCTGTGGGTGGGATGAACCGGTGTCTTTCAAACTACTCTGCACGTAATAGGTCAGCACTTGTGACCAATCGTAGCGGTCCGCAAAACGGTAAATACATCTTTAAAACTAATGACTTGAGTGCTTCTTTCTGCTCAACCTTCAAAGAAAAGCTCAAGTCTAACTCTTCCAAAGCCGATTCAAACGAGCGCGCTTCGTTAACCTCTAATCCATCTTTCGTTGTTCTCTATGGTTGTTGCAACACGGTCTCACACCCAACTCGTCGAACGAGAACACATGGTCCAGCCCCCTGGCATCAATATCGGAAGCCGAAGGTGAGCTAAGGCGGGCTCAAGGACTCCGTACACAGATACGTAGAGCGTTCTGATTGGACCAACTGACTTGGTGTCGAACGCAGGCTTGGTCTTAACGGTGCGACCCTAGACCAATATTAATTAATGTATATTAATAATATTTTTTGCCGCTAGGGTGCGTCTAGATTTCTAGGCTAGGCCTACAATATGGGCTGATTAGCCTAATAGCGACTAGGCCTGAGTAGCCTTGTCAAGAGCAGGCCTGATTTTTCAATTCACTTGATCTCTTTAAAACCCACATGGTTGGACAAGGTGGAAGCCCCTCTGGATTGCACATGTTGTGTGTACCTGACACTGTTTGAGTGTTTAGGAATATTGTACGGCTAATTATAGAGTCAATGTGTGCCTTTTTGCTTTATATTTTTTTTTTATGTTTTTTTTGTAAGTTTTCTGTCGTTTGTGTTTGTACCGTTTATTTTTTCCACAAGGCTTTCAGACTACCGGTATATCCACCAAGTTAATAATCTTATTGACTTTACAAAAAACCCTGTTCACCTGTCCACCTTTCTGGACCACGAGGCTACCTGTTGACAGATCACTAATCAGGACACAAAACTACACTAATGCCAGACTAACCAGAGAGGTCTTATACAAACACTGTTCCTTGCCCTGCTTTCTACAGCACAGCCAGGCTTCTTAGGAGTGACCTTTTGTCCTGAAACAACCCCTCGTAAAATGGAGATACCGTAAGTCATTGATCTCTGGACCCTGTCATCAGTTTACGGGAACTTATGCGCTACCTGACATATTCTTACAGTTCCTTGTTCCGTCAACGACAAAGACATTTTCTTGACAGAGATGTGGAAATATGATACTCCTGCATGATCTTGATTTTGGGTAGAATTGATTTTTTCGAGACCGAATACCTCCATATTTTTTTCTGGGGAGTGGATTTAGAGCTTAACCCATGAGAACATGGTGGCCAGACGCTGGGTCTGGACTGTCCTGCTCTTGGTCTTGTTGTTCACAGGCAACACTCGGGGCCTTCCTGCACGTAAGTACTGTAAGACTGAACAAAAGATTAACCAGCTACATTCTCTACAACATAGAATTTGAGGCTTAGAAATGTATACAAATGGTTTTGGTTTTCAAAGTGCTATATGAATGATAGTTCTAATAATAATATATATGTGATAGTATTCTGCTTCATTTAGATCATTATTAAATGGTTGTTGAAATGAAGTTTACTTTTCAGAATTCAGAAATAGCCTGATAAAGAATAAAATGTGTGTACTTAGTAACACCCAGGTTCAAGGTACAATAGTACACTGCGTAAGGCCTAGATTGAAGGATTGTTTAAGGCAGGGGTTGGGTTGGAGTGTTATTTACTTCATGGGTGGACAGTATGATGCCTCAACGCATAGAGCTTTGACTAAATGTTTTTTTTTTATTTACCTGAATACAAATGTTAAAAAGTCTTATTTAGTCTGAATCATGTACTAAGAGCATTGTATCACACACTCTCTTGAAGGGAACAATAGGTGAGTGTGTGTGTGTGTGCGTTTGTTTGTGTGAAAGGTGTATGTTTTGTTTGTGAGAACAACAATCATATGAATCATATGGACCCCTAAAGTAATCTAGAATGCGTTTCAGTACACTTGATTTCAAGATGAAGTAGCTTCTTGTCCAGATATTAAATGTCCTCATTGTGGCTCTAATATGACAGCTTTTTTCTCAGGTGCTTTGGCACATTTCTCAGATCATCATCATAATTGACATTTTCTAAACTGTTTGTTCAAATTCTATCATCTTATCACTTCTCCCCATCTTGTTCTTCAAATTTTCAAATGTCAATGTCATGTTGGTCAAAATAGTCCTACCCAATAAAACAGGTTGGCCATATTTCATCACTTCTGTCTTTACATGCAAATGTAAAACTAGTATATAACTAGTTTTCATAATTAGTTGTCATACATTATACAATATGCACATATGTGTGACCTGATAGACAGTTACATTATGATGTATATAAAGATGTACAGAAGTGCTTAGCTCTGACCAAGGGGTGTTTTACTGTATATTGGTCATATGCTTTATTTACATAATGCCGTGAAGACCTTTGTGTTATTTAGGCCAGTATACTGTCACAGTGTGGGGCAACAGTAGCCTGACCAGCCAGACCCACATCAAGATGTAGGGTCTGGGAACTCACCGTAAGCAGGGCTCAATCGGAGGGGTGGGATAAACAGTTGTCTTTCAAATAAAAAAAAAAAAAATCCACTCTCTTGGAATCAACCCCCTCCTAACACAATTTTGTGTAACTTTTGAAATAGCAATGCTACTGCATTGTTAAATAGAAAATACTTACAGAATAAACTGTTATATTACAACAAGACAAAGCAGCTTGACTTTTTTGACACAAACAATGATGTAAGGACTTGTCATTTTCATTGGTATAAATAGTTGCATTTGAGACATAGACAAAGCATTTTGAGCAAGATACACACTTACAGTAGGTTACAGGTCATCCACTATGCAGCACAGTTTCTACTAATTGTTTTGAGAAATGCACCAGCTGTTGTGCAAATGTTAATTATGAATCAAGAAATGCACCAAAGTGATTGAAAATGTCAGTTCAGATTCACTCTGTGTGTCATGGTATGTTGTTTCTGCCTTGCTGTTTTATTGCAGATACTTATATAAACTGTGAAACTCCAAATGATCAGGATCTCTCATCTCATCCGGAGGAATACGAAGGTAAAACAAAACATAAACATTCCTTCTTCATGCCAATGATTTGTTAGAGGTTCATGACTGTAAATCATGGCGTTTATATTATTGTAGCAAATAATGGAGGTGGATAAGCTCTTTTTTTTCAATAATTTCTCTTAGTGTTGGTCATGATGTAGAAATTGTCACAACGTACTGTAGGTGATGTGAACAAAATACTAAAGATAGTCGAGTTGATAAATCAAATTCTGTCAAAATATGGCATTGTATCATCCACAGTTGTTATTTTTTGTTAAAATAGTCTGTCGTTACAGGTGTGGTAGAATTTGTGAATATATCACGGGGAGCTGAAATATTCCTTGAGTCTCCATCATGTCTGGATTGTGTCTCATTCCTGGAGCTCACATACACTGTTGGAGATGCAATAGCTTCAGTGATCACCCAGAAACCTCTGGACGCAGAAGCTCTCATAGTGAGTGCCTTTCAATGTTTACATTTCAAATGCATTGACTTCTGTCATTCTTTAAAACATATTTCAAAAAGACTTCCAAAGGATAGGTCAAAGCGCTTGAACAAACATTGTATGTACAAGATTTAGTTTCACACTGTTATGTACGGAAACCTGGAGGTGGCTTTGCAATATATTTTTTGGATAATATATTATATATCATATTATACTATATATTATATCCAGAAAATGTTCACTCATTTTACTAAAATGAGTGCACATTTATTCACACACACACACACACACACACACATAAGCACAAATATATATTTGTTGTATATATAGATATACAGTATATGTATATACACAAAAAATATCTATAGACTAGATATATGTTAAATTGTGTGTACTAATAAAATAAGACCGAACGTTTTAAAATGAGCAAACAATTTAGCAAAATGAGCACATTTTGTTGCTATACAGAAATACCTTGCATTGACACCTCCTGGGCTCAGTAATTATGCTGTGATGACTTTGATTAATCATTTCCAATCCAATACATTTTCCTTTAAAGTCAAATGGGCAGTTCTCAACTCTCTCATACTCCATCATATGTAGGAAAAATGGGGTAAGTTCCTTGAATAATTGCACATTTCAACATGCAGTGTTTAATGTAACGTACACACATACACAAGTTTTTTGTTTTCATTGGAACATGCTGTAGATCCCATTTACAATTGCTTGCCATATATCATTTCTAGTATCAACATTAATGCATTCAAATGCATCCCGGACGATGGGCAGTGTGTAATTCGCAGAAGTGGTCACAATCATGCCTGGCTGTATACCCTGGACACGTATAAATAACACATTCTTCAAACTAGAAAAGCACTCAAAGAGCGCAGACCTCCGCCAAGCGAAAACATAACCACCTCCTGGATTCAGACAGTGATACGGATCACTCCCAAAATGTTATCATTTCTTCCTTGGGTCATTTCAGACCTTTTCTGAAAATGTCGTCGAAATCCATCCATAACTTTTTGAGTTATCTTGTGAACAAACTGACAAACAAACAAACAAACAAACAAACAAACAAACCCCGATGAAAACACCTCCTTTGTAAACAAGCCCATGTGGTTTCCCTGTATCCAGCCTCCTACTTTGGTCATAACCAATGTTTTCTGTTGGTACTGGTTTATGTTTTTTGCATTAAAAAGTACACAGGTGTTCAAGGTCAGATCATTCCGTCTTAAAAAGTGAATAACGTGTGTAGTTCATTGATCGGCATATTTGGTGCAGGATTTATTTTTTCAGGAAGTGTGTCCAGATTTTTCTTTAAATAAGCAGTCATCAGACATGATATAATGTTCTATACCACCTGAAATTTGCCATTTTAGCATTCACTACTTCTGTAATTATCACAACTCTTATTTTGTTGTTATAGATCAGAAACGATAGAACACTGGTGCTAACTGACATCAATGACAATGCACCAGTGTTCGATAAAGACAAATACACAGCGAATGTATCAGAGGTAAGAAAGCTAAGAAAGAGACTTGCATTTCAAATAATTTCATTCAGTTATGGAAACAATCATTCATCACATCACAAGAACAGTGTATCTTCTTCACTGTTACTTCTTTTATCACCAGGCATTTCCAGTCAATACCCTGGTGACTCAAGTCAATGCAGTGGATGCAGATGTCTCCTCACTCTATAACCACGTTAGCTACAGTATTGAGGTAGGCTACAGTATGTGTTGGTTTCACATCAATCGATTTAGAATAATTTGTTTTGTTCAAGCTTGGCTAACACCTGAAATATGTTTGTGTTTGTTCCAACACTTAAATCTGAACTCATGTTTCACTCTACATGTAGCCGCCAATAACTACATTTGAAATCCGATCAGATGGATCAATAATGTTGAAGGAAGAGCTGGACTATACCATGTCAAAAGTGTACAACTTAACAGTGAAAGCCCAGGTTAATACGTGTAATTAACTTTGAGATTCTGTCATGATAAGTATTGGATTAACTTTCTATAGTAATCGGGTGATAATGTTCACAGCGGCCATATTGTTGACATAGCCAATGCAAAGGCATATGTAGGCCTGTTTAATGCAGCTGTCAACTGACTGCTGACAGCTGACAGCTGCAGGCTTTTTTTGTTTAACAAAATGTTATGTGATAGTACAGTATGTTGTGTAATACATGGTTGAGTTAACAATTGTCAGAAAGGGGAAGACTTGTGGCTATACTAATTAACTAACTAAACTTTCAGCCAACTCCTCACTGCCAATTTTATTCCCGACATTATTATATTAGTATTAAGGTGCACAATTCAGGTTTAGGTATATTCGGCTGCTCAAGAGCTTCCTAGACGATGCTGTTGGTGAAACAAATATTAGAAGTTTGCCGCCCTTGCTTCAAGCGACTTGAACGCCTTCAGCTCCTGCAACGTCATGATAGAAAAGTGACGGTTGAAGATCTGGCTGGAGTTGCACATTCAGGCAGGGGTGGGGGATGGGCTGCTCAGTGAGTTAACCCAGTACTTGGGCTGCCAGTAGTTAAGTGACCCAGGCAGTGGGTAAAATGCCCTACAGTACATCTGTTGGAGATTGAGTTCTAAACCACCAACCCTGTGGCTGGGTTATGATAAATAACCCAGTATGGGCTGACATAACCCAATAAATGGTAAAACTGCCACAACCCAGTAATTGGGTGCTGAAATAACCCAGCATTTTTTAGAGTGTGCAGAGGTACAGTGTGGAGGTACAGCTGACAATAATGACGGATCTGAGTAGGATCTTTTAGATACGGGTCCACAACGATGAAGTTTATCTTGTCTTGATATTGACGTGATGACGCCATTAGGCTGCTTAGCTCAACTCAAATCCAGCTCAACTCAAATCCAGGCTGTCATGTCAACAATATGGCCACAGCAGTGTTTGTGAATAAGCCCTATACACACTTAAACACAATAGTAAACATTCAGTTATTATACAATAGTTTTGTTTATTTGATCATGTTCTTGCTCAATCTCTAAACTAATTTAAGACATGTTCATTAGGATATTGAACGCAAAACAGGAGAAACTACTGTCGTAGTTCATGTGTTGGAGGCTCAAGGGCCTCAGTTTAAACATGACCTTTACAACGCAAAGATATATGAGAATGAGGTATGTTTAACAATTATAATAAATGAATGTGTGTTAATGTTAATGTGTGTACAGTACATGTAAATATGTATTCAAATTAGTGTGTTATAGAGAAAATAACATACAAGTAACTATTTCCCCTGAAACGTGTATTGTGTCTATCAGTTAGTAGGGTTCAACTCTTTATTTCACGCCATCATTTTTGCAGGTGGGTCCATTTTTATTGATTCTTCCAGAATCAATACATGCTTATTATAGGGATCAAGAGATCATTTACAACATTAGTGAAGGTAAAAACAAACAAACATACAAATAATCAGACCATTAAAAACCATGGCAACCCACCCAAATGAACCATTGCTTTGGACAAAGGCGTTCGCTTTGGACAAAGGCGTCTGCTAAATAACCATAACCATAACCATAACCATAACCATAACCATTGCTTGTAGAACGGATTCAATAAATCATTCTCAGACCAGACATGGGTCTAGTTATTGACTGATAAAAGATGTTACTGTTTTTTACAATCACTTTGCTACTAGCCTATTTTCAGAACCATATCATTTTTCACAACACTAGACACAAAACTCACAACCAATGATCAAAATGCATTTTTCAAACCTCTAACCCTTGGCTCAATTGCTTGGATACAATACACATACATACAGTACAACCTAAATCATTTGTACATCAACAAAAATCACATGTTCAATATGATACAACTTACAAAGTACTACTATTTCAAAAGGCAATTCACACATTACATTTCGAATGAATGTCTATTCATTTCCTATCCCATTACGTAAGGGATAACGGCCGACGAGGTGACCGGTTCGATGGAAATAATGGCTAGGTGGAGGTCTAGAACTCCGGCGACGTGCGAAGCACGGAGACGGAGTTACCTCCGCCGTGCCATTATTTCCATCGAACCGGTCGACCTCGAAGGCCGTTATCCCGCTTATCTCCCGTTTGTATTCATAACCTGTATATTTAGAACATAGTTTTATTCCACCGTTGCGTCCGTTAACATCGCTAAAACTGTCTTGACTGTGGGACTACTTTCCGCCACGTATCAACTTTCTACTTGCAGGACAAAACTGCCGTTACTAGTTCTAAATGGATAGTTGCTATGGCCAAAAGCCAGTCGTTAGTTCTAAATGGCTGGTTGCTACGGCCAAAAGCCAGTCGTTAGTTCTATCTCTCCCGTTGTCAAGCGGGCATTTCCCAGGATTCTGATTAACTTTAACTTTGAAAGATCGCTACTTTTATAGCCTACATGGCATCCAACTAGCTACAATCCACCTCCGTCATATGCTACAATGTTACTATGGTTCTGCACGTCTGTATTTCAGCTTGGATGCAACGTGACAGTTCATTTAAACTTGGCAACGAGTTTGGCGAATTAATATTCAAGTGTGATACGGGAACTACTTCGAAGGTAGCAGGTTATACGAAGTTACAGTTTTTCTCGATTGTTGACACACATTTTCTGAAAACATGCCTCATATTCTCAGAACTCTACACACAAATCCAAAACAACACACACAATGGGCAAAACTCCACAATTCTCCTGCAAAATGACACTTTACCTTCAAAACAATGTAATTTCTCCTCAAAATGCTCTTTTGTTCTCAAGAGACACACACAAACCATCATATATCAAGACATTTATAAGGACCAGTTGAACACTGATGTGCTCAGTGTAAAACACTGCGATGAATTAAAAACACTTCTTCTCCATTCATTATAATGACTTGGGCCTATTTTTGTTCAGTGTTACACTACAAACAGTACTACAAACAGTAGATAAGCTGATACAGTAAGTTGATATGCTTACCCTATCAATATTTTGAAATATCTCATTGTTTTCTATTATTTTTCTTTGTATTTGCCATAATGTTATGCCGTTTTTTCTAGGACAGTGCTCATGATTTCAGTTTCCTGTTCAGGAGACAGAAGCCCTTGTGTTGGTAATCTTTCGGCTACCAAACAAATAGTAAAATACTGTAAACTGTGTAGGAATACAAAGTAGGATTACTTTCCCCAAATACTTGAAACATACTTTATTTTTACAGTCCTACAGAACAGTCCACAGGCAATACTGTACTACTGTGCTCATTGAGCTGTATTGTACTGTCCGGTACTGTACTGTATTGATACGCAGCACTGCAATGTTCTAGTGGCTCGGATCTCATCAGAGATTACAGTCCTTGGCCTCCCCATCCTCCTCCTCTTACTCTCACTCCTCTAGCTCTGCCTCTGCCTGTACTACTATACTGTAATACTAAAGCTCTGATTGCTAATTGTAAGACTGTGTGACAGGAGTTTGCCCATCTGAAGAGTCAGTGTGCATGGTAGGGCAGTTAGCTTTAGAATTTGAATGGCAGTGTGCTCTTTGTGAAAACAAGACATTTTCTTCATGAAAATTGTGTCTAATGCACAGAATTGTGTGTAGTGTTTTGAAAACAGTGTGTTTTAGAACGGCAATTTGAGTGTAAAGCAGAAATTGTGCTTATAGTTCAGCAGAATCGGTTCAGGAGGTTGGTGCATGAGCTACATATTATTGGAATTGTGTCTCAAGTACCAGAAATTGTGTGTAAACAATTGAGAAAAACTGTAATGGCCACCCCATTAGCCAATCAGAGAAGAGAATTCCATTGTTGAGGGAGATAAAATGATCTAATTATCAATTGATACAACTGCTCAAAATGATAAGTAACTGTTGCATTACTTATATGCATAGTTACATGGAAACAGACAAACAATCTGCCATGTTTACCGCAAATCATAAATGTTTCCCGATGTAACAAGATTCATTGTCACCAATTAGCATGGAGCATGAACCAATTAGACTATATCCATGGATGTAGCCTAATATTTTACAATGCTTCATCAGACACTGTGTCTATGGTCCCAAATACTGTACCACCTTTTCAGACTATTTACAGTATTGACAGTACTGCACTGTATAGATGCAGGCCCTTGTAATTGCTTGAAATGGTAAATTCTGCCAACTCGTTATTGATGATTGAGTGGAAGGAGGATTGAGTGCACTGAGTGCACTGAGTGCACTGAGTGCACTCTAGGTGCGTTGTACACACTTTAGGTGCTTTCACACTACAGCACTCCAGCAATTTGCCCGTCTTCTTTGGGGTTTCATACTGGAGCTGCACATTGACAGTCAATTTTGCGCCGGGAATATTCCTCATGTAGGGGTACACTTATTGCCCTCTCCAGTGTAGCGGTCGTTCGATTACTACTGTATTTTTGCTTTGATTCAAATAAACCTATGTTGTGATCATACTGTGGTGTTTTGCATCAGTATATTACCAACTTTACTTTGTTCAATGATTCCACTGTGTCTGTAGTATTTTCTCTACTACTGCAGTACTTTTACAGATATGTATTTACTGTACTATACATGTAGTACCATAATGAAACCTGTATCACTTATTTTGCTCTACAATATTCAATGATTGTACAAACAATGACACAGTGAAACTATTGGTTGCTTGTGTGTGGGTGATCTAGTTATGTTTCAATGGTTTTTCACAGTAGATTTGTTTTTTGAACCAATGATTGTGCAAGTGCAAGATTTATTTCAAGGTGTGAATGCACAATACAATGTTTTGAACATTAGACAGCCTGTGTTACAAGTGATAACCGTTTTGAGTTTTGTGTCTAGAGTTGTGAAAAATGACATCACAGTTCTAAAAATAGTAGTAAAGTGATTGTAAAAAACTGTGTTGTTGTGTGCAGATAAGATTATTCTAACATTGGTGAAAATATTACATTTCCCTTAGTATCACCTGTGGAGTTTTGGGGAAACTTTGCCATTAACACCCTGAATGAAACACCCAACATCACAGTTGAAAAGGAACTGGATAGTGAAAAAGTATCAACAATACACTTGGTTATTATGGTAAGGGAACAATCATATCATAATTATAGCGTATCTACAATTTAATAGTTTGTGATGACAGCCATCCCCATATTTCCAAATTAATGTTTAAAGGATGTTGTTCCACCCCCAGGCTTCCCTAAAGAATGATAGCAAGAAGACAGCAGTTGCTACGGTAAAAGTCCAAGACCACTACTGCATCCAAGACCTAATGTCATCCAATACATTTCCACAGATGACCAGCTATTACAACATTGTTATATCTGATTGTTTTGACACTTATGTGACAAAACAAAAACACAGGAATAGAGCTCGCTCACAAAAAGTATTATCCAAAAAACTGAGAGTTCACATCAAAAAAGTGATTTATTGGCCCACCATGCTTATAAAAGAGACCTAAAGTGCAAGTGCAGCGCAAACGTTTCGGGTGACCCCATCCTCAGTGCAAATCTCAATCAATCAGTTACACAGCTTATGTAGGACATGACATCATTCTCAACATTCAAATGGACCAATCAGAGTACATCAGCTCCAACCCTCAATTAGCAATCAATTAGTAAAACAGATACTGACTGCATGTTCAATCTACAACAGACACAAACATTTCATCAATACAACCATATTGCATATATCACAAGTGCATATTCAAGTTGAAAAACCATCACTCACATAGAAATGTCCATCACACAAAAAAAATCACAAAACTCAATGAAGATTTAGATTTGACTTGTTTTTTGTGATGGACATTCGTTTTTTTGGATTATACCTTTTGTGAGCGAGCTCCATTCCTGTTTTTTTGATATAGCACTTGCTAGGAGCCTACGCACCTAAGGACAACAGATACATTTACAGGCGCAGATCCTCTCTTTGAAAATTACAAAACAAAAACACAACATTTTGTCATGTCGTGTCATATTGTGTCATATACCGATTTGCAACTTTTAAGTTCATACATAACAATTACTGTCTCTCTCTCCATTGACAATGAATGGCTTTTCTGAACTCACTCAATCCATTTATACCCGTCTTTCTCCCTCTCATTAGGTGGTGGTTGATGTGGCGGACCTGAATGAGCCTCCAGTGTTCAGTGATGACGTGTACAGAGCTGAGATCTTCAGTGTGGTTCCAGCCGGATATCCTGTTGTGGTAGTCAAGGTCACACAATCACTGGGCATCCATCCACACACACATAGTTACCATCGTTACCTACTGTATGCTGACACATTTCCAATAGTGAGATGCTGATGTTGAAAACAATTCCTATATTGTAATTCTATATTATGTATTACACATGTTTTTACCAACAAATCAAAAGTAGTGTTTTCATCACTTTAACTGATAGATATTTTTCATCTGGAATTTCTTTGCATAAACAAATGGATTAATGCTCCTCTCAATTTCAATTTCTCACCCCAGGCCACAGATCCTGATGTGAAGGAGACACTGAGTTACTCCCTGGTGGAGCCCAGCTCCATGTTTGCTGTGAATGCCTCTAGTGGCCAGGTGTATGTATTGTCAGCTGCTGGTCAGAGTCAGAATGTAACCCTACAGGTGAAGGCAGCTGACCCACATGGACTCTTTGACACAGCAACAGTGGAGGTGAGGAGATGGGGAAGGACATTTTCAACACATCTGGCAATTGCAAATATATGAATTTATCCACATATCCATAACTTGTAGAAATCTGTACACATAATTGTCAATATTGTATTCACTGCACATCTATTCTAGACATTTTTTGCAGCTACAAATCACATACACAGTTCCACATTATGTTACCGTTACAAAGTGGAGATTTGAGTAGCACCTCGATCAGAGAAAAAATGCTCCCGTCTGCCTTCATGCATGCAGCCAAAAACAGACAATGCCATAAACACATTTTTTATAGGGGCCCATCTCTGATGTTGAATATATATATTTAAATGTAATCCAATGAAAATGTAAAATGAATATTTTACAGTAGTTCTAATGTTATAGATCCAAATAATCGGCTGGGAGATATTCACAGAAACAACGTTTTTTGCAAAATGTGCAAGTTGAGATCATGAAGAAGCCGCTCCATGTTTCAGATAACATATTGGTTGCCTCAAAAGTATACATTTTGTGTTTGAAATCAGTATAGTTTGCGTGTGTGGGGTGGGTATAATGGGGTGTGTGGGGAGGGGGTTCTGGGGTTATTAAGGTGCAATGAGACGTGTGAGTGCACCTGTATGTGGGGGGTGGGGTTGGGGGCAAGTGGCAAGTGGCAAGAAGAATAGAGAGAGACACACACACACACACACACACACACACACACACACACACACACACACACACTCGCACACACACACACACACACACACACACACACACACACACACACACACACACACACACACACACACACACACACACACACACACATATATACTCACATATACATTGTGCACAATATATAGTAAAATGAGACCACAATTTAGTAAAATGAGTGCATCTCTTGACACACAGATAGATATTGCAATGATACCTCCTGGGCTCCCTAGATGACACCAAAATAAAAAAAAGAGAAAAAGTATATCTTGATCGGGGGAAGTTGTATTTCTACGGTCCGTGGTTCCATAATGCCTTACAATTTTGCCGCAAATGAACCGATAGAAGCACGGCAGGGCACACCTCCAGTGAAAATAAATGAATGGAACGCAGAGCCTCTCTTCTCTCGCGTCAGTCACTGACAATAGAATGCATCGGGGAAAACACTGTTCACCAAGGCATGGTGATAAGCTATTGACGTGGTGCAGCAGCAGCTGCTTGTGATGTTTACTGAGTATGTTGGTGATGTCTTATGAAAACTATTATTACCAGGAAATACTACAATGAAATGTATTATCACACCATATTTTCCCAGGTATGGGTAGTCTAGACTGTTGTGAAAACAAACATTCAAAATATATGCATACAGTAGATGACCCTTACATTAACGAAGGTAAGCAGTTCTTGAATATAGGCTAAGTTATTTTCCTTCTTCCCACAGGTGACTATCAAATACATGCATGCCAGCAACCCTGTGACTATTTCCCTAAACCAGCCTCTTGATGTGGTGATGGACAAAGTTATGGAGATGAAAGAGTGAGTCTTGTAACAACATACCTCCCTTGTTCCTTTCACTTTATGTGTACATGTAATATGAACTACAACAAAACATCGTTTGGGCATGTTGCAACTGATGTCTGTCACTCATGTGACCGCGTCAACACACAAATACACACACAAACTATCTTCCTCTCTGTCTCTCTCACAAACACATGCACATGTTCACTTTGATTTCAGGGCACTCCAGAAAGCACTCGGATTGAATGTGCTGATCATTGATGTAATTGAAGGCAGCAATGGAGAGACACTTGTCATGCTAATCGCCAAGGAACCCAGTGGAAACATACTTCCAGCTGAAGACCTCAAAAAGTAAGCTGTTATGCTTTACTGTCTGTGTCAATGGCCAACAGTCCTGCTCAACTAACAATACATAAACATGCATGATTACTGCAGTGAACTCATATTTGGAACTTACATTTTCCGAAAGATTTCTATTATTGTGCATTAATTCACTTAATCGCTTTTCACTAATATCAGGATCACATTTTTTGTCACAGAAACAGCACAATTTGTATAGGGCTCGGGATCATGACGTGAAAACTTCGCGGGCACAGCCATATTGGCAGCCTCACTCCTTAGTTTACTATGGATTGCTATGGATTTACTCCCGCCTATTAGTGTGTTCCTGTTACTTAGTTTTTGCCTTCTTGGTCATATGTTGCCAGAGGTGTAAAGTAACTAAATACATTTACTCAAAATACTGTATTGAGTAGCTTTTTTGTGTATTTAGGATTTTTTGAGTAGTTTTAAAAATCGGTAATTAAAATTTTACTTGATTACATTTTGAGTGAAGTATTGTACTTTGATACATCACAAATCCAATCAGTTACTTGAGTAAAAAAAGAAAAGAGGAAAAAAGTGAATCGTCGGAACTACTAAGGTGACAATGATCAGCCAATAAGGCATGAATCTGTCCACTAGCGATGTTCAACTAAATTCAACAAAAGATAGCCTACTTTATGAATTGTTGTGCAGATGGACTATAGTACTATAGGACATTGAACTATATGCTTTTGGTCCATATTTTAAATATTTTGGCAGAGTAAGAGCCTTTTTTGCAGGCAAAATGAGTCATTTTGACCATTGGTGCCACTGTTTAGGCCTTTGCGTTAACAGTTTTGAAAAATGTGGATTTTGAGTCGACTAAAAAAGAACTGTTATTTGGACATTGAAATATTCAGGTAAAATAAAATATACAGTGGAAAGCATACATACTGTAAGCAGAAATAGCACCTACTTTCTAACAACAAATTAGTATTAACCCTGATGTGTCCGACTTTACTTTAGTACAATTTTTCATATACAGTAGATCTCCATTTCTCAAGGTCATGGAGTAGCCTACTGTCAGTATGGAAAAAAACTAAGACAATTGGTATTACCTGGCAATTTAGCTGCTTTAGCTGCCTCCCTAAACAAAAAAAGTAACTAAGTAACTTTTACTTAAAGTACATTTTTAGTGAACTACTTTTTACTTTTACCTGAGTATATTTTCAGATGGGTATTGTAACTTGTACTTGAGTAATATTTCTGCAAAGTATTGGTACTTTTACTTGAGTACAATATTTTAGTACTTTTTCCACCTCTGTATGTTGCTGTGTAATGGGGTAAATAACAGCGCCACCCATGATCGCAAGAGGAAAAGAATCGCTAATACTACATTTCTGCTTCTTGTCTTCTGCATATGAATGAATGGATATTACGTTCGATGCGCTACAAAAATGGCGGCAATATTCCTAGAATGCTAGGCGTGTGCCCGAGCCCTATTGCCATGTCTTTTTCCACACAAGAAAAACAACAACAACAACAACAAAAAAAACAAGGAATGTCTAGGGGTGAGCGAACAAAAGGTGTAAAATGCAACGTTGGTGTTGAGGAGCTGGTAACGGCCTGCTGAGGCTCTCCCCAGTGGAGCAGCCACCTAACGACCAGTAGCGAGGCAAGATCCTAGAGCAGAGAGAGCGACCGAAGGACATGAGGTCTTCTTAAAGAAACGGGCATTAATCCCTCAGTTTTTCAGGTGCTCTGTCAAACCGGGCTAATGTACTGTGGAGTTATGCTACCTCGCAAGAGCAGTGGAAAGAAAACTCACAATCCACTGTTAGAAGTACACGTCACTTACGGTAATGTTGAGCTACCTCAACGAACAACGGTTCATATTTCACGTCTGTCAAACGAAATGGCTAAGCTAAGAATAATAATAAAAAAATATTACAAAAAAACAGACATGGCCTACTGTATTCAGGTTTTACAACCTCTCCTTTTACAAACATGTGTTCTTAAGTGCTGTCATGTGCTACTTAGCATTTGTCTATCATACATGATAGTGTGTGGCTTGTAGAGGTATTTTCACATGCAGAACAGCAGCATATTAATCAAAAATGCTATTGATTTGCACTACGGTAGCTCATCTCGACAAAATAGCATAACTCGATACGGCACCAGCCCCATACATCTTTGTAAGGAAGTGTTCCATTTTGTCTTTATGATTTTGTCAGAATGCATCAGAAAGTTTCCAAATATTTAGCCCCCCCTAAAATCAAATTCACCAGTCACAAGGAAACAGGGACCCAGGCAAAGATACAGGACACACAACCAGGAACAGGGATAGGCTACAACCAAAGTTACGGGGGCACAGTCAAATAATATACAGGGACCCAAAGAAAGACACAAAGACACAACCAAACACACAGGAACCCAACCACACACAGGGACACAACCAAAGACACAGAGCCCAATTAACTCTATTTTTTTGTTGTCAGTGCTCCTCATTTAGGGGAGCGCCGTGACGGATGAAACAATTTTCGGTTAAACATTGTTTTCAAAGACGACGTTACAAAAAGAAACGTTTTTTTTGTGTGATCAGCAACTCACATATGTGGTCTCTTAAAATCTTGTGATATTTGGTAGGATATGTACTGTATGACGATTGTGGTGTAATTTCAGTTTGAACAGAAGTGGTCATTTGTTTCAAATGTCCCGAGTGGCAGGGACAGTTTAAACGCTGGGATAGGACAAATGAAACATTATAAAATCTAAAGAAACTGTAAAAATTATTCACGTTTTCATGCAATATACCTGTCAAGGGACATGTTTTGTAAGTGCTGTTAAATTTTTAGGAGAATTCTCGCAATATTTAAGTAAGTATCAAATAATATTTGCTGCATTTGGATTAATGAGGTCGGTGGGAGTCATAGCTATACTAGCTATATCATTAATATACTGATTTAACTTCATTATTTCACAGATTTAAGTCATGTTGAGTGACGAGCACTTGATCAGCCCAACATATTTGTTTAAAAATACAAGGTCAACCGGATGACGACGTCATGTTACATTTGTCCCGACAGTGACTTCTCGCAGTAAAACCCGTTTTTCTCCTAAACTAACTAACTTTGACATTGTAGGATAAGTTACACTACCAATTCATCTATTGTTTGAACATGATAGCATTACATGACGCCATAAATACAACTTGATATTTGAAAAAATCGGCGTAATAGAATATTTACTTGGTATTTACTAAGTCAAAATGCTTTGTCGGGTCTAACTCAAGTTCAGCGTGACATATCAACACGATTTTTCCCTGGTCTGGCAAGGCTTGCGTGCTGTGCTTGGTGACAAATTTTGACATTTCAATTTTGAACGGCTTAGGAGAAAATCGCAATGTTTCATTTGTCCTCCGTTTCATTCGTCACTCCGCTCCCCTACTCTGGCAGTGTCTTCCTGTCCCTGACATGTTGGCTGTTTCTCTGCAGGAAACTGACGAATGAGGAGCAGAATGTTCTGACGGAGCTCCAGGCTGTGTTTGGTCCCGATGTGGATTTTGACATCGTGGGAGATGAACCTTCCTCATGGCCTACCATCGTAGCAGCTACTCTGGGAGCAGTGGCAGCGCTGACAGTCATTGGTCTGACTGTCTTTGGGTTCAGGTACGTGTGGCTTATCCCAGTTACAAGAACACATGAATGTGCTCATTACTAAAACATTATTCTCAGTAATATAATGTTGCCATGCTCTCCATGGTCAAGTCACATTACATTTCAAAGGTGGTTTATTTCTTTTGTCACCATCATTCATGTTTTTGTTCACAGGCGAAAAAGAAACATGGGCAGGCGAGGGTGAGATGAAAACATGATCAGCCTTTATTGTCTGGAATTAGCCATTTTTTATTTGTTTGTCATGAAATTCATACTTACACTCTTTCTCTCTCTCTCTCTCTCTCTCTCTCTCTCTCAATCTCTCTCTCTCTCTCTCTCTCTCTCTCTGTCATTTGCTTATTTTTCCCAGGAGCGGAGACTCCAGAGAAGAGAACCTTAACTTCTAGGCCACTGGCATGCAGTATAATGGGCATCAGCATACATAAAAAATGCAACATCTATCACCAATTATTATGAACTCAGGCAGATCTTACCACTAGATTATCATTAGTGGTTATGTGTGTGCGTGTGTGTGTGTGTGTTTGGATCAGGTTGGTCTTATTGGTACGGAGCTTTTGGCATATTGTGAGTTAACTGTTATATTGTGATTAACTTTGCTGACTGTCCTGCTGATCGCTCCCTTGCTCTTACATCGGTGGAGATCATTCAGAGCGCCTTCGCCTGCCAACTCTTGACGCTTTCTCAGCAAGCCTCTTGGCAACGCACCTCCCCCTCATACAGTGTCTTATTTAGGGATTCAAAGAGATTTAGTTGTCATATACACCGTTATAGCACAGAGAACTGATAAATGTACACATTCACAATTAGTATGGCCAAAGCTTAAAGGAAGGAACGTAAGGAATGTGGCAAACGTGTAAATCTGCCTAGAGCAAGCCATCTCCACACACTGAGTGGCTGTGCAAGATGAAGACCGGTGAAGTGTATCACTTCATATTGATTTGATTTAGATCTTTTGGTTTACTGCACTGCATGCATATATTGTTTTACTTCTCTGGTTCCAACCAGTGGGATTGTTACAGTTATATTGTTAGCAATTTTTACAGTAGGCTATATGACAAACATTGTTTACTGTGTCAGCAAATGTGAGCTATTTACAAGATAATTAAATGTTGAATTCAAAAGTAATGCTGTTTTTAATGTAGTAACAAATTAAATGTGTAGTCTTTGAATTGCACAGTAAGTTGTGATGGTTTGTTTTATAAGTATATGAGTATATACCTTTTTGATCCTACGCAGTGAAAACACTGTGAGGTGACGCACACACTAACCCAGAGCCTGCTCAACAGCAGTGCTCGGGGAGCAGTAAGGGGTTAGGTGCCTTGCTCAAGGACTGGTCAGGGATTGAAACGGCAACCCTCCGGTTACAAGCTCGAAGCCCTAACCAGTACACACCAAATATACAACACAGCAGGACACAGGCAAAAACTGGATTGTGTAACTCGGTGTCATCATGTCAACATTGTGTACAGTGTGCATACATTTACACACCCACGCTAAAGTTGACCAAAAAGAGGAATAAAAAAAAAAAAAAAATCTTTTGGATACTGATCTTAAAGGAACACTGTGTAGTTTTTTGGGTCGACTCTTAGCAAAAACATGTTTTCTTCCAAAAATGTGTGCTCATTCATGAGTAATTACTTCCATCAATAAATCAAAGTACTCTTGTAAGCATAGAATCTTACGCGCAATACGTCTCTATGGCGAAAGCCTTGTTTCGGCCTCCATTTTAAGAATACGCTAGGCAAAGGGACATAGGCCTACCTTCAATAACCTTTGTCTTTCGCATTTACAGTCAGTTGCCGAACGACAGAGTTGTGCTCGCGGCTGCGGTATCCTCTGATGATTTCCGACTCTTCGTTTGGAGATAGAAGACCATGTTAGCATTATGTTGAACTAGCCCTACATATTGTGTACAGTAATGTCGAATAACGTTAGCACTGATATCCGAACTTGCTCAAAGCTCATGACACAGCCAAAACAAAAAACGAAACCTACCGGTCTGCCAGCGAACTACCATGCCA